>NW_005366599.1:2711986-2743102 GCF_000412655.1 Myotis brandtii | reverse complement strand
CTCTCTCGCCCCAGAGCACATAACCATGCAGTCTAGCAGCAGCCTGGGCCTGCAGACCATGTGGGCTCCAAAAAGACTAAGTTTTCATAGGAAGCAGAATCCCTGGCAATTGGCCTTTGTCTGGGCCTTGCTGAGGACACGGCTGGACTTCCTATGGTGGACGGACAGAGATGGGACGATGGAAACCAGGGAGAGGCGCTCCTTTGACTTCGCGTCACGAATAAACTTCACTGCACCACCTTCTCCTCCCATGCGTGGATCTGGGCAGCACTTTCCTCACCATCCCCTGGGAGAGCCTGGGTTCCACCATCATCTACAGCTTGCACCCCCAGCTGTCCTAACCCCCCTCCCCTGTGAGCGTTAGAGGGCACTCCATCCCGACCCCTTGGCCCAGGACAGGCAGGCTGCTCACGTGGGTGCTGAGAGCAGGAAGTGGATCCAGAAGCCCCGGACGGACAGTGAGGCCCACTCTGCAGGCTTTGCCAGCTTCTGGCCTTTCTAGGCAGTATCCTTTGCAGATACGTCTTGGACCCCCACCAGCGAGCTCATGTCCCCTGGGCAGCAGCAGATCTTTTAAATTACAAAGCCTTTTAGCTTCACTCTCAGACGATCCCACCAAATTTAAAGAGGCACTTACAAATGAAAGGCCATTCACAGCCCCCTCACAGGGGCCTTGTAAGGGAGGTACTCCCACCGTGATTATTCTGTAATTATGAAGAAGCCCGAGGCCCTGGAGAACGCCCCTCACCCCCTCACCCCCTCACCTAGGAGAGAGATGGCCAGGAACCCTCCAGGCCTCCGGCAAATGACCAGGAAGCGGCTGAGCTGCAGGCTGACCTCAGGGCTGACAGGAACAGGGGTGGAGGCTTGCTCCCTAAGGTGAACTGATCTAAAGTGAAACAGCCTCAGAGAGGAGAGGCCTGGAGGCCTTTGTGGAATGCCTGATGCAGACTTTTCAAGGGCACCCTGCCCTGAACCCCGAGGTTCCAGACCGGAGACATCTTTCCCTTCCACCTCAGTAGAACACTTTCTCCCCGCTACACAAAACGGCACATTCAAAATAGTGCGGTTGGGCAGGCTAGTCATCCTCAGAGCATTATCTCAGAGAAGGCGCTCGATTCTTTGAAGACAGCTTGAGGAACAGAGAAGAAAATGAGCGAGAATCAACAATTCCTGACTTACAGCTGGAGTCCTCAGAGGTGCAGAGGTTATAGGGGCAGAAATAGGATGTTGGGGACCAGCGAGAATTGTAAGAAGTATTCACCCTGCCCTGTTAGCCGTGATTGTGTTGTTCTGATGAAAGAAGGCACATGCTCACCTGGCTGGGAGTTGCACGTGGGACCTGGGAGCTCACCTGGAAATGGGCCCGCCCTCCCCATCCGGGAGCTGCCCATCATCATGGAAACATCAGCAACCTTGTTGATGAGACCAGAGCCTCCAGCCCTTTGAAGAGCCCCAGCCCTTTGCGTCCCCGCAGGCCTTTGCAATCTCCAGCCTGCTTACCTGTGAACTGCCCATTTGGCTTCCCTTTGGCCTACTTCCCATGTGATCTCTGTCCTCACTATAAGCAGCGCCTGTGGTGGGGGGCAGAGCGGATTGTTGTGGATGACCTGCTGCTCCCCCACGCTGCTGGCAGGACTGGAATAAACGCTCATATAGGATTCCACCCCGTCTCTGCTGAATTGGCTCAGGTAGTGACAGGCAGCCCGGACCCCTTGGCTGTCCGGTTCCAGAAGCATAACTGAGAGCAACCCAAGTCCCCTCAGACCCCTTCGTATCTGGCGCAGACCCTGCCGACACTAAACACCATGAAGCTGGGAGGACAGTTGGTCTGCACTTATGCAAAACACGGATAACTTTAAATCATAACCAACCTAGACTCTGAGGATGGACAAATATACCCCCAAACTCTGAGGAGAAAACTTGCACCCTTGCTCTGTCCCTCAAAGACATATATCTTAGCACAGCTCTGGGGCGCAGACACCCTGGGCAGAACGAAGGCAACGCCTGAGACAGAGGGAAAAAGCGGGGCCTCAGAATACAAACTGCCAAAAAGCCTCTCTTGCCCCAAATCTGACCCACAGCCGCCTTCAGGTGCCCCCCAAGTTCAACACAAACCCTCGAAGCCCTCCCCACAGATATCAGCAGGAGGCTTCATTCAGCCACTGGAGCAGGTGCCCTTACTGTGTTCCAGCTGCCAGTGTGGAGTCAGCTGTCCTTTAGACACTAGTGAGTTTGTGGTACCTGCTTCCTGGCAACATTTCCTAACGGAAGCTGTAGCAAGCATGTCAAACTCGTGGCCTGCGAGCTTGATATGCTTGCTGTACAGGGTTTCTGTGTGTGTGTGTCTGTGTATTTACGTGTGTCTGTGAATGTATGGTACATACATGTGATAGTTTTCTGTCTCCGGGTGGTCTTGCCAAGATTGATTTGGAAAAGAGCTCTCTATTTCATTATCTTAAAAAGAAGCACTTATGAATTAAGTATTCCTAAAACTCAGAAATAGACACGATCGAACACAATTTTCAGTAAATGAAAGCGAGTTTCGGTTTGTCAGTTTCGTTAGTACAGGCGTGTCGTGAAAGTTAATAGCGTTAGTATAAACGTTCACTCTACCTGGGTTTCCTAAAATCAGAGGCGCGCCTGTTCTCTCTCCTACAAAATCTGTCAGCAAGAAAAGTGATTGAAGATGATGGCGAACTGCTTTCATGTCTCAGGAAATTTTCATGAGTGATCATCTGTTAAGAACAACTGAATTAGGTAGATATACGTGGGATAAGAGTGTGTAAGTGAACTTTTCAACAGTAATTATGGTTTATGTCTACTTAAATCATTTCCCAAGTCTTTTTGGGAACTTGAAACCTCAGAGTTTTACTAAATTTAATTAATTGATGGGAATTTATTAACTAGCTCACTTCCAAATAAGATAAAATACAAAAACACTTGATTATTGAGCATAAGCTTATCCACTTTTGGCTTATCACAGAGAAACTAAACATATTTGGATTCGCAGAAACATGTCTCATGCCACATAAAAATATGTACAGTAAGAAAGCAGATGCTTCCAGAGACTATGAAATAAATTCATTCATAGCCTTACCAATCTAAAGAATGCTGGTATCGCCCTGGGTGGTCTGGCTCAGTGGATAGAGCGTCAGCCTGCAGACTCAAGGGTCCCAGGTTCGATTCTGGTCAAGGGCATGTACCTTGGTTGCGGGCATATCCCCAGTAGGGGGTGTGCAGGAGGCAGCTGATTGATGTTTCTCTCTCATCAATGTTTCTAACCCTCTATTCCTCTCCCTTCCTCTCTGTAAAAAATCAATAAAATACATATATAAAGAATGCTGGTATGCCTGGCCAGCGTGGCTCAGTGGTTGAGCGTTGACCTATGAACCGGGAGGTCATGGTTCGATTCCCAGTCAGGGCACATGCCCGGGTTGTGGGCTCCATCCCCAGTGTGGGGCGTGCAGGAGGCAGCTGATCAATGATTCTCTCTCATCATTGATGTTTCTTTCTCTCTCTCCCTCTCCCTTCCTCTCTGAAATTAATAAAAATATAGTTTAAAAATAAATAAAATCAAGAATGCTGCCAGAACAGGCAGTTCACAATGGCTTAGTTTTCACTAGAAACTAAGGTTTCTAAGGGTTAAGAATTCTAGTGAACATTTGTAATTAAAACTTCCACAAACAAAAAATCATAAAAGCAAGGGAAGCATCTCCCTTCGCCAGGAAAGTAGAAAATGTGTTTTGGTAAGAGGAGGTCTGAAGCACAGAGATGAATTTTTGTTGAGAGAAAAGACAGTCATTCTGTCCTCATCTTGAACTGGCTATTTCAGAACGGGGAAAAGGAAAACACAGGACGAAATCTGAATGTAAAAGGAAGTTACAGAAAGGTCTGTGGGAATAGAAGTCTTGGGAAAGGAATTTTATATGTGGTTTAACTGGCTGAGATTGGAATGGATACGATTAAGTGTTTTAAAAGGAACAAATGAAAATTTATAGCAGAAATACACTGGTGCAAAATTAGAATTTGGTTTTCTCTCTGTGAAAAGGACAAAGTTGTCTTGGATTATTGGTCTGCTCATGATAAGAGATGGTGAAAGGTTTTTTACCTTTTGGGCAGGCTGCCTAGAAAGCAAAGATTTTATGTTTCATCGGAATAACTCCCTGTGCTGTGTCATCTTATCATCAGTTGCTGGTTACGTAAGTAAACCTTGTCTTCTCGATGCTAAGAGCTGCGTTTTGCTCAGAACCATGTAGCCGTCTGCACTTGCCTTTGAAATCTTTCATTGTCGCTTTGGTGAAAGGGATAATTATTGTTTCATAATGACCTGGGGCCATACTTAATCCAGTGTCCAAACCTGTGATATTTCTGACTCCTTCCCCCCAAATCAAATTCTAAATGAAGTCCTTTTGACCTTGAAGGGATTTTTTTTTGGAGGGCCCCTGGACCCTCCAAAAGATTTGTCCTCTCGCCTTATGAGAAGGGAGAGGTTCAACTAATAACAAGTAGTCGCTGTGTCAAATTCCATAGGTGGTGTTGCCAGAGGAGAGGTCATCCTAAGCCTGCTGTATGTTATATTCATTCAGGTACATGTAAGTGTTCCAGCAGGTGTGTGACATGCTTAGAAATCAGATGTCCTGGTACAATGTAAGGGCTTTAATTCTAGTTATTATCTTAAAATGTGGTGTGCCACAGAAATAACCAAATTTCATGTCAATGACATTGTAAGGGGCTCTCATCGGATCTGTACCCATGGCCGTTTTAAAGTTGTTGGTTTTTTGTCATTTATAGAAAGTTACTAGAGGCCTGGTGCATGAATTCATGCATGGGTGGGGTCGGCTGGCCCGCCCTCATTGGGGCCGATTGGGGCCTGGCCGGCCTGGGGGAGGGGCTGCGGGAGGTTGGCTGCCTGGTCCTGCCCCCAATTGGGGTGGAGTGGGCAGGCTGGCAAGGGGGAGGGGCCACAGGAGGTTGGCCAGTCAGCCCCACCCCGATCAGGGTGGGGGGAGCCAATCGGGGGCAGGGCTGACCGGGGGGAGGGGCCGCCAGAGGTTGGCTGGCCGGCCCCGCCCCCGATTGGGTCGGTTGCCAGGCTGCAGTGCCGGTCATAGCGACTGGTCATTCCAGTTGTTCTGGTCATTCCGGTTGCTTGGCTTTTACATACAGATTATTTTACTCTCATGCTTTTTGCAAAAACATGTTTCTACAGAAGTATTTCATCTTCAAAGAAATTTGTGGAAAGAACTCTGGCCAGTCCTCTCGGATACAGGCTTCCAATAACTTTCAGATCGACCACTGAACGGGGTAAGACACCACAGAACTCCAAGGAACAAAAACCGATGGCTGCATAAAACTGCTAACAAAAAATCAGCAGGAATCCAGTACATGGGCCTCAATGGGCTAATGAGGATGATTATAATTTTTATGACTTTTTGTTTAAAAGATTGCTGCTTCTTTCATCTTTTGTTTTCCAGTTAGAAGCCCTCCATGACTTACGGCAATTTCGTAAAATAGATTTTTGTGAACAAAGATGAAACATTTATCTTTTTCTCCCTCCCTGGTCCCTCCAGGGTTCGGACACTCTCAGTGAGTATTCCTATTTTCATGGCGATGTAGTTCTGTAAGAACCTGTCCTCCTTCCAACAGGACACAGCTGTAAACACTGGTCATGCCACCGAGGCTGTGACTGGAATGTCACATTCGAGAGGGATGTGCACAGACTCAGATGCGACCAGACAGCTCTGAGGAACTAGGGGTGAATTCATGGAGCCAACAGAGCCCCCGGGAAACCCAGCCTGACACCTGCTCACAGGGTTCCCAGCGGCCGTACAGGTGCGTAAGGATGGCCACCTCCCGGCAGGCCCAGGAACCCGTGGGTATCTGGGGGACCTTGAGAAGAGAGGGTTTTACCCAAATCGAAGGTATTGCAGGGAAGTCTGAGAAGTTCCAGGACTTGATTTGCTAACAACTTAGTCTTGCTGTGGTTCTGCTTGATAGAAAAGGAGGCAACGATAGAAAGAAAAATAACGTCTCAGTAACACGCCTTTGTGGGTATCACATTCTGGTGCTGTTAGTCGTCTTCGAGGTTTTGTTTTCTCCCTGGAAATGGACTAGACCCTGGATTCTTCTGGTTCCTGCCAACAGTGAGCTACCACCCTCCATATGAATGCTCCCATGTTCCTCCCACCCTCCGGCCTGGAATTGTTAGAGCTAAAGCTGCCCTTTTTCCGAAGCCACGAGAGCTAAAGGTGGACGGCTCCGGGCAACCACCACGACAACCCACGTCTACACAGTCTTGTGCAGGCCCCCAAGAAACTGGCATTACAGTCTGTCCAAGCCCGAACCATTGTTTTTCTCTCTGTTTCTACAGACGTGCCTCTTAGGGAACCTCTGATCACTTGCAATGCGGTTAACTGAGCCCACTATTCTCAGGACTGAACCTGGTTCCAGGAGCCGGAGGAATCTACCCACTCAGCTTGCGCACGGGAAATTCCCGGGGAAGTTCCAGAGGCAGGGCTGAGGGGGGACAGAATCCGTGACTCCACAGCACGCCACGTCAGCGTGCAGATTGTTCGAGTCCAAGGCAATCAGGCCTAACTGGCCCAGGAAGAGTCTTTCCTAACCTCTCCCTGATCTACTTAGAAGACCTGAGACCTGAGATAGGGAGCCTGGACTGGAGAGAGCCATCAGCAGGGGTGACTGTTGACACAGAAACCTGTCTCCCAACACTGGCTCTCCCACTCCCTGTGGCCCCAGGCCCCGCCCCTTCTCCTTCGCTCAGATGGCATAGGCGCCTCAGTTTCCTCACTGTCTGAGGGACACGTACCTTTGGGGTCCAGCACGTACAAAATTAAAGGTGTTGTTTAGTCTGTTTTGTGTGAACTTAATTATTAGAGCAGTGGAAGAGCCTGGAAGGGAGAAGGGCAAGTTCCCTCCCTGGGCATTTCGGGAACGTGGGAAGGGCCATGTCTTCCACCATTTTCAGCAGAATGTAATCCCCCAGGGAACCAGGGTGTCCAGTTAAATGGCCTTAATCAATGGACCTGTCATTTTAACTTGCAGTAATGAGCAACCTAATAGTGTCCAGTCCACCACTCCGATGCCATGAGAACCTGTCCGGCTCTGCCTGGTCTGATTGAATACAAATAACCCCGCCAGGCTGTTTTGCAAAGCGGCATCATTTTAACTTGCAGTAATGAGCAACCTAATAGTGTCGTCCACCACTCCGATGCCATGAGAACCTGTCCGGTTCTGCCTGGTCTGATTGAATACAAATAACCCCGCCGGGCTGTTTTGCAAAGCGGCAGCAGCATTTTACACTCCTACTGGGGCTGCACCAGGGTTCTCACATCCCACATGCTCCCCGACACGTGGCGTTGTCTGTGTCCTGGATTACAGCCATTCTTGTGGGGGTGGGGTAGCGTTTTAATTTGCATTTCCCTAATGACTAATGGTGGCGAGCCTCTTTTCATGTGCTTATTAGCCATTCCTATGATTTCTTTGGTGAAATGTCTACTTGAATCTTTTGCCCATTTTTAAATGAGTTCTTTGTCACCTTCTCTTTGAGTTGTAAGAGTTATTTATATAAAATCTGGATACAGGTCCTTTATCAGATGCATGATTTGCAAATATTTTCTTCCCAATCCATGACTTTTCTTTTTCTTTTTCTTTTTCTTTTTGACAGATCCTGCCGCAGGTTTATTTGTACAAATAGCACAGGAGGACGCCAGCTCCAGGCAGACAGCAACCAGGGGTCCCACCAGTCCTTCCGTCCTCACATCAGCAGAAAGAGGCCTCTACTGTGGAGCCTTCGTGGGGGCCTGGGCCCCTTTGGGAGCCTGAGCTGCAGCCGCACCCACAACCTGGCCTTGGTTTCGGCCTTGGCCTTGGGCCGGCAGAGCCTGAGCCCCTTGGCGATATGGGCACGAACATGTTTCCCGAGCTTGGGGTGAGCGATGTAGGCAAGTTGATTGAGCTCGCAGCTGCTGCCCTTTGGGATCTTGGGCCTGACCTCCTTGGGCTGATGAGGGCCTTGGTGACGTCGGCACATGCGCTCATGGCCTTGGCGTTGTTGGTCTGTATCTTCTTCAGGCTCTTCTTGTTGTGCTTCTTGGCAAAGCACATGTTCCTTAGGAACTTGGGGTCTACCCCCTTAAGAGATTCCTATCTTTGTGCCCAGGGTTTCTTGATGCCATTTCTGTGCCATTTTCAGGACTAGTTGTGGTTCTTGGACTTGGCCATCTCTATACCGAAGCCCGCCACTCCTGAAGCGCCTGGGATGGGAAGAGCAACTTTTCTTTTTGTTTTTTGTTTGTTTGTTTTGTGCTAGTGCGTGCGTGTGTGTGTGTGTGTGTGTGTGTGTGTGTGTTTTCCTTAATATATTTCTTTCTTGATTTCAGAGAGGAAGGGTGAGGGAGAGAGAGATAGAAACATCAATGATGAGAATCATTGATTGGCTGCATCCTGTACGCCCCCTACTGGGGATCAAGCCTGCAACCCAGGCATGTGCCCTTGGCAGGAATTGAACCTGGGACCCTTCAGTCCGCAAGCCAATGCTCTATCCACTGAGCCAAACCAGCTAGGGAGACTTTTCTTTTTCTTAATGGTTTCTTTTTGTTTTTATTATATATATATATATATTTGTACATACACTTTTTATTTCAGAGAGAGGAAAGGAAAGGGATAGAAAGATAGAACCATCAATGATGAGAGAGAATCATGGATAGGCTGCCTCCTCTACTGGAGGCAGCCTGCAAACCAGGCATGTGCCCTGACCAGGAATCGAATCATGACCTCCTAGTTCATAGGTTGATGCTCAGCCACTGAGCCACACCAGCTGGGCTTAATGGTTTCTTTTAAAGAGCAAACGTTTTTAATTTTGGAGAAGTCTAATTTATCTTTTTTTTCTTTTATGAACCATGCTTTTAGTGTCCTAAGAATTTTATGTCTAACCCCATGGTCATAAAAGTCCGCTGTTGTGTGTTTTTTTCCTAAGAGTTTCATAGGTTTAGCTCTTACATTTAAGTCTATGATGCATTTTGAGTTAATTTTTGTGCAGCGTGAGCTAAGGCTCCAGGCTGATTTTTGGTACATTGTATCTAATGGTCCCAGGACGGCTTGGTTTGGGTTTTGATTCTATTTTTTTACAAGGCCATTCTCTGCCCCATTGACTCGCTCTTGCACCTTCGTTGAAAATAAACTGACTGACCATAAACATAAAGCTCTATTTCTGGACTTCACAATCTGTTCCCTTCCCATCCGGTGACAATACTACCTGCCCTGATTACTGCAGCTTTATAATAAGTTTTGAAATCAGGGAGTATAAGTCCTCCAACTTTACCCCTATTTTTCAAAATTATTTTGGGTATTCTAGGTCCTTTGTATTTCCATATAAATTTTAAGATTTGTTCGACAATCTCTGCAACAACCACAAGGCCTGCTAAAATTTTGATAGGGGTTGCACTGAAACTAGAAATCAATTTGGAAATAATTGCTATTTAACTATACTGAATTATTGAATCTTCAAATCACTTCCAATCACAGAACATGGAATGTCTCTCCATTTATGTAAATCTTTAGTTTCTCTCAGTAAGACTTTGTAGCACGGGCTTTACATTTTGTAAATTAAATTTATCTAGGTACTCTATTCTTTGGATGCTATTGTGAACTAAGTTGTTTTTCCAATTTCATTGGAATTTTTAGTATTTTCCCACTATATAGGAATACAGTTAATGTTTGTGTATTGATACTGTAGCCTTGATACTGATACCTTGCTAAATTTATTTATTAATTTTAATGATTTTTTTGCATTTGATTTAGAATCCTCTACCTTGAATAAATATAGTTTCACTTCTTTCTTTCCGTACTAGATGCCTTTTTTTTTTCTTGCCTTATCACACTAGCTAGAAGCTCTGGTGCAATGTTGAACAGAAGTAGTGAGAATAAACACTCTTGTCTTGTTCCTCATCTTAGAGGAAAAACATTCAGTTTCACCATTAAATATGACGTGAGCAGTATCAAAGACTTAAAATCATGTGAAAAAGATTTAGGAACTAACTCAAAGAGGCTCCGACTGATCAAAGACAGGACAATTAGAGCATCAATAAAATAGTAAGTGCTGTGAATTAAAACACATTGAATATGTCTAAATCCATAAGTTCATAATGATCCTGAAACACACAGCACAACACCAATTGATTACTATTGGAGGATGCTAGTGACCTAATGCAATGTTTTGAAAACTAAAAAAACAAAAAACCAAAAACCAAACAAACAAACAAAAAATGAGGGAGGGAGGGAAGGGGAGAGGAGAGAGAGAGAGAGAGAGAGAGAGAGAGAGAGAGAGAGAGAGAGAAAATAAAGAATCAGGCATTTATCCTTTCCTGTACAAACTGTTCCTTTGAGATAGCAAATAGACAAAGAGAGAACTCTGTCTACAAAAGTATTCCAGCCAATAAATGAAGATGTGAGAGAATGTTTTGTAACCCCTAAAGAATGAATGGATCATCAACAGTGACTGACATCACAGAAGAGAAACAACCAGGAAGTTATGTGTCCCTGATGGAAGAACATTTTTCTGTGAAAAAAAAAAAAAGAAAAGGAGCTTGAAATCAATCAGGCCTCTTGATCTAACTCCCACGTTATAAGATCCACAGACGGCAGGAGAACACAGTGAAGGACCTGCGGGGCTATCGTCAGCAAATCCAGATTGTGGGAAACTGCACAAGACAAATGTCCCGGATTCCTCAACAAACTCAATGAGAAAGAGGTAGGAACCATCTGAAATGGGAACATGTAGGTTAAAAGAGATAAAGAAAGAGACACATCAACAGTCACAATGTGTAGACCTCACTTGAATACTGAGCCAAAAAAACACACGCCAAACTTTAAAAAAATAGATGGCATTTGTGAAACAATTGGAACTTTGAACAGGACTGGATATTTAATGTTATTTAGAACTAGAGGCCTGGTGCATGAAGTTCACGCACATGGGGGGTCCCTCAGCCTGGCCTGCACCCTCTTAAATCCAGTACCCCTCGTGGGATGTCTGACTGCCAGACATCCCTCTCGTAATCCAGGACCGCTGGCTCCTAACTGCGCACCTGCCTGCCTGTCTGATCGCCCCTAACCCCTCTGCCTGCCAGCCTGATGCCCCTAACTGTTCCCCTGCCCGCCTGATTGCCCCTAACCCCTCTGCCTGCCAGCCTGATGCCCCTAACTGTTCCCCTGCCCGCCTGATTGCCCCTAACCCCTCTGCCTGCCAGCCTGATGCCCCTAACTGTTCCCCTGCCCGCCTGATTGCCCCTAACCCCTCTGCCTGCTGGCCTGATTGCCCCTAACTTCTCCCTTGCCGGCCTGATTGCCCCCTAACTGCTCCCCTGCCAACCTGATCACCCCCTAACTGCTCCACTGCTAGCCTGATCGCCCCTGTCTCTGCCTTGGCCTCCGCCACGGCGGCTTTGTCCAGAAGGACGTCCAGAATGATGTCCAGAAGGTCATTCGGCTGTCCGGTCTAATTAGCATATTATGCTTTTATTAATATAGATTGTTATTAATTTTAAAGAGTACTAATCATGGTGCAGAAGTATTTCTAAAAAGAGACCTTACATTTTAGAGATATAGACTGAAACATGTGCCAATGAAATTATAGAGTGTCTGAGATGTGCCTCACAACAACGTGTGTGGTGGTGGGAGGAGGGGTGAACACGACGGGTCGCCTGTTGGCCATAGTTGAAAGTGGATGATAAGTATGGGGGAGTTCACGAGACTAGTTTATCTATATTTGTACATTGCTGAAATTTTCCATAATATTAGAGATATAGACTGAAACATGTGCCAATGAAATTATAGAGTGTCTGAGATGTGCCTCACAACAACGTGTGTGGTGGTGGGAGGAGGGGTGAACACGACGGGTCGCGTGTTGGCCATAGTTGAAAGTGGATGATAAGTATGGGGGAGTTCACGAGACTAGTTTATCTATATTTGTACATCGCTGAAATTTTCCATAATAAGTTTTTTAAATATTTTTTTTATTGATTTCAGAAAGGAAGGGAGAGGGAAAGAGAGGTAGAAACATCAATGATAAGAGAGAATTATTGAATAGCTGCTTCCTGCACATGCCACACTGGGAATCAGGCCTGTAACTGGGGCATGTGCCTTGACCGGGAATTGAACCATGACCTCCTGGTTCATAGGTTGACGTTCAACCACTGAGCCATGCCGGCCAGGCCCATAATAAGTTTTTAAAAAGAAGATGATCATGGGACTTAGAGTGAGCTTTAGGTTACATCTTAAATCTTGGCTCAGCTCCTTATGAGCTATGTGACCTTGAACAAATTACTTGACCTCTCAGTTGTAGACGGTGTGAGGGACACAAGGTGCCCAGCATGCCACCTGCCACATAATAAAGTTCCTCATGACTAATAAGGACAGCCTGGGCCCCTTCGTAGGGTTCCCCACAGGGAACATGATGGAAGGACCGGGTAAGTAATGAAATGGCATGTTGTTGGGAACGGCTGGACAGTGCACCCGGGGGAGAGGCTGTCCCTAAACATTTGAGGCGCACTCCTCCACCACTTTAGGACATGATGTATCTTTCACATTAGGCAGCGAGAAGATGATGAATAACTGAAGAAACAGGAGTGATGTGTTCTTGAGAGGGTTTATGTTTGGATATTAAATAGGAATTTATGGAGCAATGGGGGGTTGTATCCAAGACTAGGTTAATCCTACAAAAGGAACAGTCTGGATATTCTTTCCAGTGCCTATGTCCAAGTTTATTTTGTGGTTTTTTTTTAATCCTCACCCAAGGATATTTTTCAAGAAAGTGCAAGAGAGAGGACAAGACAGAGAGAAATATCAATGTGAGAGAAATACATCGATTGGTTGCCTCCTGTACGCACCCTGACCAGGTCCCGGGCCGGGGAGGAGCCTGCAACACAATCAAGGTATGTGCCCTTGACCGGAATCGAACCTGGGACCCTTCAGTCTGCAGGCCAATGCGCTATCCACTGAGCAAAACTGGATAGGGCCTAAGTCCAAATTTAGAAATCAGTGAACCCGCATAGCTCAGGTTCATGGCTCTTCCCCTAGACCTCCCACCCACTTTCCCCGTCACTAACCGACTAGCTACACTACCATGCAGACACCTGGGACCCCGCTTGCTCCTCCAGTGACTGTGGACTTCCTCAGAGCTAGGGTGATAGTCTCTTGTCAGTCCGCCTGCTCCCCCCCCACCCCCCCGGACCTGGCCTAGAGGTGGCAGATTCTGAGCTGTGAGCTCCGTTCTGGTTGACCAGCTCTTGCTCCGGTGAATTCCTCAGATCTGTCCTTGCGGCTTCCCTCTGAGAACAGGTGATGTCCTCGCTCCCGTTTATGGAGCAATGGGGGGTTGTATCCAAGACTAGGTTAATCCTACAAAAGGAACAGTCTGGATATTCTTTCCAGTGCCTATGTCCAAGTTTATTTTGTGGTTTTTTTTTAATCCTCACCCAAGGATATTTTTCAAGAAAGTGCAAGAGAGAGGACAAGACAGAGAGAAATATCAATGTGAGAGAAATACATCGATTGGTTGCCTCCTGTACGCACCCTGACCAGGTCCCGGGCCGGGGAGGAGCCTGCAACACAATCAAGGTATGTGCCCTTGACCGGAATCGAACCTGGGACCCTTCAGTCTGCAGGCCAATGCGCTATCCACTGAGCAAAACTGGATAGGGCCTAAGTCCAAATTTAGAAATCAGTGAACCCGCATAGCTCAGGTTCATGGCTCTTCCCCTAGACCTCCCACCCACTTTCCCCGTCACTAACCGACTAGCTACACTACCATGCAGACACCTGGGACCCCGCTTGCTCCTCCAGTGACTGTGGACTTCCTCAGAGCTAGGGTGATAGTCTCTTGTCAGTCCGCCTGCTCCCCCCCCACCCCCCCGGACCTGGCCTAGAGGTGGCAGATTCTGAGCTGTGAGCTCCGTTCTGGTTGACCAGCTCTTGCTCCGGTGAATTCCTCAGATCTGTCCTTGCGGCTTCCCTCTGAGAACAGGTGATGTCCTCGCTCCCGGCAGGACTCCGTGCATAACATTTGGGTGGCTTCTACACCGTGAACACCTGCAAAGACTTCCCCTACGTTCCCGCTAGAACCCACACCCTGGGCAGCCGCTCGGTGTCTTCTCCTTGCCCTGGTTCCGTCCCTCCCGCTTCAAGGCACATAGCAGGGCCTGGCTGGCGGGAAGTTCCCGCAGCCTCCAAGCCCTGACCCCAGTGTGAAGCAGCCCCAGTGGCCAGGCAGGGAGCGCTGTGTCATAGAGCGCGGGTGTGTTCCTGAGCCAGCGCGAAGCCTCCCTCCCAGGGGGCAGTTAGAAAACGAGAAACGCCGCCCTTCATTGCAGCATATTCGTTTTATAGACCCACGCCTTTCTCTCCGATCTTCCAGCACAGACAACACAGACCGACCTGGTTCAAATGCACCATTCGAAGCTCAGAGCCGGGTCTAAAATGTCACTAATAAGAATGACAATGCTCACTATGACAACAAGAGCAGCCTTGTACCAAGTGTGATGGCGCGTCAGACACAGGGTCAAACCCGAGACCCCCGTTTCTCATTCTCAGCCCACAGCCACTGCAGCGGGTGAGTCCCGTGATCCGTTTCACAGATGAGAAGGTTTGGGGCACAGACAGGAGGTCGCTTTCCCAAGGTCACAGAGCTGGGAAGCACAAAACCAGCAAACCACCCACTGCAGCGCTTCCTGGCGTCTTGGTACCAATCCCAGGCACATCCAAGATGCCCTCTCCCTCCTCTGGAAGCCACCGCCAAGGGCACTTTCAGAGCCCACAGAGCCGCTCAGGGCCCACCACGTCTTATAAAGGAAGGATCGTGAGAGCCTGATTTAAATTGTTCCCATAGCCCCTCCCTTTGTTGCAAGGCGGAGGGGGGGTGCATCTGGGAAGGGGATGTCTCCTTGCTTATCTCCCTCACACACACACCCAGCGAGGCAGAAATTGATGGCTAGAGCACAGCGAGGTGGGGAGAACGCCAAAGGGAAACCGGAGAAGCCACCAGGACAGCCCCAATCTGAGAGGGAGGGGCTGGTTTAGGAACTTTGGCCTTTTCCTTCTGACTTGTTTATAGGAGCCTCAGGATTGGGGGGGGACAAGGAGCGAGAAGGCTGGTGGGGAGCACGTCCCCTCCCCCACCCTGTCCAGCCACTCGGAGCTGTTTATGGACTGATAGGGAAGAAAGGGCTGTCAGGCCGGGGCGGGCTGCAATCTGCCAGATATGAAAACCAATTGCTTTGCATAATACAGCCCAGCTGGAGCCTTCGGAATAATAAGGACGAGGAGAAGGTAACACCAATTTGCCTTATTTGATTAGCTCCTTGTTGGGCGGTGCAACCCCGACTCCTTTTCATTAAAATAGGGGCAAATTGAAAATCGTAAAAGAGGCTTCTTATCAGGGAACGAGGCTACTGGGTGGATTCATGCGCCTAAAAGCCCAGGAAAACTGAGACCTCTGGCTGCCTGCGCCTGCTCCGCTGTGGCCGCCTGAGCCTCCGCGGGCGCTGTCCAGCACCCGGTGCTGAATGTGGGCGGTCTCCCCCAGGCCGCAGGCCCAGCCTCTTAGGAACCCCAGTGGGCACGACCCGAATTTTCCTGCACCTGAACCCCCCACATGGCCAGGACGTCTCAGTGGGGACTGGAAACAGAATGAGGGGCAGCTAGAGCTTCCAGACGCAGAGGAAGAGACCAGTGTGTATTTCCCGGGGATCGTTAAACGCGGGCTGCTGACCTCAGCTTCTTAATTCACTTTGTGGCTGGAGGTCACCGGAAGCAAAGGCCGCGTGGGAGGAGGCAGTCGTGACCAGAATGGCCCGGGGCCGGTCTGCAGGACGCAATCATGCCCTGCCCCGAGATCCCGGGCGCACGGATGGAGGCCGGAAGCTCCTCTATGACTGCAGTGATGTATTCAGTTACTGTTGACTGAGCAGCTACTGTGGGCCAGGCCTCTGTGGGAGGTGCTCCGGGTGCTGTGTGGACAGAGGGCCCCAAGCCCTGCTTTTTTTGTTGTTTGTTAATCCTCACCCGAGGATATTTTTCAATTGATTTTTAGAGAGAGTGGAAGGGAGGGGGAAAGACAGAGAGAAACATCAATGTGAGAGAAACACATCGGTTGGTTGCCTCCTGCACATGCCCTGACCAGGGGCCCAGGCGGGGAGGAGCTGACAACCAAGGTATGTGCCCTTGACCAGAATCGAAGCCAGGACCCTTTAGTCTGCAGGCCAACGCTCTATCCACTGAGCCACACCAGCCAGGGCTGGAGCCCTGGGTTTGTGACGCTCAGTGTCCAGCTGAGGAGGGAGAGGCCTGCCACGTGCAGGCCTGGAGCTGGGGGGAGGAAGGATGGAGACGGGCCTCCAGCAGGCATGTCCTCTAACAACCGGCAGCCCCGTGGGGCAGGCAGCCGGGGAGAGCTCTCCCAGGCCACGGCATCTGAACAGAAGCCTGGATGAAGGCGAGGCCCAGTCCCAAAGGCTCCCCAGCAGAGCTTTCTGGAGAGCTCTCTGACAGCAGCAAGGTCAGCAGCCTGGTAGGTAGGCCTGTGGTGTCGCTGCGGGCAGAGAAGTGGGGGAGGCGGGCGATGAGGCCAGGGAACAGGCAGGCCTGGGTTTGGGGGGGGAGTGTTGAACGAGAGTGGACTTTGTTCTAAATGTGCTGAAGACACAGATTAGCCAGGCAACATGGATGTATTCACTGCAGTGAAGGAGAAGTGAGGAGTCTGGCTTTAAATGTAACAGTGAAAAAATAAATAAAATAAAATAAAAGTAAGTGTGACCACAAATGCTGTGAAGAAAAAACACAGGGAACATGAGAGGCTGTGTCTAGGTTGGGGCAGGAGGGTCGCCCCCCACCTGGCTCCCAGCCCCCCACCCCCTCTGAGAATCCTGAACTTCACCCTCACAGGGATGGGAAGCAACTGAGGGTTTTGCAGCAGAGAAATGGGGTGATCCTTTAGACCTGCATTGTCTAGCTCGCCCAGTTCTTATGCCCCCCCCACCAGTCATAATAACTTGTTAACAGTAAGCACTTCATAAATGCTCATCAAATAGGTGAGACGATCAAGCACTCAGTGGCTGAAATCCTCTCGGGTTTCTTGAAAACAAAACGGAAAACATTACTTGCATTTAAAGTGATTGGTCTGTGACAATGCAGAGAAAACACGGTGAGAGAAGGGGAGCCCCCCTTTCTTTGGACTCAATACCACTGGAAAGACGGAACTCTATTCCTGCGTTTCGTGGGCATCACTCACGTACCCCGGCGTCTGGGTCACTCGACCCCACTGACATCTCATTTGGCCAACACTGTGTCCCTCCGTGGAGCCCGGCACTTCTGCAAACCCTCACTTGTCATATCCAACGCTGATCTTTTATTAATAATCCCGTGTAAATCCGAGAGAAAATGAATGTGTCATCTCCGAGCAGGAAGGACTAAACATCTCAATGTGACGGCCTGTTAGAGGCGCCATTTATCATCAGCACGCGACTCGGGCAAGCGTCCCACACCCGGTGGGAGCGCCCAAGACCATGAATCTCTGGGAATTAGCTCTGGGCCAATGATCCCTGTTTCCCCCACCCACCACCTGGGAGACGAGTCCTGTCTCCGTGGGAGGAAGAGAAGGAGGAGGAAAGCGAGGAAGGAGTCTGCTGCTCTCCTTCCCGGAGGAGATCAATTTTTCTCAAGGAGACAAGGCAATATTCATTTTGTTAGAAGGGAATAAAGCTACACGCTAAAGGCCAATAAATGGAGCCGTTCTGATGAAAACTTCCTCAAATCAAATGTAGGGGAACCTCTTAATGGGCTTTGTTCTTCTTTTCCATAATCCATAACTATTAAGAGAAAGACGGTGGAGAAAAGACGCCACCAAGGGGAGCTGGGTACACACCAGGCAGGGCCACCTTCTGGGAAGATGGACCGAGGTCACTGCAGGCATCGGTCTCCGCCCCTCACCACGAGAGTCCTGTGGCTCCTGCCTGCCAGGCACCGCCACAGGCTCAGGCCAGCACCATACAGACACGGGCAGGCACACCCCGGCCCTCAGGGGGCTTCTCCAGCGAGGAAATCTGGAAATCCGCCAACAAATAAATAAATAACAGTTACATGCTACAAAGGAAATAACCCGATAGGAATTCTGCACGTTGTCTGGTAACTTGTGTTTTAATCTTTAGTGCAAAGCATCACAAGGCATTCTGGAGTGAATCCGACTTCTGGCTCCAAAGCAAACAGGCTGTCGGGACAAAGGCGTGGGCGTCTCCTGGCCGGGGCCTGGGAATCCCAGGGGAGCTGCCAAGTGGAGCCTGAATTCAGCCTGGTCGGCACTGCCTCCCCACCCGGCTCTTGACCCTGGAGGCACACGCTGGCCTAGACCGAACCCCTCATGCCACACACATGGCGAGCACTGGGACCCCGGATGCCTGCTTGTCCCACCCCCTCCCTTCTGCTCACCCTTCCGCTCCAGACCTGGCCTAGGGGGCTGTTGGCAGCTTCCCAACTTCACACCCACCGACCAGGGTGAGGATGCTGCCTGGGCAGATCCCCAACAGCACGGAGCCAAGGCCACCTGCCCCACCCAGAGAGGGGGACCCACGGGCTCTCAATCCGTGTGCAGACTCGAGTGTACCCTGGATGGGGCCCCCCTGCTGTGTGAGCAAATCTGCCTCCTCGCCTCGAACGCAGGTGCCTGGGACACAGGGGTCACCCCTATGCCAGCTGCCCCATCCCAAAAAAGGGCCCATCACTCCTGTGCCAGCTGCCCCATCCCAGCACCGAAGGGCCCATCACTCCTGTGCCAGCTGTCCCATCCCAGCACCGAAGGGCCCATCACCCTATGACAGCTGCCCTGTCCCAGCACCAAAGGGCCCTCCCTCTGGCTGCTGAGCTCAGGGAGGGACCTCCGGGAAGGAAGGGCGCTATCTGACCCCAGCAGGGCAGGCCTCAGTGGCCACAGCCCTCGGCTCCTAGAGAGGTCTCACGCCCCCACGCCCAGCCGTGCACCCCTGGATAGAGAGGCACACTCCTGGTTAAACGCCCCCGTGCCCAGCCGTGTATCCCCAGATGGAGAGGCACACTCCTGGTTAAATACCCACGTGCCCAGCCGTGTACCCCCCCCCCATGGAGAGGTACACTCCTGGTTAAACGCCCCCGTGCCCAGCCGTGTATCCCCAGATGGAGAGGCACACTCCTGGTTAAATACCCACGTGCCCAGCCGTGTACCCCCCCCCCATGGAGAGGCACACTCCTGGTTAAATACCCACGTGCCCAGCCGTGTACCCCCCCCCCATGGAGAGGTACACTCCTGGTTAAACGCCCCCGTGCCCAGCCATGTACCCCCGGATGGAGAGGCACCCTCCAGGCTTTTCCAGGTGCCCAGCACCACCCCCGGGGCAGGGCTGCGCCATCACAGGGACCGTCTCCAATTCTCACGGTTATAGCGTGATTGGCACGGAAGGTGTTTGGCCCAATAGAGGCCGCCCCCCGCCTCTCGCCGGAGCCCGTAAATCAGAGCCTGCGGTCGAACGGCCGTGATGCTCCCTAATCACGTCCCGCAATATTAATAAGGCTGCTTAATGCACCCGCTTCCTTCTAAATTGTCACATAAAATTTTGGTAAATGTCAGACACATCATTTAGTAGGAAACGATGTTTTACTGCGGGAGCCGGGTGGCTGAGAGGGAGGTGGGAGCCCTGTGGCGACCTTAAGGCTCCGAGCGCTCTAGCTGGGCCCCCAGCCTGGGCCCTTCGTCCCCGCAGAGCAAGACGCCCACTGGGTCCTTGCGGGACGTGGGGACAATGAACCTGAAGCGGAGAAGGAGAGGAGCAGATGTTCACTGAGAGCGGCGGTGGGCCGGGCTCGGGCTGCACACGGCATGTCCCTAGATTCCTATACACTGTGCTCGATCCCAGATGGACCCGCGGGTGTGGGGATCCCGACCTGGGAGGCGAGGAAGCAGGGCCAGGCGGTGGGTGAGCCTGAGCAGCGGGTGAGGGAGGAGTGTCCAGTGTCGCCACCTCCCAGCAGGGAGCAGGGCCTTCCCTGGGGACAGGGGACCACGACTGCGCCCTGGGCAGGACACAGAGCCTAAGGAAACCTGTGCGCCTGTGACTATCACCTTCTCCGGAGAGGAGGCCAAGGCAGGGCCGGGAACCCAGCATCATCCTGGTCCTCTCCGCATTTCTCCCGGGCAGTTGTCACCACTCGGCACATGGCACTGCGGTGCCAACCTCGCAACTCCTGTGGGCGACTTGACCTCCCAGGGGTTCCCATCCCCTTGGGAAAGAGATGTTCCGAGCTCCAGAAATCCGATGCCTCAGGAAACGAATTCCCACTGGGGGTCAGAGGCATTCCCAGGACATTGCTGGGGAGGGGAAGGGGAGGTAAAGAGAGGGGGAGGGAGAGGGGGAGGCGTGAGAGGAGGAGGGCTTTGTGGGGAATAAAAGATTCCGTCATTACTGAGAATTTGCAACAGCTGAGGCACCCTGTCCAGCTGGCAGCCTTTAGCCCTTTCGGACACTTCTCGACTCTTCTCCAACCTCTGTGAGGACAGGGGAGGGCCAGGCCCTTTCTTTCCATCATGCTGCCGCCACAGGCTAATGGAGATGCCTCGTGTGAAATGGTTACAATGCACGCGCAGGTGCCAGGGGTCCACCAGGGGACAGCTGCTTCCACCAACACACACACCAATGTCTCTCAAGGCCCAAGAGTCTGGCCCTGGACAACGGCCCAACCCCAGGAGACAGGCACCTTTCCTCCAGCCTGCAGCCTGCTCCCAGCAGCAGGGCCCACCCTCGTGGCAGAGAGCAGTGGCACCGAAAAGCTGAGAGTTTCAAATGATAATGAAGTTTAAAGATGAAACCAGGGCACAGCAACCGGCCAGAGCGGCTCAGTGGTTGAGTGTCAACCTATGAACCAGGAGGTCATGGTTTGATTCCTGGGCAGGCGCATGCCTGGGTTGTGGGCTCAATCCCCAGTAGGCAGCCGATCAGTGATTCTCTCTCATCATTGATGTTTCTATCTCTCCCTCTCCCTTCCTCTCTGAAATCAGTAAAAAAATATATGTTAAAAAACAAAACAGTATAGAGCAGATTTCCTTTAAAAATCATTGTAGCACGTGGAAATCATTTTAGAAAACGTTTCCATCATGAACACACGCCACGCGTGGGATTGGGCGGTTCTGGTCCTCCTCTGACCACTGGGTGAAGCGGAGCCCCCTCGTGGTGCCCCTGCCAACGATGGGGCCTACAGGGTGCTGATCCACGCCGTCCAGCAGAAAGCTCACCGAGTGCCCCGGCCCCTGGCTTATAGCCTGACCTTGAGCAGCCTGACCTTGAGCACCTAGCACATTCCCAACTAAGCCACAGTCTCTCTGGCTGTAAAGTGAGGCCCGCAAGACCTATGGCCACACCTTGCAGGGAGCTGCCTGCCTCCCACCAGGGGACGTACGAGAATGGCCTGCCTCCACGTAAAGGCCTGCACTGCGTCTACACCTGTACACGCCCTGAGGGTTTGTGGTGCTGAGGGTGAGTGTGACTGTTCTGTGGTTACAATGAGCCCAGCAGCAGCCTGGCCTCTGGGGCTGATCCAGGGGCTCTGGAGTCTTCCTCCTGATTGGCTGCTTTGGCTGCCTTCTCCCCACCACACTGAAGACAGGACGATGCCTCTGTGAAATTTCTCCCAGATCCAAACAAAAACCTGAGAGCTAATAAATAAATTAAAACACATCTAATAAAATCAAATGTGAGCTTACAGGAAGCCTGCTTGCATATTCATGAGCCAAGTGAAAAGCCCCATGAGCTCTTCTAAGCTCCTTATTCGTGGGGAGTTGGAGATTTAACACATGCTGGGAGGATTTCGTAGCAAATATAAGCCTGGCAAAGGCACATTCATCCATGAATGTACTGAAGAGGCCTCTGTTAACCATTTCTTCACATTCTCCTTAGTTGGCATCTTCCTCTCCCTCTGTAACCCTGGTACCTCCTATAAAGAGTAGGCACTCGGTTGATTGCCGGCTGATGTTCTGGATTTCAAGGAGGCACAAGTCACTTCCTCCAGGAAGCCTTCCTGACCCACTGGGCTAGGTTTGATGACCTTGCTATTTATTCATTTCCCAGCAGTCCTCTCCCTGCCCAGCACCCACCTCTAACACACATACACACACACACACACACACACACACACACACACAACTGTTTCATATCTTCATTCTCTCTGTTGGACTGTAAACTTAGTGAGGGTAGAGACTGAATCTGTTTTGCTTCTGACAGCCTGATATATACATGGAGGAAACACCTAATAAATCGTTAGATAAACAAAGCAAAGGATGAATGGATGGACGGATGGACAGATGGACAGATAATGGATGAGTGGATGGGTAGATGGGTGGATGGATAGTAGATGGATGGATAATGGATGGATGGATGGATGGATGGATGGATAGATGGAAAGATGAATGGATGGGTGAATGATGGGTGGATGGATGGGTGGATGGATGGATAATGGATGAGTGAATGGGTAGATGGGTAGTGGATGGATGGATGATGGATGGATGAATGGATGGATGGATGATGGATGAGTGGAGGAGTAGATGGGTGGATGAGTAGATGGATGGGTGAATAATGGGTGGATGGATGATGAATGGGTGCAAGGATGGATGGATGGTTGGAAGGATATATGAGTAGATGGATGAGAGGTAAGAAAAGGCAAGGTAGCCCTAGCTGGTTTGGCTCAATGGATAGAGCGTTGGCCTGCGAACTGAAGGGTCCTGGGTTTGATTCTGGTCAAGGGCACATGCCTGGGTTGCGGGCTCGATCCCCAGTGTGGGGCGTGCAGGTGGCAGCCAATCAATGATTCTCTCTCATCATTGATGTTTCTATCTCTCTCTCCCTCTCCCTTCCTCTCTGAAATCAATAAAAATATATTTTAAAAAAAAGAAAAGAAAAGGGAAACACCCAAGCTGGGCCATGACAGAGTGTCTCTGGGGGCGGCCAGGGAGGCAGGGAGGAGAGGCCGTTAACCAGTGGGGTAAGCAGACCCGGAAGGAAACTGTCCAGGAACTGAAGGAAAGCGAAGGACTTGGCCTGAGGAGCAAGCTGATATTCCCCGATCCCTTCCTCTGTGCGAGGCAGTGTCCAGGCATCTCATGAGCATCGCCCTGCATGCTCACATCCTCACACCACGTCTGAGGCTGGCGTTTCGCCCACGCGGGGGAGGAAGTGGGACCTGCAAGAGAAGCCTGCCCACCTGCAGGGCCGGTGTGCGGTGGGCCAGGAACGGGGCCCATGTAGTCACCCCACACAGCTCCCTCCAAGGGGGCTGGAAGACCAACAGGCGTTTCCTGGCCCAGCAGGGGGCGGTGCCGTGAAGGAAGAGGTATCTGTATGGAATCTCTGCAGAGGGCACAGCCCTTGGGGCAAAGAGCAAGGGGCGGGGCTCTCCAGGGAGGCCCAGGATGCCCGACCTTCTAGCCCACAAAACACAAGCTCCTGGCCCAGGCACAGACACTGCCTCATGGGGGAGGAGTGGGCGCGGGGGCAGTGTGACTCCTAACACATTCTGCAGGTGCCAGAGCCAGGCAGCAGGAAGGAGAAGAGGAAGGGAGGGCGAGGACGAGAGCGGAGTGCAGAGAGTCCATGCGAATCAGATCTCTGCTCCCCCAAGCCCCCAAAGACCCGAGTGCGGGCCCTCACACCCAGAGGCGCCCCAGGAACTGCGAGGCGATGCTGTCACCCGGATGAGGATGGAGGAGGACAGCCTCCCCAGCCCCCCTGCCTGTCTGACATCACGGGCAAGGGATTCCCCAGAGCATCCTCTGCTCGCTGATGGCCCTGAAGTGTTCATGCAGCTGGAAACCACGCTTGGTCCATTTCCCAGATCTGGCTGCCATGACAGGAACCCGGCGCAGTGTGTCTGGCGGCGGCACAGCAGCTCGATAACCAGCCACGAGTCGGCGCCCCACCCCCACCTGGGCCCCGGCAGTTCTGACCACGGCTGGAAGGCAGGTCACTGCCGCCTCCGGGCCGGGAGATGAAGAGCCCGTGCCGTGTGCATGTGTGCACCTACGTGTGTGCAGTGCACATGCGTGTACGCATGCTTTGAGGGGAGGCAGGGACTACCACCTGGCGCAAAGCGATCACCACCCTTCCTGACCATGGGGTGAAACTGCCAGTTCTTTACCTGATCCCCCTCCCACGAGCACGGGAATCGTTACCTTACACGAGAAGGCCAAAGCCTAGCGCGGCGTGTGGCCCGGGTCCCTTAGCTACGAACAGCGGGGCTGGGACCAAGCACAGACCTGCCTCGATCCCAGCTCACGCTCTCCACTGGGCCCCAGGCGGCCCCGCTGCACAGGCTCTGCCTGCCACAGGGTCCGGAGGAGGAGAGTCCACAGCCAAAGACATCTGCACAGTTTTCAGTTTAACAACATTGAACAGGTTGGTTCTGGACGGACTTCCTCCTTCAAAGGCGAACACACACTGAGAATCTCCAGCAGCCGCGGGAACGGCGCTCCGGAGCCTGAAGGCCCAGCCCCGGGCCGCGCTTTGATCCTTGGGCCAGCAGTTTGGGGCAATAGTCACTGAATGTGTGAGTGAGTGAATGAATGAACAAGCAAGCCAATGCCATGAATGGCAGTTCGCTCGGAAGGTTTTTTAAATAAGGCTCCGTGAGAATGGCCCGCCGTGTCCCCCATCAGAGTCTCTCCCCTCCCCCATGGCGGCTCGTCCAGCCTCCAGCTGCCTCGAACGTCCCATGTAAGGGATTCGGAGGAAACCGTACATTCATTAGTCTGGTGCCACGTGGGCTTCAGGGCCCCAGCCCCTGAGACCCACGTGTGTGCACATCATGGACCGACCACACTCGCCTGTGGCCGGAGGGGCAAGCCCCCCTCCGTGTGCCCCCCAGCAGTGGAAGTCCAGGCGAGTCTGCCCCCTAAATGCAGAAGCACCCCCTCCCCAGTATTCACCTCCAGGGCCCGGGAGAAGGGCTGGCTCAGCAGCTGAAGGGTGTGAATTCGCTCCCAGGGAGATGCGCCACTTTCCTAAGAGAACATACCTTCCCAAGCTTCAAGACGCACGCGTGTACGTGAATATGAAAGTGCGTTTACTCTCAGACTCGAAATCAGTGCACCAACTCTTAAAACACCACTCGGCGTCCTCCCGGGACCCACGGTGACGATGGCCACAGTAACCGTGTCTCCCGTCACAGGTCAG
Organism: Myotis brandtii; assembly: GCF_000412655.1. Classification (NCBI taxonomy): domain Eukaryota; kingdom Metazoa; phylum Chordata; class Mammalia; order Chiroptera; family Vespertilionidae; genus Myotis; species Myotis brandtii. The sequence goes on along the minus strand of NW_005366599.1, from coordinate 2,717,849 downwards.
AGGGAAGAACCGATAAAACCACACCAACCCACCACTTCAGCATGGCTAGGAGCGAGACACGCCATAAACAGAAAATTACCTGGGAGTGGAAAAATAAACACCATTTCCAGTGAAGCTCTTTCTTGAGTTCTCACCCCAAACCTCTGCAAAGAGCGAGGAGGGTTGGAAAGGGTCCCAACGCCGCGTGAAGAGGACTTAGGAGGGAACTAAAATCGCCAGAAGGAAGAGAAAGCGCACCCTGAGTAAAAAGTAAGTAACAGTGAAGGAAGCAAAGGGACCAGAACGTCCACTGGAGGCAAGGGCCTTCAAGGGGGTCCTGGCTCCGCAGGCAGCGTGGGGGAGACGGGAGGGGAGGGGAGGGGGCCATCACCCGGAAAGCATGCAGTGAATGGGAGAAAGGAAGAGGTGGACATTCAGGAGCCCGCGAAACAACAATAATAAAGTAAATCCAAGAACACACGCACCCCTGCCACAGAAGCCAGCCATTAGAGAAGCTGCACTGTGCTACACTGACAGCAGAGGGAGCCCTTGAGCTAAAAATCACAGAAACCACTCCAGCCAGCTGGCCTGCGAAATGCAGGGGTGTCAGCGGCTCCATCTGCCGAAAGGCCACTAAGAGAGGAAAACAAACATGAGACTCCAAATACTTCGGCTGATGAAAACCACTCCAAAAATACACCCATTCGGCGGGAGGAAATCTGAAACATAACACGGCAAATGGAATTAAACACCTCAGAAACATTCGAGAAAACAGCCTCACAGTCTGCAGACCGAAAGATCAAATCCCTTCCAAGGGCAAGAGACTTAGACCGTCATTAGACTCCGCCCAAGCAGCCGACAGAGCCGGGCAGGGACGGAGCCGATTTTGTGAAACTCAGAGAAAGAAGGTGGGGCTCAAAGCGTTTGCATCCAGCAAAGATCTTCACAATCAAAGCTACAGCAAAGGAGCTTTAAGCGTGTAAGGCTTGAGGGACTAAGGGACCCATGAGCCCTTCTTACAGACTCTACAGGGGAATGAACTTCATCCCACCAGGAGAGGACTCTGGCAAATGGACTTATGGGAAGCAGTTAATGTAGTTAAATGATGGATCTAAATTAAGTGTGAAATAAGGGTAGAATAATATATAGATATTATATGTTTTGTCAAAGTGAAAATACACAACTACAAAATGGTAGACAACAAAAGAAAGAAAAAAAAACAGAATAAGCTCAATGATGGTTCCATAGGAAACTGTATACAATGTAGGTTGTATATGATGAGGGTCCATAGGAAACTGTATACAATGTGTAGGTTGTATATGATGAGGGTCGGATAGGACTGATATGATCATCAGCGTGGGTGAGCCTCAGATCCCTCTGATGACACCAGCTGTACATAAAGGAACACAGACTGATGCTCCTTGTCTGGGAAGTTCCAGAACAGGCCCACTAAGCTGTGGGAGGAACAAAACCAGAACAGTGGTTCCGCTGAGGGAGACGTCAGGACCGACTGGAAGGGACATGAAGGAACTGCTGGGGGAAGGCTGTGCTCCACATCTCCATGGGGGTCCGAGCTCACACAGCCGAGCGCATTGTCAGCCCACGTCAAATGGCGCACTTGATATCCGCACACCGCACTGTAAGTACATTTCACCTAATAAAGGAACTATAGACAAGCCCTGGACTCCGGACGATACCATGTCTGCTGAGGTGATTACAGATGGAGTGTCCCGATATCTCCTTTGAAAAGCAGTTAAAAACCAAGAGGGATTGCCGGATGGCCGGATGGCAGATGTGTAATAAAGCAAGTGTGGCCGAAACCGGTTTGGCTCAGTGGATAGAGCGTCGGCCTGCGGACTGAAGGGTCCCAGGTTCGATTCCGGTCAAGGGCATGTACCTGGGTTGCGGGCACATCCCCAGTGGGGGATGTGCAGGAGGCAGCTGATCGATGTTTCTCTCCTTCACTGGGGGGGGGGGGGAATCTGTTAACTTTCTGTATCTCAGAAACTTTTCATAATAAAATGCTGTGAAAAATATTGTAGGGGGTTCGCAAAAGGACCCAGCCCTTAGACTGAGAGGGTTCCCGCCAGCTAAATCAGTGACAACTTCTCCATCAAAATAACTAGCATATACACCAGTGGGCAAGTATGCCACCCACTGAATGTAACTTAGACCATGTAACCCACTGACTGAAATCGGAACATACGGGCCCATTTGGGTATCAATAAATAAATGAGTAAATTAAAGAAAGCAAAAGCTCTTCAAAAACACTGAGTAGATAGTACTAAACAATAGATAAACTTATAAAAGAAACACCATCTGGCAAACATTACAGTAATAATTGATTCAGACGAGAATTATCATTGGATGCTAAAGCACGTTGAATGAAACAAGTACTTCCACAAACCTAAATGTCTCCTCACAAAATGCTAATTAATTACAAGGGAAAGCAACGAGTTGGCATTGGGCAGCCCAGCAGACTCCGTTCTGACCGGTGATCAGAGTTCACCACTCCAGCCACGGGACAGCTGCTTCCACGCATCCTTCATGCCGATGCCTGGAAAGGGGCCCGGCGTGCCTTCTGTGGCGTTCCCGCCACAACTGCACATCCTGAATCTAGTCACAAGGGAACCAGACACACCCAACGTAAAGGGCAGCCTGCAAACTACTGCCCTGTGTTCTTCAAAGCACGGAAGACCAGGGAAGGTGAGGGAACTGCACCTCGTTGATGGGATGGAAGAGACAAGTACAATGGGAACATGTAGTATGGGAGCTTTAGATTGGGTCTTAGTCCAGATGATGATGTTGATGATGGTGGTGGTGGTGGTGGTGGTGATAATAACGTTTTGCTTTAAAGAAATTATTGGGACATAACTGGCTACAGGAATAAACCTGTAGACTGGATAATAATATGCATCAATGCTATTTTCCTGGTTTTTATCATTGTACTAAGTTATGCAAGGGAGTGTCCCAGTTTTCAGGAATAGACATTAGGGCATCATGTCTGAAACTCACTTGCAAACGGTTCAGAAAAATGCACACACAGAGAATGGCAAAGCGAAGAGGATGAAACGCGAACAACTGGGGAATCCAGGTGAAGAGGAGATGGGATTTCTTTGTCCTGTTCCTACAGATTCTCTGACATTTTAAAATCATTTCAAAATTCAAAGTTTTTAATATATAAAATAAAAATGCTATACACTGTAGGGTATTCTGCTCTAGCTGGTTTGGCTCAGTGGATAGGGCGTCGGCTGGTGGATTAAAGGGTCCTGGGTTCAATTCTGGCCATGGGCATGTACCTGGGTTGCAGGCTCGATCCCCAGCCCTGATTGGGGCACCTGCCAGAGGCAACCAATCGATGTGTCTCTCTGTTTCTCCCCGTCCTTTCCACTCTCTCCAAAAATCAATGGAAAAATATCCTTGGGTGAGGATTAACAACAAATTAAAAAATAAAAATAAATAAACTGTAGGGTATCCTCTAATTCTGACCAGTCTCTCCTGATCCTAAATGGCGAGAGGCCACAGACTCAGAAGCCCCTAAGGACTGAGTCACTGGGGCCATCAGACACTCACTAGAGACGCAGCATTCGAGGCGGCGACCAGAAGCTAACCAGCCCGGGCGCCCGCAGAGCCGCTGGGCAAGCTCTCGGGGCGAAGAGCGGGATTGTTTCTTGCGTTACTCCGGCCAAGTCCAACCACGTGTTGCTGACAGAGCCCCGAGCTCTCTGAGAGAGAGATAGCGCCAGAGAACAGGCCTGACACCGCCCCCAGCCCTACCCGCCCCCCCCCCAGGTCTGGAATCACCATCCAAGTTGCAATTACCACCCAAGGGCAAGGCTCCTCTCCCTCCTCCCGCCTGGGATACAAACCAGGCCCAGCGTGCTCACGGATCAACAGCGATCTCGCCGGCCAGACACGATTTGCATTTAGGATGACATCTGCAATATTTTATACGCCAACATCTAAAACAACAAACTTGGCAGTTTTTCTGAGCAGCAATTAACACAGTGCCTAATCCCATCAAGGAGACGGAACTGGCGTGGAGGTCCCCTTCTCACAGCAGCGGCAGGTGGAAACCTTCACCCACACCCCCCTCAGCAGCCCCGACTCCAGGGCCTCTGCTCGTCAAGGAGAGGAAGTGGTTATGAAGGACAAGGGTGACCACCCTCCAGTTCCACCACAGACGGAAAGGGCTCACAGCCCACGGGAGAGGGGCGGGAGGCCTGGCGCAGGGTCTGGGCCATGTCTGAGTCGTGGCCACACCAGGTCTCGCAGTGCTTCCTCCACGGCCTGCCCAGGGCAGAGGGCCTCGCAAGGCCCAGCCAGCCAGTTCTGCCCAGCAGCAGCCTGTCCAGACACGGCTTCTTCTACAAGGGCCCCGAGTGCTAACCTAGTCGCTGGGAGGCTCCCAGGATATGAAACACCCAGCACACTCCATCCGCTGAGCTCCCGGCGCCTCCAGATGGAGCTCGGCTCGGTGACCTCAGCAGCCCCGACTCCAGGGCCTCTGCTCGTCAAGGAGAGGAAGTGGTTATGAAGGACAAGGGTGACCACCCTCCAGTTCCACCACAGACGGAAAGGGCTCACAGCCCACGGGAGAGGGGCGGGAGGCCTGGCGCAGGGTCTGGGCCATGTCTGAGTCGTGGCCACACCAGGTCTCGCAGTGCTTCCTCCACGGCCTGCCCAGGGCAGAGGGCCACGCACGGCCCCAGCCAGCCAGTTCTGCCCAGCAGCGGCCTGTCCAGACACGGCTTCTTCTACAGGAGCCCCGAGTGCTAACCTAGTCGCTGGGAGGCTCCCAGGATATGAAACACCCAGCACACTCCATCCGCTGAGCTCCCGGCGCCTCCAGATGGAGCTCGGCTGCGGTGACCTCACCCGGTCTCTCCAGGTCTCTGGAGGCCACGGTGCCCCTCTGGGCACACGCAGGCAAGTGACCGCCCCCAATACGATGCCAACCCCCAGACTCTGTCTAATGTCCACCGCACCTCAGGCCTCAGCTCAAGTGTCGGGAAGCAACTCTAAACCTCTCCAACCCTCGGGAACACGGCGCCATTCAAGCCTTTTTCACCCAAACCGTGACAGCAAACACACGGAGGCCCGTGTTATCTCGTGTTTCACGTGGACTGGCTTGATCTGCACCCTCAGGAGAACCACGAGGTTTTCAAGAGCCAAGAGCCTGTCCCGGGCAGCCTCCCCATCACCCAGCACAGGGCCGACACCAGGGGGAGGGCACCTCCCCGTCCCCCAGCACAGGGCTGACACCAGGGAGAGGGCACCTCCCCGTCCCCCAGCACAGGGTTGACACCAGGGGGAGGGCTGCCCCCCAGCACAGGGCTGATACCAGGGGGAGGGCCGTCCCCCAGCACAGGGCTGACACCAGGGGGAAGGCACCTCCCCATTCCCCAGCGCAGGGCCGACACCAGGGGGAGGGCACCTTCCCACCCCCCAGCGCAGGGCTGACACCAGGGGGAGGGCCGCCCCCCAGCACAGGGCCGACACCAGGAGAAGTGGTGGCAACACCTCCACAAGCTCGGAGACGCTCAGACCCCCCGGTGCTCTGGGCAGCGAAGGGAGGGAGGCATGTGCACTGGGCTCAGAGAAGCCCACGATCCGTGTCTCACTAGGAAGTGGACCTAGTGAGGAGGGGGGTACAGCCCAGAGGTCCGCACAGCCAGCTGGCACCCCCCACACCCCGAGAACCACTGGCATAAACAGGCCACACCCGCAGCACCACCCAGCTGCCTGGAGAGCGGGCTGTTGGCCGATGGAGACCTCGGCTTCCATCTGGGAAGGGACATGTCACCCTCTGCGAGGGGGTGAAGAGGCCTTGTCAGACGCCAGCTTGGGCTGGGGCAGGAGGAGGAAACTGCTCACGGAAGAA
>NW_005366599.1:2694759-2711876 GCF_000412655.1 Myotis brandtii | reverse complement strand
CCCAGATGCCAGGAGGGAGGAAAGAGGGCTGCACTCGGGGAGGCAGGTGGGGTCACAGTGGCCAGGCCCGTCCTGGAGGCACCGGGAACTCAGCAGAAATGACCCCATGGGAACAGCCGCGGCGCCAGCCATGGTCCTGGGAAACAAGTGGAGCAGGAGGTTCCGAGGACATGGCAGATGGAACATGTGACTAATCCAGGAGCCTGGCCCTCGGCCCCCACGGGACCAGCCACGGGCTCAGGACCCAGGATGCTGAGATCCGCTCCCTCGGGACTGAGGCTGCTCCCAGACCCACCCACTGGAGACAGAGCTGAGCCCCGAGTGAAAGGCGAGGTGTCAGTGGCGTGCGGGCTGGGAAGACAGAGGAGACGGTTCATACTGGGGAGGCGCTGGCCTGTGTGAAACAGAAGGAAAAGTCCCAGGACAGCGTTTCCTCCTGGGTTTGTCACCGACCGCGAAGGAAGACATCCTTTCTCTTCACATTCGTTTCACGTGAGCCCTCCTGTCTGCGGAACCACCCGGCCCTCGGCGTCCTCACGGGCCTCGCTCATGCTGTTCACTGGGTTATAAGCCCTTTGAGGTGGGAACTGGGTCTGATTCGTCATAACCCTGCACAGAGTCTAGGAAGGCGCCAGGTACAAGTTGTTCCTCGGTAAATGCTCATTGTTGATAGTTATGTAACCGTTACAACCGCAAATAACTCAGCAAAAAATTCCACTAGGAGCCCTGGCCCGAGGCTGAGCGTTCCTCGCCGGCAGAGGGTACATTCGCGTTTTGTAGCAGCGCCTTTCCCTCCCCGGCAGCAGCGAGAGGCAGGGGAGCTGGATTCCTGTGCAGCAAGCATTTCCGAGAGGGGGGAGGGCCCTGGGGGGTCGAGGCGCGGAGTGTGCGGCCCAGAGGGTCTGTGTCCCGTGGGAAGGACGGACGGTTCTTGCTGGCAAAGCCATAAAGCACAGGGAGTCACACTCTGAAATGACTCTGGGAAACTACGTGGCGATTTCGACCAACAGGAAGCATCTAAACGTCCATCCACGTACGAACAGATACATACTGTGGGATAGTCACACAACAGAACAGTAATAACAGTGATGATAAATAAACGAGAGCTAGAGGTAGCCGCACGGGTGAATCCTATGAACATATGCTAGAAAAAACACATATTAATAACCCAAACCAGAAAAAGGAACCAGGAAAGGAGCAGAATGTAAAATTGACAATCAGAAATCAATACCAGAGAGAAAATACCATTTACAACAGCAACAAATGAGAAAGTCTGTAGGAACAAACTCATCAATCGATGTATAAAACCATCATAAGGAAACTTTTCTAAACTAACACAGAACACACGAATATTCTTGAGTAAATGAGAAGACGTAAGCTGTTCTTGGATGGACAATTCAACATCATAAGCTAATTTGTAAGTTCAACACAATTTTTAAAAAAATATATTTTATTGATTTTTTACAGAGAGGAAGGGAGAGGGATAGAGAGCCAGAAACATCGATGAGAGAGAAACATCGATCAGCTGCCTCCTGCACACTCCCCACTGGGGATGCGCCCGCAACCAAGGCACATGCCCTTGACTGGAATCGAACCCGGGACCCTTGAGTCCGCAGGCCAATGCTCTATCCACTGAGCCAAACAGATTAGGGCAAGTTCAACACAATTTTACGGAGATAGATGAATGGGTACCAGAATTTATGTAGAAAAAAATCAACCTTCAACAAAGAGCTGGGAACATATTGAGAAAGAAAAGCTTCGACCACCTGGAGGGACCTGGAGAACATCATGCCACACGAAGTAAGTCAGGTGGGAAAGTCACCATATGATTTCCCTCCCATGGGGGATATAAGACTGAAAGTAGCAAGTGAACAAACAAACAAAAACTCAGACACAGAAAGCAGTGTGGTGGTTACCAGGGAGAAGGGGGCAGAGGTAGGAAAGGCTGAAGGGTGTCAAATATATGACGACAGGAGACTGACTATGGGTGGTAAACACAATGCAATATACAGATGATGCATCATAGAACTATATACTTGAAAACGATATACTTTTATTAACCAGTATCATCCCAATCCAATAATGAAAAGTTTTAAAAAATAAAAAAATCAAATTAAATTATTAACAAATTATAAAAAAATGAATGGGGAATAAGTCCTACCAGACATTAAAAATACTACAAAGCCTCCATAATTAAAACAGTGGTGAGAAGGAACTGGGTAGATGGAGGAATGGGGGGGAAAGGGGGACATCGTAATATTTTCAACAATAAAGATTTTTTTAAAACAGTATGGCATGGTTAGGAATAGATAGAGAAGTGGAGTAGAAGAGGAAGTAGGTGCAGCTAATGTGGAAATTTTGTATATGATAAAGGTGGCCTCTCAAATCACTGAGGAAAACAGTGGCTTTCTGATAAATGTTGCTGGGACAACGGGTTAACAATTTGGAAAAAAGATAAAATAATATCCATACTTCATGCCAGACACCAGAAGAAGTTCCAAATGGATTAAAGACATAAATGTAGAAAATGAAACCATAGATGTACTAGAAGAAAATGTGGGTGAATTCCTTTACAACCTGAGGGGAGATTTTATTACTATGACTCCAAAATAAAGATGCAGTGAAAAGAAGAGTGATAAACATGACTACATAAAAGAAAAACATTCCACAAATGAAACACACTTTAGAGTCAAAGATACAAATAGGTTGAAAATAAAAGGATGGACAAAATACATCCTACAAACAGCAACCAACAGAAAGCTTGAGTGGCTTTACCAATATCAGACAAGACAGACTTTAAACAAAGAACGTTCCCAAAGATAAGGATAAAAGAGTCAATGCATCGGGAAATATAACAATTATAAACACACACATGCTCCTAATAACAGAGCACCAAAATGCATGAAAAAACTGACAGAAAAGGAAGTAGAAATAGATAATTCTACAAAGTACTTGGAGACTTCAAAATCCTACCTTCAACAAAGGATAAAACAACTAGATAGAATATCAACAAGAAAACGGGAGACCTGACTAACACTATAAACCAGCTAACCTAAACAGACATCTTTAGAACAAACACTTCACCCAACAACAGCAGAATATACGTTCTTCTCAAGGCCACATGGAGCATTCTCTAGGATAGACCATATGCCGCGCCATAAAATAAGCCTCAGTAAATATAAACGGTTAGAAATAACACAAAGTATGTTCTCTAACCACATGAAATGAAATTAGAAATTAAAAGCAGCCCGGCCAGCATGGCTCAGGGGTTGAAAGTTGACCTATGAACCAGGAGGTAACGGTTCAATTCCTGGTCAGGGCATATGCCTGGGTTGCAGGCTCGATCCCCAATGTGAAGTGTGCAGGAGGCAGTCGATCAATGATTCTCTCTCATCATTGATGTTTCTATCTCTTCCTCCCTCTCCCTTCCTCTCTGAAATCAATAAAAATATATTTTTAAGTTTTTAAACATTTTTTTAAAAATAAATCAAAAGCAAAAAAAGGTTAATGCAATTTTATGGAGCTAGACAAATTGATACTAGAAATTATATGGAAAAATAAACCTTCATGAGTAGCTGATAAACTTACAAATATGTGTAACTTAAATGAGATATGCCTAAATCACTAATGGGAAGTCAGAAAATATACTGAAATGAATGAAAAGGAAAACACGAGGTACAAAACTTATTGGAAACCACAAAAGCAGTATTTAGTGGAAAATATGTAGAGGGAAAGATATAAAAGAAAAAATCTATAATCAATAACCTAATCTTCCACCTTAAAACTAGAAGCAGAAGAACAAAGAAACCCTGAAGGAAGGAGAAGAAAGGAAATAATGAACACTGCAGTAGAAATTAATGAATGAGAGAACAGAAAAACTGAGAAAATCAATGAAACAAAAAGCTGGTTCTTTGAAAAGGTCAACAAAATTGACAAATCTTTAGCTACACTGACCAAGGAAAAGGAGAGAAGATTCAAATTCCTAGAGTCATAAATGAAAGAGGGAACTCTATGACATTACAGGAATGAAAAGGATTATAAAGGAATACTATGAGCAATTGTAAACCAGCAAATTAGATAACTTAGATGAAACTAATAAATTTCTAGAAAGAACTACTAAAACTGACTCAAGAAGAAATATGCCCGGATGGCATGGCTCAGTGGTTGAGCATTGACCTATAAACTAGGAGGTCAGGGTTCGATTCCCCGTCAGAGCACATGCCCAGGTTTCAGGCTTGATCCCCAGTGTGGGGCTTGCAGGAGGCAGACGATCCATGATTCTCTCATCATTGATGTTTCTGTCTCTCTCTCCCTCTCCCTTCCTCTCTAAAATCAATAAAAATATGTTTTTTTTAAAAAAAGAAGAAATAGACAATCTCTATATACCTATAACAAGTGAAGAGATTGATTTATTAATAAAAAATTACCCCAAAGAAAATCTCAGGCCCAGATGGCTTCACCTATGAATTCTACCACAACTTTAAAGAGTAATTAATCCTTTACAAGTCTTCGAAAACTCTTCCAAAAATTATAAAAGGAGCAAACACTTCCCAACTCATTTTATGAAACCAGTTTTACCCTGATGCCAAACCAAACACATCACAAGAAAATTACACCAATACCTCTTATGACTATACATGCAAAAATCCTCAACAAAACACTGTCAAACTGAATCCAGAAACATGTTAAAAGAAGTACACACCATTACCAAGTGAAATTTATACCAGGAATTCAAGGTTGGCTCAGCATCTGAAAGTCATACTCTGAAGTAGTTCGAAGTAAAGGAGCTTCATGTTGACAGTTATCTCAAATGTTTCAGAAGAAAATTAAAATGTTACATATGTAGACTGTTGTGTGTGTGTGTGTGTATGTATAAATACTGTATATACTGTGTATATAGTTTGTATATATACTGTGTATATCTGTGTATATATATTCTGTTTGTATATACTGTGTGTATATATTTGCATGTTTGTATATACTGTGTATATATATATGTATGTATATGTGTGTATATACTGTGTATAAACCATATGTGTATATACTGTGTGTATATGTTCCTATGTATGTATGTGTGTGTGTGTGTGTGTATATATATTGTGTGTATATAGTGTTTATATACTAATAGAGGCCCGGTGCATGAAATTCATATACTTGGGGGGGGGGTCCCTCAGCCTGGCCTGCGCCCTCTTACAGTCTGGGAGCTCTTGGGTGATGTCCAACTGACGGCTTAGGCCCATTCCCTGTGGGCCTAAGCTGGTAGTTGGACATCCTTAGCACTGCCATGGAGGTAGGAGAGGCTCCTGCCACCACCGCTGCGCTCACCAGCTGTGAGCCCAGCTTCTGGCTGAGCATCGCTCCTCCTGTGCTGAGCGTCTGCCCCCTGGTGGTGAGTGCACATTATAGTGACCGGTCGTTCTGCCGTTCAGTCGATTTGTATATTAGCCTTTTATAACATAGGATGTGTATATACTGTGTGTATGTGTGTATACTATGTTTGTATATGCTGTGTGTATACATGTATGTGTGTATATACTGTGTGTATATATATATGAGTGTATATACTGTGTGCATATATACTGTGTATATGTGTGTTTATGCTGTCTTTATATATACTATGCATGTATATGTGTTTATATGCTGTGTATATACTGTGTGCACATACTATGTGTGTACATACTGTGTGTACATACTGTGCATGCATGCGTGTGTATACTTTGTGTGTATGTATGTGTACTGTGTATATACTGTGTGAATGCTTGTGTATACTGTATGTATGTGTGTGTATACTGTGTTTGTATATACTGTGTGTATGTGTGTACATATAGTGTGTTTGTATATACTGTGAGTATATGTGTGTATATACTGTGTGTGTGTATATATACTATTTGTATATTCTGTTTGTGACTATACTGTGTGTATGTGTGTGTATATACTGTGTGTGTACATACTGTGTGTATATGTGTGTGTGTATACTGTGTTTGTATATACTGTGCGTATGTGTGTGTATACTGTGTGTATATATATACTGTGTGTATATGTGTGTAAATACTGTGTGTACATACTATACGTGTATTGTGCATGTATATACTGTGTTTGTATATACTGTGTGTATGTGTGTGTATATACTGTGTTTGTATATACTGTATGTGTGTGTATATACTGTGAGTATACGTGTGTGTATATACTGTGTTTGTATATACTATGAGCATGTGTGTGTATATACTGTGTGTGTATATATATATACTGTTTGTATATACTATTTGTGACTATACTGTGTGTATGTGTGTGTATACTGTATTTGGATGTACTGTGTGTATGTGTGTGTATACTGTGTTTGTATGTACTGTGTGTATACTGTGTTTGTATGTAGTGTGTGTATACTGTGTTTGTATGTACGTGTGTATACTGTGTTTGTATATACTGTGTGTATGTGTGTGTATATACTGTGTTTGTATATACTGTGAGTATGTGTGCGTATAAACTGTGTTTGTATGTACAGAGAGAGAATGATTAAGCATATGCAGTAAAATGTTAACAACTGTGGGATCTGGTGAATGACATACAAGTGGTATTTGCACTACTTTTGCTGCTTTTTAACATTTTGAAAGAAAGAGTTTAATTGAGAAAGTGTCTGCAGCACATGAGTGTTTACATGTAAAGTTTAAAAGGAGTGGCAGGGAGTTACTCACAGTTTAAAGCACGCGGCCTGTGGCAGAGAGCGGGTGCCCCCCGGTGTGTCAGCTGGGGGCGGGGGGGAGGGGGGCGGGCAGGCAAGCACACGGCTCTGCTTCAGTTCTCAGGCTCACACAGGGGCCATGCCGCCCATTACTCATAGTTTCGTTTAACTCCAATACTGAGGAATCATGTTTATTTAAAAAGCACCCCCTTCCTTTATGCACACTCCCCTCCCCTGCCGACCACTACCCTCCTTCCCCGACAACGCAGCCGCTCCCTCCCGCCCTCGGCCCTGCCTCAGCAGCGATGAGAAGGATGAGAAATTCACTGCTCACAGGGGACGGGCTCCCTGGGGAAGGGCCGGGGAGAGAGCATCACACACGCGGCTCCCTGAGTGGGAAGAAGCTGTCCTCCCCAGAGGCGCAGATGCTCTTGTTAAGGACGGGGAGGGGAAGGCTCTGCATGGGAACTGGGGTGTCTGGGCCGCAGAGACTGGGGTACCCCCGCCTCAGGAGGAGCCTGGAGAGGGGTGACCAGGTCTGGGAGTGGGCATTCCCAGATTCCCAGCGAGATGGAGCCGGCACAGGGTTCTCCATAAAGCGGCGCTAACACCATCACCCCGCTCAGGCTGTGAGCGACAGAAGTGGCCTCGGCCTGAGTCCCAGCTGTCCTCTGGGCCTGCAATGGCCGAGAGGTGGCTCCCCCTCCAGGCGGGACAGGCCCCTTCAGGCGGGATGAGGCCCCTCCAGGCAGGAGGGGGCGCTGGCGGGAACCCAAGTCCCTGGCAGGGCTGGGGCCAGGCTCCACTGCCCGCTGCTTGCGGAGCACGGGAAGGCCCACCCTTCAGCAGTGATGGGAGGACACCTACTGCCGGCCAGGCAGGCCTCGGGCTCCAGAGGGGAGTGGAGAGACCTACAGGAGCCCCTGTCCCCTGGGAGGACCCCTGAGCAGAGACGAGGGAGGGGACTGTGGTTAAGGGGGACAGTGGCTCCAGCCATGGCCACAGGAAGGGAGGCTGCCTCCTGCCTCAGAGGATGGAGAAGCAGCTCGCATCGGGGGAGAGGGGGTGGTGGTGAGTGAGTCTGACACCCAGATGCTGGGTCCCGCGGGCCGTGCGTCTTGCTGGGGGGCGGTGGGGGGGACTGGATGCCTCAGAGCCCAGCAGTGACTTGGAGTGACAGGTCCTGAAGGCTCTTGAACGCCCACAGCCACTACCATCCAAGGGGGACACTGGGGCAACGCTGGGTCCACGCCTCACTTTGCCACGGGTGCCTCCCTTACGTCTGGCCGTGCTGCTTCCCTTGAGAGTCAGGGCGAGGACGGGGGAAGCGGGTGCCTGGGTGCCGACTGTGGGAGGTGCTCCTCTCAGGGCCCCAGATGCAGGGTCAGCCCCTGAGAGTCCAGCTGCTGAGTGCTGAGCGGGGGCCATGGGGAGGCCCATGCAGGAACAATGCCACCTTCGCGCCATATTGGGGGGTACAGACGCTGGACTTGGGGGGCGGGGGCACCCCGTATCCTGGAACACACTTCGAGGAGAGGCCCTGGCCTGCGGGTCTTTGAAATGAGTTCAGTCTCCTGAGGAGGGCGTGGCCGGGGCTGGGAGACTCCTGACCCGCAGCCCCTGAGTGAGTGACCAGGACAAGATGTCCCACCGCTGAAGTCTCCACTTCCAGAAGCGAGGCAGGGACACCACCGGCTGCGCAGGTTCAGGGAGGTCACAACGGTGCCCTCGGCCCGCAGAGGGACGACACTGCCATCCCTCCGCCCCCTTTCCTTCTCCGTCCCCCCTTCTCTGTCCCCCCTCTCCTTCTCCGCCCCATCTCTTTCTCTGTCCTCGCCCCTCGCCTCTTCCAAGAGCAGCCCACCATCGAGGTACCACAAAGACCAGGAAATGATGCTCGACCTTGGCCGTGAGTAATGCCCGCAGGTGATGAATGCCCGCTGGGAGAGCCTCTCTCTGGCTTTGGGAATTCCAAAAATTCCTTCCCGCATCCAGTCCCGGCCACTGTGGCTCCCTGTCCCGGGGAGCGGACCCTCTCCTTGCCCGGCCACGCCAGCCGGTGCTCCGGACCCCAGCCTCCCCTCCCCCGGAAGCTACTCAGCTTCCACCAGCCGCCGCCCTCCTGCCCTCTGTTTTGGCCCCGTCAGTTCTCTGCGGTTCCACAGCCTCCTCTTCCCCGGAAAGTCACGCTCTGGAGTTCAAGAACCACATGCCCATTCCACGTGCCCGCCTTCCCCGGCTCGGGGCACAGTGCCAGGCTTCCAGTGCCCGTATAATGGGTGCTTGTGGACTCGGGGTAATAAAATATATATTCATTTACATTTTTTAATTAGAAAAAATGACTAACATTAGATAATGAAAGTTCTGCCTCATGTACTGAATTTGGACTTTTTCTGGAAACACTTTTTTTATGGACTTTGCAGGGAACCAAGCAATTAATGCCTTTTCATTATAATTTAGGGCTGGGACTGGAATATTAGCATTGCCGTTCAGTGGGATGTGTCTGAAATGCCGAAAGTCTCCTGGTGAAAAATTCCTGGTTGTAATGACAGGCTGTGGACTTAAATCTTACTCCTGGACACGAGGAAAGACAGTTAAATCAACTTTGTCCATTTAAATATCATTTTAAGATATCTAGAACCCATCTCTTTATTGCTCAACAACCCTTAGCAATTTCTTCTGCCCTCATTTATTTCCAGTTCCCCAGGGAATCCTGTCTGATTTATTGGAAATTAGTTCTTACAGCCAGTAAATGCTCTAAACTGTTTTCATATAAATCACTCCGAAGTCTGCTGGTGCACGGAGCCCGGTGAGAGCGACTTCCGGTGCAATGCTCAGGCCACCAGCCCTGCCCACCACGGGGCCCCCAGGACCCGGCACAGGCGGGGAGCTCTGTGCAGCAGGCCACCTGGTCTCCAAAGAACCTATGTATTCTTCACACACACACATGCACACACACACCACACACACACCACACACATGCCACACACACCACACACATACGCCACAAACACATCACATGGATGCACATGCCACATGCACACAAACAGTACACTCACGTGACACTCATGCATTGCACGTATGCCACATATCATGCACATGCACAAATATACACATGGCACTCATACATGCACACACATCACATACATACACGCATGTGCATGCGCATGCACACATCACATACACAGGCATACACCACCCACATACACCACTGACACATGCACACACACTACACACATACACAGACATACACAGGACACTCAGGCATGTGCACACACACACACACCCTTAATCAGACTGCCCTTGCCTCGGCTATGGTCAGGCCTGGCTGTGTTAGCATGTGAGCAGCCAGCTTCCCCGTGGGAACAGCGACAGCACATGTGAGTGTGGGACCCTCCTGGCCCAGGAGCACCCACCAGCACTGCTGCCTTCACGGCCGCGTCGGGCAGGGTAGGCCAGGTTGTCCACAGTCACAGCCAAGGCTTGCTCGTGCTCACACACAGGCCCATCGGCTCAGCGGGCGGCTGGGCTGTACCCCGCCCTCACTCAGGGAACCAGACGGATGGAAGCTTGTCTCTACCTGGGCTCCCACAATCACCATGCAAAGAAACAGGCGTGGGGAGTGACCCTGGGCCTCTTCAAACGTGTGCCTTAAACCAGCGGTCGCCAACCTTTCAGACCTCACAGACCACCAGGGGTCCGAGGACCACCGGCTGATGACCGCTGCCTCAAATGACACATCATGGCCACTCACGTTTCACCGTGACAGGCTCCCTCCAAACATCAAAGGCCCCAAGGAGGGGGAGCCCACCACCTACGCCAGAAGACAATCAAATACACACACTACACGCACCACACACCACACACACCACACACACCATACACCACACACACCACTCACTCCGAATGGCCATCAAACCACCCAGCCTTCTCTCTGAGTGCCAGCCAGGGACCCTCAGCCATTTCTGGGGTTTGTTTGTTTCTTTGTTTGTTGTTTGTTTCTTTGTTTGTTGTCAACATAAAACCAGGGACACCCTGCCTGGCCAACCAGCATCTTCCTACCTGTAAAGCCTGGCAGTTTGGCACTTCTAGGCTGCGATGCCTAATGCACTCTCCTGAGGAATCAATCTTAAAAACAAATGGCTGTCATCTAGATAACTACTAGGAACAGGAAGAGAGCGCTTCACGTTGACGGAGGAGGCGGAGGAAGGAAGCCTTGGAGGCGAAGCGGATAATAAAGCCACAGAATCCCAAGGCTCTCGGGAGAAGACAAGAGCCGGGTCTCCCACAGCACGGAGCTTCGCAGGGGCTCCGGGAGCAGGCGGACAGGGGACCTTGCGGACCTCAGTCCCCCGGGGGCGCCAGGCCCACGAAGCGCAGTGAGCCTCTCCCTGCCCTCCCCCTGCAGGTCCCGCAAACAGCTGTTTTCGGAGGAAGCCCCAGCGCCGGGTGCCACAGCAGGATGGGACGCACGCCCCCGCGACAGGCGTGCAAGCGATTTTGTAGAAACGGTTTTTAAGTTCAGATGTCGTCGTTTCAAGGCCAAAACGGGCTAATGCGGAAGGACAGCACCCACATGTCATTCAGAGAAGCGACAGGGCCTTCGTCCACGACTTAAAGAACAGCGCCGTGAAACACCAATTCCCCAGGTAAATATTTACACGCAGCTTATTATCTTCAGTACCTGTCCACACGCCGCACGGACAGCCAGGGCACTCTAGGAACCATCAACCAAGAAACTCTGCCTCGATCCTGGAAGACAGGGCTGTTTTACAAAACCAACTTTTGTATTTTGACCAGAGACTGAGGACAGAAGGGGGCTGCAGAGGGAAGGAATTCAGTAAAAGTGCTTTTAATTGTTTCCATGTTGAGCTTCTAAAGACCACATTTGAGGAGCTACAAATCCGTCACATGATTGGGTCTAATTCTGGGCTTAAAGTGCGTGCTTTCCATGTAGGCCACACACAGGCACGTGTACGTGTCCCCACGCCTCCCCTTCACGTGTGCCCATCCACGTAGCGACGAGCGATGGCGCCGAGGGCAGGGAAGCCTGTAAAATATAGGTCCTGCTGGCTCTGTGGCCGTATTTGAGGGCCCCGCGTGTCAGCATCAGTGACGGACACCGCGGGCGGTCTGACCACTGGTGACAACTTCAGGGCATGAGCCTCTTCTGCAGTCTCCTGGGAACCTGAAGGAGCACCCGGGACAGTGCTCACAGCCCCTTCTTTCCCACGGTCTGGGGGGACCTGGGGCTCTGCCACACTCAGCCAGCCGTCAAGTTCAGGGAGCCCTGCCCGAGCTCTGCACGCCTGGCTTCTGCCCCCCACTCTCCCTCAGGTGCAATTCTGTGCCTGGGGGACCGTGTCCTGCACCCCGCCTCCATGGCCCTGCCACGAAACCCTCCCGGCCCCGGCAGCTGAAGCTCCAGCAGCTGGAGTTCCCGGGACGGAGTGCAGTTCTCTACCCTTTTATGTAATGATGTTTACTTTGAATTTATATTAGTTCACACAAACACTCCATCCACGCTTTTGTTCTGGTCCTCCGGTCCAGTTTAAGAACCCATTGTGGCCCTCCAGTCAAAAAGTTTGCCCACCCCTGCACTAAACCCTCCCAGCCCCGGCAGCTGAAGCTCCAGCAGCTGGAGTTCCCGGGACGGAGTGCAGTTCTCAGCAGCGCCAACAGCCTGAGAAGCAGATGCAATGGGCGGCAGTCACCACTTAAGCGCCATCAACTCCAGAAGGAGCCTGGCTCTCCTGGGAGGCGTGTCACTTGAAAAATGACACTCTCGGGAGAGCGGCTGGTTTTAAAGGACCAGCAGAGGAGCTCTGGCGCCTGCGGGGCTGTGGCCTGGGATGGAGCCCCCTCCCCCCGAGTGCGGCTGGACCTGAGGGTGCACTGATGATGCGGTCCTGAGTGGGACTCGCAGGGAGCCCCGAGACCAGCGTGTGGGACCTCAGGCTAACGTCTGCCCCAGAGATGCCCGCACGTCCTCAGCTCCCGCTCCTCTGGGGAGTCCCTGTTCACCATCCAGCCCCGGGGGCAGATCCTAACCTGCCACCGACTCACGGTGCGGCTGTCAGTGAGTCACGTGACCCCTACGCCTGGCCTCCTCAGCAGGATGGGAGTCATGCGCCCCACCTGAAGCGTTGTCTGGATGCCATAATCCCAGGAGCCCCGGCACCAGGCCTTGGAGGGAGCGGCACCCGGGCCCGGCCTTCCCCACCATTGGCACTGCCCTCCGTGGTGAGCGAGGGCACAAGCACACATGGTCTACTGAGTTGCCTCCGGCCGGGTTCTAGCTCTGACTCAGGAATCCCCACACGAGATCCCAGGCGCTCCTTCCAGTGACCGCATTTCCACGGCCGGGCTCGCCGGCTCCCACCCCTTCCCACCCCGAGGCGCCCACAGGGCACCGCATGCTCTGAGCTCCTTGATGAGAAGATACAAAGGCCTGCGGTGAGGAAAGTGGTGCTGTCCCAGCGGAAGGCCACGTGCCAAGCCCCCAGGCCGGGTCAGGCGCCCCCACAGCACAGAGTGAGGGTCACACCTCAGCCTCCAGAGCAGAAACGTGCAGACGGAGTCCCACTTCCCTGTCAGGGTCTTACAGGTCCCACCCTGCGACCCGACCAGAGGAGCGAAGAGCCCGGAGCCAGCAGCAAGGCAGACAGACAGCCAATGCAGCCAACAGTCCCCAACAGAAGGTGGCACTCTCCCCCAGCCCGAGCCACAGCCCATTTCACAGATGGGGGTGTCCAGGCCCAGAGGAGGAGGAACGTGCGCCCAGGGCCCAGGGTGACAGGGCGGGCTCCCTGGGTGCTCAGGAGGTGAGCCAGCTGGGCTGCAGAGTCCTGCTGCCTGGGAAGAGGACAGTCTTGTGGAAACACGCAGGGCCCAGGGCCTCGCCGGGACATCGACTCCCGGGGGCGGTCCAGCCCGAGCCACAGCCCATTTCACAGATGGGGGTGTAGAGGCCCAGAGGAGGAGGAATGTGCACCCAGGGCGACAGGGCGAGCTCCCTGGGTGCTCAGGAGGTGAGCCAGCTGGTCTGCAGAGTCCTGCCGCCTGGGAAGAGGACAGTCTTGCGGAAACACGCAGGGCCCAGGGCCTCGCCGGGACGCCGGCTCCCGGGGGCGGAAGCCAGTGGGGCAGAAACCGGCAGTGACAGAGCGCTCCCTCGCCTCCTCACATTTGTCACTGCCACCCCGTCCTCACCCCTCACGCCCGCAGCTGCACCAGATGTGGAGAAAATTGCATGTTCCCTGAAACTTAATGACCAAATTTAAAGCAATTTCGAGCTAATCAGGTTCTGTGGAGCTGATTTTATTAATTTAACAGTTTTAAGAGTTTAACAAAATGAGGCACTTGGCAGTCTTTGCTGTGGAAGCTGCTCGGTTAGGTGCAGAAGGCACGGCGCCCCCAAGAACCCCTGCACATGATGAAAGGGGCTCCTCAAGGCACACGGTGCTGTGTCGCAGTGCCGCGCCCACCCCGAGGCTATTGGACAATCTATATTATAAAAAGCCAGTGGCTGTAACGCCAGAACATTGGAACGACCAAACAACCGGTCACCAGGAGGTGCATTGATGGGTCCCACAGCAGCGGCGGGGCTCTGGGTCTTGCGCGATTTCGCACGCTGGGCCTCTAGTATATTAATAAGAGGCTCCATCTAGAATTAGAGGCGTCAATGGCAACTTTAAAACAATCCGTCCAGTCTCCATCACAGCCACGGCTCGGAAGGAAGCCGCGAGGGGCCCCGCCTCGTCACTCTTCCTATGTAAAGTGGAAACACAGCCTCTTTCATGTCCGATGAGCCTGCTGACAAGTCCCTGCACCCCTCCCTCGACCGAGGGTCTCCTCAATGGAGCTGTGTTCAAACGAAGACAAACCAAAGCACAAGAAACAGAGAAAAGGCCCGGATGGTCCTGGAATCTCGCAAACATGGGCCGCAGCATCACATTACTTTAAAAGGCAAATCAGAAGTTAAAAGGCATATTTTAAAGAGGCGCCTGTGTCCCCATCTAGAAGAAAGTGGTCTCAATATGCGCCACTCACGGGCCGAGGGGCTCGGTGAGGGGCTTCACCTCTGAGCTTATTGTGCAAACACGGAGCCCCTCGCCGCACGGAGGGCCGGGGAGAGAGTGCGCGCACTCTGAGCTTATTGTGCAAACACGGAGCCCCTCGCCGCGCGGAGGGCCGGGCGAGAGAGAGTGCGCGCGTCTGACGAGCCCAGCACGGAGCCGGGTGGCAGTGAGCATCAGAGTGACGGTGACGATGACCACACACGGACCTAAAACAGAGCTGACAGGTACCGCGAGTGAAGGTCTGTGCTCGTGACCGCACATGGGGTTCACTGAATTTGGGTTTTTCCCTTTACGTATTTTAAATTACAGAAGTAATACATTCTTTCAAAAAACAAACAAATAAACAAAAAACCCTCAAGTGATTGGAACATAACAAGTAAAAACTAACATTTCCTTCCCCCACGAACCTCATTCTCCGTCTCAGGAATAACCGCAGTCGCCAACCTCATGCAGCCGCTGAGGAAACAGCTGTGGCGGGTCCTCTGAGAATCAAATGTGAAGTTTCCATGTGACCCGGGCACTCCACTTCTGGGTACAGACACGCCAAAGAACTGAGGGCGGCGCCCTAGCAACTTGTGTGCGCCCCTGGTCACAGCAGCTTCATTCACGGTCACCAGGAGGGAGGGACAACAGGCATCCACAGACAGGTGAGCAGATGAACAAAACGTGGTATTTACAGCTAATGGGCTGTTAATCAGCCTTAAAAAAGAAGGACACTCCGACACGCCAACAAATGGATGAGCTTTGAAGTGAAATAAGTCCGACATGAAAGGAAAAATGCTGAATGATCCCACTTAGGGCTGGGGGAGGAGCAATGGCCCATTAGGTTTAATGATGACAGAGGTCATTTGGGGAAGATAAGAAAGTTCTGGAGATGATGGTGGTGATGGTTGTGCAGCCACGTGAATGCACTTTATGCCATTGAAGCACAACCTGAACGTGGTTAAAAAAGCAAATGTTGTGTGTATTTTTTAAAAATATATTTTTATTGATTTCAGAGAAGAAGAGAGATGCAGAGAGAAATAGAGACATCAATGATGAGAGAGAATCATGGATCGGCTGCCTCCTGCACGCCCCCCACTGGGGATGGAGCCCACAACCCAGGCATGTGTCCTGACCAGGAATCGAACCATGATCTCCTGGTTCATAGGTCGATGCTCAACCACTGAGCCAAACCAGCTAGGACTGTGTATATTTTTTATCACAATTTTTAAAAAGATGTCACAGTTGGTTTTAGGCTCCGTCCAACGTCCCTGCATCCAAACGGGGCGTCAAAGCCGCAGCTCAGAGCACTCGGCGGAGAACTCGGTGGAGAACTCACCGAGGGCCACGTGCTGGAGGGACATGCAGGACCAGGGCCTGGGCTGCCTGCAGGGGCAGCCGGCGGGTGGGCGGGGGAGGAGCAGGTAAGACGTCACTGATGCCGGTGACAGTGACGGCGGGGACAAGGCTGGCTTTTCCGGAACCCAGAGGGCAGGTGACACATGCTGCTCTCAGGTCTCCCTAATCTCCTGGGCGGTCGGCAGGTTTCTAGTGACAGGATAAGGGCACCTTTAAGCTGGAGGGGGGGGTGCCTGCGCTCCCCGGGGCCTGTTTTATGATCCTGTTTTTAAAAATGCGATGGAGAGACAAACCCAGGATTGACAACTTTTATTTTGCTAAGTAAGGACGTTTTAAAACATTGCCATCTGCTTTCAGTATTATTCACAAACAAAGGGTTTTTTTAATGTTAAAAAAAAATGAGCTTGGACATAACAGATTGTCCTTCCCAAGAAAGAGAGGTTGGCAACCCTGTGGGCACAGCTTTCTGATGCCACGCTGCCCCGGATTCCTACGCTTTGCCACGGAGGCTGGACTCGTCGGGGCCCCTGGACCTGGGACCCCACAGGAGCCCACACTCCTCACCTGCACACCCAGGTCACTTCCAATCTCAGTACAAATGCCCCGAGCGCTCCCCTGCCCTGAGCCCCAGACATTCTCCCGAACTGTCACAGGCAGAGGTTCACCCCCATCCTGTGTTCCTCTCCAATAGGGAGCACCCCCATCTCTCCTCCCAGACTCCCTCCACTAACTCCCCAGGGAGACCCCTGACTTACACCTTCAGGGAGACCCCTGAGTCACACCCACCAGGAAGCAGACAGGTTGTCTCTCTGCACTGCATCGCTTGCACAGTCTTGCCCTTAGATGCAGCGTTCAGTCCCTCAGGGGCTGGCGAAAGCAAGGAGCAGTGCCTGTTCCCTCAGCACCATAAGCAGCGTTTGATGAGTGAATATATGAAATGATCAATGCCCGGACCTCATTCTAATGTGCTTCTATCAGAGAGATCGCCTGCCAGAAATGACGACGTGATGGGGGAC
>NW_005366599.1:2682249-2694424 GCF_000412655.1 Myotis brandtii | reverse complement strand
ACACACACACACACACACACACACACACACACACACACGCACGCACACACTGTTTTTGAACTCTGTGAGAGGAAGATGAAGCCCCAATGCCCTTTACCGCTGAATGCTTTATTTTTTATTTCCTAAGAATCCGAGCATTGACACTGACATAAAACTAGTATCTCCTCTCCAGACCCCGAAATTTGACCCGTTGTCCTAGAATGTCCTCCGAAGCAAAAGAAAAGCACAAAACCGTGTCTGGTCCAGGATCCAGCCCAGCATCGCCGACGTCTCGTTCTCACGTCTCTTAGTCTCTGTCATCGCGACCAGAGCCTTGGGTTTTTCTCTCATGACCTTGACATTTCCCGTCGAGTGCAGGCCAGTTCTGTTGCAGAAGGCCCTCCGTTTGGTCTGCCTGCCATTTCCTCACAATGAAATCCAGGCGCTGCATTTTTGGCAGGAAGACCACAGGAATGATGCATGTCCTTCTCAGAGCATCGTCGTGTCTGGAGGCGGGAAGGCTACCGTCCTGTTATTAGTGACATTAAGGTCGGTCACTCGATCAGGGTAGTGTCTGCCACGTTCCGCCACTGCACAATTGCAATTCCCCCTCTGAAGTGAGTAAGAAATTGTGGGAGACAGGCTGGGACTTTATAAATTCCTTCTCCATGGGCCATCTGCTAGAAGGAAACACCTTTCTCTCCACTTATTGCTTATGCTAATTTGATGCTCAGTGACCTCAGATCTGACCCTGGGGCCTGGCTCTGGGGTCGTTGACCATGTCCCCATGGCCCTTTGAGCACCTCCTTAAGTTCCGCCACTGCACAATTGCAATTCCCCCTCTGAAGTGAGTAAGAAATTGTGGGAGACAGGCTGAGACTTTATAAATTCCTTCTCCATGGGCCATCTGCTAGAAGGAAACACCTTTCTCTCCACTTACTGCTTATGCTAATTTGATGCTTGGTGACCCCAGATCTGACCCTGGGGCCTGGCTCTGGGGTCGTTGTCCATGTCCCCATGGCCCCTTGAGCACCTCCTTAGGTTCTGGCCCAAACTGCCTCCTGAGGTGCCACTGCTATTAGGCTCTCTCAGCTAACGAGTTACCCCAATATACACGCATATTTCCAGGTCTGGGTGTGTGTGCCCATACTGACACTCTAAATTCCCATCCAGAACCACAGTCTAATTCCAGCCTCCTCCTTTCTCCACGGGCAACTTCCTTCCCGGATTTGGAGAAAACCGGCTCCCATTCCTCACAATACGTTTCCCTATCTCCTCAACCTTGAATATACATAAAGCAACTCCAGAACCACGGATCCACATGGCTTTGAGAAACAAGCCTACAACTAGAGCAGCAATGTATTTACTGACAGCTATTCCTTGTAATTAGCCTCGGGGGTGTGGTCACAATACTGAGTCCAAAGGTCACGTGGGGAGCTGTCCTCCCTCCAGTGTGGTTTGCTGTCCATTCAGAACACAGCGGGACCCACTGCGGCTCCACCTTTATTCTTCCCCAGGTTTTGCCTCTCGCCCTTGATGCTTTCTTTTTTCTTTTCCTTTCTTTTTTTTTGAGTTGTGAAACATTGGCATGATTATAAATGTCAGACATACACAAAAAGGCATCTCAGAGAAATTTCACTCGTCCCTTCTGTCCCATCACCTTCCTTCATCCTCACAACCCTGGTCCCAACCACCCCCATAGGTAAGCAGTCTCCTAAGATTCTAGTTTACCCTTCCTAGGAAATATAGGAACTATCCTATATTTCCTTTTTTGCTAAAATACACAGGTATGTGTATATTTCTATTTTACCTTCAGTAGCACACTAAGTATTTCTTTTGTTTTAGCAGCTTTGTTTAGGTAATATTTTATATCATAAAAGTCATAAAAATACAGTCTGATAAATTTTAATAAAACTATATAGTGTGTAACTATTACCACCATCCAATTTCAGAGCACTCTACAAAAGAACCCTCATGTTCTTCATTCAATCCCTCCTCCCTCCCCTCATAAAGCTATCCTTTTGCACTCTGCTTTGTGACTCCCCAGCATATCCTAGAAGTCACCCCATGTCAGTTCCTAGCCATCGTTCTCTGTCTTTTTCATGGCTGCATAGTACTCCATCGTTGGATATACCGTGGATAGTCAACCACTCCACCATGTTTGGACATTAGGCTGTTTCCAATATATTGCAATTGTAAATAATTCTGGAATGAATAACCTTGTCCATGAGTACTTCCAAGCTTTTTAAGTATGTCTTCAGGATTAGCTGTTAGAATTGGGATTTCTGGGTCTAAATGTGAACGCACAGGTGGCTGTGACAAATGCCGCCAACTTTCCCTTCCCAAGGGCTGTCCCCATTTTCGGTCCCACCAGCAGTGTGAGTGAGTACTGGGTTCCTCTCAACCTGGCCAGCAGAGGCGCTGCCGGTCTTTTTAATGTTTGCCAATCGGAAGGTGAAAATGGTATCCCAGTCATTTTAATTTGCATTTCTCTAGTTATGAGTGACGCTGAACATGTTTTCATATGTTTAAAGGCCATTTGCATCTTTTATGCAAATTATCTTTTTATGTTTTCTGCCCACTTTTTTACCGGGTTCCCCTTCCCCCCCAATTTTAACTGTTCTTTCTATATTAAGGATATTCACCCTTTATAGCTGATGTGTGTTGCAAATGTTTTCTCTACTTTGACATTTGCACTGTGACTGTGCCTATGGTGGGGTTTGGGAGTCATTTGCTTGTTTGGTTTGCCCTGGCAAAAGTGTATTATGAACTGAAATTTGTCAACCTTTTACTACATCAGGATTTTGAATCATAGTTAGAAAACCTTTCGCTATACCCATGCTACAGGAAAATTCACTCGTGTTTTCCTAGAGTAACTTACTAATCTCATTTTTTAAAAATATTTAGCTCTCAGAGCTATTGGAGTTTATTGCTGCATGTAGTGGGGGCCACCCAGTTACCCCAGCACAACAAATGGAAAGTTAATCTGCTTCTGTGGTGTGAGATGCCACCTTCATCACATTCTGATTTTCCAAATGGAATCAGGTCTGCGCCTGGACGCTGGGTTCCATTCCACTACGTTGTCTATGCCTGCATCCATGCTCCCTGCTTTAATTATAGTGGCTTTACACTTCATTTTAATGTCTGGGAGAGCTAGTCCCCCTAGTAGCTTTTATTTTTCAGGGTTTTCGTGGTTATTACAAGTTTGCTTTTATATATGAACTGAAGCATCAATTGTCTGGCTCCATAAAAAAGCTTATGGGTATTTTCACTGGGATTGTGTTAAAGTCATTAATTAAATGAGAGGGAAAAACTGGCTTTTTTTGCGTGTGATCATAAGCCATCCCATCCAAGACCAAGGGATGTCACTGTATTTGCTCGAGACTACTTCTATATCTTCAGAAGTGATTCGAAGTTTTCCTCATTTAGGCTCTGCCTGTTTCTTGCTAAGTTTATGCTGAAGTATTTTCTTTGCTGCTATTGTATCCTCTAACCGGTCTTACTAACATACAAGAAAGCTATTGATTCTGTATGTTAATTGCTTTGTCCTCCTACCGCCATGGTTTCTTTTACTATTTGATTTATTTTTAACACTGACCTCTAGGTTTCCCCCAATATATTCTCACATCTACAGATTGAGATAGTTTTGAATCTTCTTTTCTAGTACTCATGCCTCTAACTGATTTCTGTGACCTAATTGCTAATGCCTCCAGTACAATTACGGGATCATAGTGGAGACAACGGGCACCTTTGCCTTGGTCCTGATCTCTGTGAAAATGCTCTAGTGTTTTCCCATCAAATATGATGCTGACCTTAGGATTCAGGCACGTAAAGTATTTTATCATGTTATTTTATCTTTTCCCTCCATTCCTATTTTCTTGACGGATATATCCAGCATGGGTGTCAAATGCTATAAAAGGCTTTTCTGCATCTATGGAGATAATCACATGATTTTTTTTCTCAAGTATACCATTACATCAATACATTGCCTCTTGTTGAACCAACCTTGCATTCCTGGAAAAATATCATTTGGTCATAGTGCATTGACTTCTTAATGTTGTGTTAAATTTGGTTTACAAATAATTTGTTTAGTACTTTTGCTTCAATATTTAGAAGTGATATTGTTCTGTAATTTAATTTTCTACTTGCTTTCTCAGATTCAGGTATCCATATTATGCCTGCTTTCAAAAAAGAATTCGAATGTACTTCTTTATTTCCAATACTCTGAACAACTCAAAGAATGGAGACTAGCAGTTCACTAAAAGCTTGGTGGAACTGCCCCATGAAACCATCTAATCACAGTGCTGTTTTGTGGCTTAGCTCTTTAATAATTTTTCTCTACATCTTTTGTGGAAACTGGTTTCTTTAAGCTTCCTAAATCACATGGAGCCAATTTTGGAACTGTATTTTATCCTGGTTTTCATATTTATTTTTATAGAGGTCTGGAAAATAGTCTGACTTATTCAATCTCTTCTATTTCAATGGTTATGTCCCCCTTGTCATTTATTTTATATATTTGTGTATTTTATACATTTTTATTGTTAGAAGGTGTTTTGTCCATTTTGTTAATGTTTTTAAAAATTAAAAATTTGAGTGATTAATTAGCTCTATTATTCCTTTATTCTCTACCCTATTATTTTCTGCTTTATCCTATTATTGTTTTCTTGTGCTTTCTTTCAGTTTACTTTGTGGTTCTTTTCCTAGCTTTCTGAGCTAAAAATTTAGTTCATTTATTTTCATTTTTGGGTTTTTATTGATAAAAGTGTTTAGGGGTGTGAATTTTCCTCTTATCACTACTTTGTTTTCCATAAATTCTGATAGGTAGTGTTTTAATTATCATTACTTATTTTTAATTTCACCCCTTTCATCTAAGTGTTGTCTAATAGAGAGTTTTTCTAAATTTCCAGATTAAATTTCCTCTTTGCTTTTGTTACCAAATGTCCAGTTAAGTGCATTGTAGTCAGGGTATTGTTTGTAATATTTCTACTTTATAGAACTTACTAGACTTTTTTGTGACCTAATATATAACAAATTTTTGTAAATGTTCCAGGGGTACTTGAAAAGAAGGTATATTTTATATTATTGGGTATAAATTTATACATATATCTTGCCTGATTATGTACATTTTTGCCTACTCAATCCGTCCTTTGCTGAATGTGGTATGTTAAACTCTCCCATTATCAGTGTGTCTCTATCTAATCTCCTAGTTTGTAGTTTCTGCTTTATAAAGGTGGTTCCTGTGTTGTTTAATGTAAAGCTACTTAAACTGTTGTGTAATTATTGTGAATTGTTGTGAACCCGCTTTTCGGAATGCATCATTGGGCAGCTGCTGTGGGAAGGTACTATCCACACCGTCATTTACCCATCCGGGTTCTGAGAGCAGTGGCCACGGGGGACACAGAGATCCTTGCTTTGGTCATGGACACCCCAGAGCCCAGAACAGACCCTCCTCCCTTAGGGCGCCAATTGTTCTAGAAAGAACTCATGATTCCTGGGCTAGGCCCACCTGACCACTCAGCCAGCATCCTGGAGAGCACTCCCATAGCCCAGCCCAGCAACCTACCGCAGCGGAGAATGGCTGCTCCCAGTCCAATCGCGGTTTTAAAAGATCACAATACAAACCAAGCAAAAGCCGAAGTTATGAATTCTTGACGTGACACCATGTCCCGTTCAGCTGGATCGTGGCCAGCTTCCCCTGGGGAGACGGAGGAGGGCTTCACCCCACTGCTCCAGAAGAGCTGCAGGGAGCCCTGCGCACCGGCCACACCGCCCTGCCCTCTGCCCCTTTACAGTACCTCCTCCCTGCCCACCCAGGGAGCCAGCTCCCATGGAGAAGTGGCAAGCAGAGAGGCACCCCTTTTGGGCACCGAGAGCACTTTGGAACCAAAGCCGGCAGCCCTTGGCTAAGAGTCAAGCCAGGATGTGACTACAGAAGGGCAGCTAGATTTCCCTGAGTAGCAGGTACCTGGCGGCCTCAAGTGAACCTGGGGTTAAGCAGCAGGCTGGGGACGGGTGTGGCTTAGTTCACCCCTTCCGTGCAGTCAAAAATGCCACATAGAATTTGCCAACCTAACTACAAATGCTGAGCTTTCATTGGGAGGCAATTAATAGTCACTAGAAATCTAAATCCGGCAGAGACACCAACCCGATAAATGTTCACAAGCCTTTTAAAAGTGCCTTTTTGAAAGCATCAGCAGAGATGCAGGTTGGCCTGGGGCAGGGTGGAGAGGGGGATCTCGCCTACCAATCGACAAGGCACCAGCTCTGCAGCCCTGAGCAGAGAGAAGCAACAGCGACTGGAAAATTCTTGTTCTTTTCAAATGTTCAAGCCTTTTCCTCAGACCTGACTTTGTAGAAAGGAGGCCTGTCAACATATGGGAGGAACCTGTGTGTGGGAGGGGCCTTGGTGCATGGGTGCTCCAGGAGCTTCCGTGTGGGAGGGGCCTCAGTCATGGGTGGGGCCTCAGCATGGGAGGGGCCTCTGTGTGGGAGGGGCCTGGGTGCATGGTAGGTGTATGGGAGGGGCCTCTGTGTGAGAAGGGCTTTGTTATGGGGGAGGGGCCTCTATGCAGGGGAGGAGCTTCATGTGTGGGAGGGCCTTAGTACCTGGGTGGAGGCTAACCTATTGGTTGGTCTGTCCAGGTGCTCCCTGTGCAGGTGTTCAGCAATGTGCTTCCCTCCTCCTCTTCTGGGCACACCACAAAACTGTATCTCCCAGCCCTTTGTCCTCTGGGGTCATGTGACTGACTTGTGGCCAATGGAATGTGGCATAAATGATGCATGCCACTTCCAGGCCTGGTCCTTAACAATTTCTCCCATGCGACAGTCCACCTTCATTTGTCCTTCTGCAGGGAGGTAGAGTCCAGCCTTGAATATCCTGGCACCACAAGGTATAGAAGGTGCCTAGGCCCCTGCATGACTGTGTTGAGGGACCCTCCCCGCCCCCAACAACTGCACTTGGACCAGGACCGAGGTCTGGACACCATGGCCCACAGGCCAAAGTGGGCGTACCACCTGCTTTTGTAAATACCATTTTATTGATCCACAGCCACGCCCACTCAAATCCTCTGGGGCAGAGGATTTATGGCCCACAGAGCCAACAGTTTCTCTATCTGGCCCTTTAAGAAAGATGTTGTGAGCCTCTGGACCAAAGAGCAAAAAATGTATTCTTATGTGAAGCCCCTGAGATCCGGGGTGGCTATCACTCATCAGGAGAAGTTTCCTTTATGAAAAGGCTCGAACGGAGAGGGAGCACCTGGATCGGGTACCCATGTGCACCCGAGAGGGGCTGTGGTGATAATTCCAGGTGACTCAGTGCTCCAGGTCTGGATTCCTAAACCCCTCCCAATAGAAGGAATCGGGGTTCCACGGAGAGATGACTGACTCTAGGGCTGGTGCAGGAAGTCTCCACGAGAAGCTAGAGCAGGGGTGGGCAAACTTTTTGACTCGAGGGCCACAATGGGTTCTTAAACTGGACCGGAGGGCCGGAACAAAAGCATGGATGGAGTGTTTGTGTGAACTAATATAAATTCAAAGTAAACATCATTACATAAAAGGGTACGGTCTTTTTTTTTTTTTTTAGTTTTATTCATTTTAAACGGGCTGGATCCGGCCCGCGGGCCGTAGTTTGCCCACGGCTGAGCTAGAACCTGCTAGAAAATAAGGAAGTCTAAAAAAATCCACAGTGACATAGATATGTCACCGTGGGGACAGGAGACGACAGATAGCTTTGCATGCTAAATGTCCAAAGCATGAGTCCATGTCGATACAGATCAATGACTAAACAAATACACTGGGGAGAGGAGACCATCTCCCCTGCAAAGAATCCCAAACAATTTATGTAGTGATCTGCCCTGAGGGGGTGGGCCTACAGTCCTCCAAACAGAGGAATCAGGACCTGAGTGGTGGCTTCCTTCCAAGAGGAGGTGTGGAAGCGGGTGGGGTGATGAAGAGGAACTTCACACTGGAGACACCTGGCACACACCACCTGACCAGGTGGCCAAGGTCAATGGCAACAGAGGTAAGTCATGGTAACAGCAGGCAGCCTTGATGGGATGGGATGAGGAGGGCACTGTGCCCCTGTGGACTTCCTCCCCAAACCCATGAGCCCAGACTGACCATGAGAAAAACACCAGACGGATCCCAACTGAGGGACATTCAACAAAATATCTGAACAGGACTCCTCGAAACTGTCAAGGTCAAAACCAAGGGAAATCAGAAACTGCCACAGATGAGAAGGACCCGAGGGGACACGACCACGGAAGGTTATGAGATGTCCGGGGTGGAATCTTGGAACAGTAAACGGCGTTGTTCTAGTTTTTACTAAGGAAATCCGAATAAAGGAGGGACTTTAGTTAGTGGTCACGCATCGGGGTGAGTTCATCAGTTGTCACAAGTGCGCCATTCTAGGAAGATGCTAACAGGAGAAACGGAGGCGGGTATATGCGGACCCTGTATGATCTTCACAACTTTTCTGTACATTTGAAACTGGTCTAAAAAATAAAGTTTACTTAAAACTTTTTACTAAGTGCTCCACAGCCATCCGGGTCATGCTAGATGTTTGACACATGGCTCAATCCCGCATCAACCCTGTGAGGTGAGTATTTTTATGGAATGAGTTAGGAATACTCTCTCTGTGTCAGTCTTTTCACAGAAACCATAGGGAATTGCTATCGTTTCTTACTTAAATGTTTGGTAGAATTCACTACTGAACCTATCTGGGTCTGCTTTTCTGTATTTGGAGGTTATTAATTTTTTATTCAATTTCCTCCATATCTATAGGTCTATTCAGAGCACCTATTTCTTCCTGTGTGAGTTTCAGCAGCTCGTGTCTTTCAAAGAATGGGTCCATTTCATCTAGGTTCTCAAATGTTTGATCATAGAATTGTTCATAATAGTCCTTCATCATGCTCTGAATGTCCACGAACTCAGTAGAGGTGGCCTTTCTTTCTTCTTCTTCTTTTTTTAAATATATTTTTATTGATTTCAGAGAGGAAGGGAGAGGGAGAGAGAGATAGAAACATCAATGATGAGAGAGAAACATCGATCGGCTGCCTCCTGCATGTCTCCTACTAGGGACTAAGCCCAAAACCCAGGCATGTGCCCTGACTGGGAATCGAACCGTGACCTCCTGGGTCATAGATTGATGCTCAAGCACTGAGCTATGCCAGCCAGGCCCCCTCTTTCTTTTGTGATGTTAGTTATTTGTGTCTTCTTTCCTTTTTTCTTAGCCTAGCTAGAGGTATATCAATTTTATTGATCTTTTTAAAAAAACAAAACACAATTTTTTATTTCCTTGATTGTGTCCATTGGCTTCCCATGGTTAACTTTAGATGGGTATGTTCATAACCTCCACGTTCAAGGCGAGGAAGCTGAGTTTGGGAGACTCGCGTGGCCTGGCCCTGCTACAGTGCCCATGCCATCGCTGCCCTGCCCTGCCCCCCAGTCCACCCAGCCTTCCAAAGACTTCTCCACTGAATATGACAGGCCAAGATCTGGTCTAGAAATCCCAACTGCTCCCCATGCCCCAGAGCAGACACCAGACAGGGGGTCCTGGGCAGTCGGCCGGGGACCTGTTTGTCCCCATCCCTGACCCGGGCCGATGAGGAAAAGTGCAGGTGGCGATCCCGTCAGAGCAACCAGCGCTGGTGCCCAGGGGGCTGCTCTCAGAGGCCCCTGCACTGCAGCCTGTGCGCCCAGCCCCGAGGTCCAGGAAGCCTCTGCGCCTGTGCCGGGAATCTGGGGGGCCCTAGAACAACACCCCATCTCTGGAAGCCACCTGGGTGCTTCCAGAACAGGAGAGCTCTGCTCCCTCGGAAGAGGTCCCTCTCCCAGGCTCCACACAGGTGGCAGGAGTGAGCAGGCCCCTCTGGGTCCCCAAGACGCCCGGGTGGCCCCAGGAGCATGCGTCCTCAGTTCTCACAGAGCTCCAAATGCCCTGTGGGATCTTCTCCCCTCAGCTCTGCCTCCACACCCACCCCTGGCCGGGCAGACACTCCACCGCAGGGCCAAGGGCATCCGACTCTCAGAGTCCTGCTGCAAAGTCTCATCTTCCACAGGCAGCGGCGTGCCATTTCCAAAGGCTCCATACATTTCATCAGAGTCGAGCTGCGCCCCCACCCTGTTTCCAGAGAGGAGGGATCTGGGTCAGAACGGGCACCGGAGAGTGTGTGCCCCAGGCAGCTGGCAGGAGCCACGGCCCGGAGCGGGTGTCGAGGTCCCCTCAGACCAAGTGCACCCCCAGGAGTGCTCTTCCTGGGCCATCCCAGGCTTTGCCCACAGACCATTAATGCGATAAGGGTGGGAGCAGAGAACTAACACGAGCTCAGTAACAATGAAAATAAGGTGTGAAACCATCGTTTCTGGTCGGAGGGAGCTTCCCCTGACCCCCATTTTCTGAAACCACGTGGCGTTCAGGAGGGCCTGTCAGTGCAGGAGCTGCAGATGGGCGGAGACTCGGGGGGCCCCTGCCTTCCCCGCTCTGGCTACTGCCCAGAAGATGGGTGACACCTAGCCGGGACCGGGCTGTGCACGGGCGGCATGCCACCGACTCCAGGACACCCCACCCCCGCGGCAGGAGGAGGCTACAGGCCACACTGCAGGGGCTTGCACGTTTGTTTACAGTGGAGTGGCTTTTGCAGATGCAACCTCCCCCAGACAGACAGGAGCTCTCTGGGTGGCACGGGGTGGGTCCAGGGTCCCCTCGACCCCTCCCTTGCTCGGTGTAATACCAGTAGCACTTGGGTGTTGCATGGAGCCCAGGGCTCCTCAGACCCCGCTAAAAGCCACAGATCTGTGTCAAGGACACCTCTGATCGGGGAATGCAGGTCTAGGCCCAGCCTCTCACGCCGCAGCGTGAGCTTGAGAAGCTGACTTCACCTCGGCCAGCCTCAGTTTCCACTTCTGAAATGGGCCTATCCCCGATATGGTGCCGCATCCACTTATTAAGCACCTACCACGTGTCAACCCCCGCAAAGTACCGAGATGAGTACAACTCAGGGAGGCAGATGTCACTACATGCAGGAGAGAAGCTGACTTCACCTCGGCCAGCCTCAGTTTCCACTTGTGAAATGGGCCTATCCCCGACATGGTGCCGCATCCATTTATTAAGCACCTACCACGTGACGACCCCCAAAGTACCTAGATGAGTACAACCCAGGGAGGCAGATGTCACTACGTGCAGGAGGAGGAGAGCCAGTAGGCAAAGGCCACTTGGAACCCAGAAAGGAGGGGACACCAAGGACCAAGGAGCAGCAGGGGCCACTGAGGGAAGATGTGGGTAAAGGAGGGGGATTCTGAGGCATGTATACACACGCATGTGCAACCGCACACACAGATGCACTCACTGACATGTATGCAGACATGCAGGCACACACACACACAGGCATACAGAGATGCACAGACATACACATGCACACACAGACACTGACACGCGCATGCGCACCCACACAGATGTATAGACACGCATGCGCGCGCACGCACACACACACAGAGGCACACTCAGCCCAGAGCTGGATCCCAGCTGAGGGACTTCAGCCCCGAACTGGAGCAGACAGGGACCTCCCCCTCACAGGTCTGTGCTGGGGATAAAGAGCAACTGCAGCCGGGAAGGGGTGCCCTCCAGGTGGGGTCCCCTGGGCGGGCAGCAAGGCTCGGCCCCA
The DNA here is from genome assembly GCF_000412655.1 of Myotis brandtii. Taxonomy (NCBI): domain Eukaryota; kingdom Metazoa; phylum Chordata; class Mammalia; order Chiroptera; family Vespertilionidae; genus Myotis; species Myotis brandtii. Next base: position 2,682,785 of record NW_005366599.1, on the reverse strand, counting down.
GCATCGGGCCCTGAGAGCAGGGCAGCCTCCAGGACACCCCTCACGGCCAGACCAAATGTGGGCACCCACGGGGGTAGGTCCCCCAGCCGCCGCCTGGTGCACCCGCTCAGCCTCGTGGAGGAAAGCACACTTGGGAAAGGTTGGGGTTCCGCATTTTCATTCCGATGATGGCTCCACACCACACAGACCGTCTGGTGCGAAGTCTGGGTGCTGAACAGAGGAGTGTGCAGAGACCTGGGTTTGCACCGCATGTGCGGCCCACTGATCAAGCAAGAAACGCTGCCCGCCTCCCTGAGGAGCTAAGCAGGGGCAGGAGAAGACGGAGGGACGGCGATCCCCTCACTGAAAACGTTCCCCTTCGTTCCATCCACACGCACCTAACGTCCCCATCACACATTCCATGGCATCAAAACCGCCACCAGCATCATCCCCAGGGACCGCTGGGAGGTGCCACCAGCGAGGCTTGTGCGTAGTCACCAGGCCAGTGTCTGTCTCTCTTACACACACACACACACACACACACACACACACACACA
>NW_005366599.1:2680055-2681874 GCF_000412655.1 Myotis brandtii | reverse complement strand
ACCACAGCCGCTGGGGGAGAACCACGGGCACCTCTGCCCTCCTGGCTCCACACTGGCCCCGTGCCCGGGGCACCACGAGCCACGTCCTGCTCTTCCCGGCAGCTGCTGTCATCACCTGGGCCCAGGCTGGGTCCCCACTGGTGCCCCGCACAGTGGTCACCGAGCCTCTGGCCGGGAGTCGCTGGCAGGCTCTGGTGGGCAGCACATGCCCCTCGGTCTGGGCTTCTGGGCTCCCAGCCCCGGCTTCTCCCTTCTGGAACCTTCCAGTCACACAGGGCTGCCTGGGTTACCTCTCAGGGCCCTTGGGCCCTTGTAAACACGGCCTTTTTGAGAAAGGGCCTGTGTGTTTTTATGTAGCCAAGATTTATGAAAATAATTAAGAAATTTGATTACAATTCCATTGTGGCTGTTTACTCGGAGAACAAACCTTCCTGGCGAACACTTCCTCACGCTGACGGATGCACCGGCTTCTTTCTATTTCTGCCGCATAAATTTTCCCTGTTGATATTGACTGCATAGCGGTTGCAGCTGGGGCTGTTTTTACCAAGTTTCTAATCTAATCAGTTCTCAGAAGAATAATGCCAGCGTTTCAGTCTGACAGAGCCGCTCGTGGGGACGGGGCCTAGAGCGCCTTCCTCCTGCGGGCGCTGGGCTATTCCTCCCCCCGAAAGGGAGCAGTTGGTGGGGGGGTGGGAGGGAGGACCAAGTGGCTCCCAGACCAACTGACCAGAGAGTTTGACGGTCAGGACAACAGGGAAAGGGACCAAGGGGCCAGGCGGGGTTCCCAAAGACACCTCAGAGGGTGGGGGTGAGGAATCTCAGGGGCCAAGGTGACCCACAATGGAGGCTGGGTGCCCATGGGCTCCGCTGGCTCCTGGTGGGTGCTACCCGGTCCCGCTGGGATCCGGAGGCGTCTGTGGGAAGGACAGTCTCCTGTCATCTTCCTCCCTACACCCTTCCCCCCAGCAAAGGGCCACACAACGTCTAGAGACAAATAAGTTTTATAAAAATTATTCTGTTTCCCTGCACTGGCACAAAGATCTAAGAAGGGACCCAGCAGCCCGGCCAGCGTGGCTCAGCGGTTGAGCGTTGACCTATGACCCAGGTCAGGGCACATGCCTGGGTTGCAGGCTCAATTTCCGGTGTGGGCGTGCAGGAGGCAGCCAATCGATTCTCTCATCATTGATGTTTCTCTCTCTCCCTCTCCCTTCCTCTCTGAAATAAATTAAATATATATAGATAGGTAGATAGATAGATAGATAGAGAGAGAGAGAGAGAGAGAGAGAGAAAAGAAGAGACCCGACATGAGCTGAGCCCCTCCAGCGGTGCTTCCCCAGCAACTGTGTGATGCCCCTGCTGCCCCCTTTAACCGTCACTGCCCCGGGAGGCAGGAGAGTAATTCCCAGTCTGGCCCACGGTGCCCGGGTCCCAGGCCTGGGAAGTGGTGAAACTGATTCGAGTGCAGACACGCCGACCCTCGAGAGCACAGGGAGCAGGGGAACGCCGGTTCTGCAGCCTGAGGACCACAGGGGCAGAGGGGACGGCAGGGGACAACGTCCAGCAACCGGCGATCGGGTGCAGGATGGACGGACAGGGCCTCCGTGCTCCCCAGCCCCCGGCGGGAATCTAATTTCAGCCGCAGAGTCTAAAACTACTGGTGCAGATCATTACACCTCGGCTGCTCCCAGCCAGGGGACGGCAGGCGCATCTACAGGACCCTCACTTCGAGCAGCTGATGTGCTGTCACCATCCCTCACACCCACTGCCCAGGGGCCCCAGAATCCAAAGTCCTTCCCGTTCCACACCCTCCCGCCTCCTC
>NW_005366599.1:2652831-2679370 GCF_000412655.1 Myotis brandtii | reverse complement strand
GAGGCTGGAACCTCCCACCAGGGTCCAGAGGCTGGAACCTCCCACCAGGGGTCCCAAGGCTGGAACCCCTCCACCAGGGGTCCCGGGGCTGGAACCCCCCCACCAGGGGTCCCGGGGCTGGAACCTCCAACCAGGGGTCCCGGGGCTGGGCCCCTCTCCAGGCACTAGACATTCAGGCTCTCCTGGTTTATTAACTCCTCACTGCCCTCGCCTCTTTGCTGAGACCCTGATAATTCAGTCGGTGGCTCCTCCTGCCACCAGCCCCTCGTGCTGCTGGTGTCCTCCCCCTCCCCTCCCGGAAGCTCCCCTGGATGTAGCAGCAGTGGGAGGAGATGTCCACTTCCGCCAGCTTCAACCTGCCTCCCCTGTGACAGCAGAAAACAAATGCTGAGTGAGGGGCACAGTGACAGGAGAGGAAAAACGGGTGGAAAACAGCCCCATGTCCATCGTGGATGAGGGACAGGCGGTGGTCTATCCCACCGAGGAACGCCACTCAGCCATGAAAAGGCAGGAGCGCGCTCAGGCTACCACACGATGACCTGAAAACACCAGGCCCAGGAAGAGAAGCCACACCCAAGTCCCACACGGCACCATCCTTCCCCCCCACCCCCCTGCACGAAGTGTCCCCTTGGCCACCCACACAGACAGGAAGCAGACCAGTGTCCTCAGGGCCCGGCAGGGGGCGGGGGCGGGGAGACAGAGAGCTGCTGCAGAAGAGGCTGGCGTTTTCCCTGGAGAGGGGGGATGATTTGGGACTAGACAGAGGTGGCTGCTAACACTGTGGCTGCACTAAATGTCACTTAATTATATACTTTAAAATGGTTTGTTTTATGTCTGGTGAATTCCACCTCAATAAACAGAAAACTCTTAGGATGGATTTGATTTGGGGAAAATAATTCATAGGGAGGAGGTCCTTAAGGGCAGACAGTCTCAACCCAACAATACTCGCTGACCACCGACTCCATGGCCTCTGTGCTCCCCGCGGTGACAGCGGACACAGCAGTGAGACCAGCCACCGCAACCAGCGGCGGGGCTGCACAGAGCTTGGAAGATCAAGGTTCCCGGGTGAATAGGGTGGAGGGGAGGGCGCTGATCTGGGGGGACAGGGTGGAGGGGAGGGCGCTGAGGCCTCTGGGGGGACAGGGTGCTGAGGCCTCTGGGGGGACAGGGTGGAGGGGAGGGCGCTGAGGCCTCTGGGGGGACAGGGTGCTGAGGCCTCTGGGGGGACAGGGTGGAGGGGAGGGCGCTGAGGCCTCTGGGGGGACAGGGTGCTGAGGCCTCTGGGGGACAGGGTGGAGGGTGGGTGCTGAGTGAGGGAGCATCCCGAGCTGCGTGGGGCTGTGGCCCGTTCCCACGTTAACACGACCGCACACACTGGTCACAGCTCACCGCTGCCGGACTGACAGATGCGGTGCCGCCCTCCCGAGGACCGGCCACTGGACAAATGAACAAGGAATGAGTTGTGTTTTCCTCCGGTTCCAGGAGAACGGGCTGAAGACAAATTCATCAAGAAGCAAAGTGGTCGATAAAGGAAGGCGCTGACAGAAAGACTCGGGAGCCTGACAGACCTGCCATGGCGAATGGGAGGGTTTTCAGCACAGCTTTCTCCGGAATTTGCAGATCAAATAAACACTCGTGTCAGTGAGGATAAAGAAAGTGTGAATGACACGATGAGCAAGCCTGACCCAAGGGACACAGAACACGGCCCCCACCAGATGGAGAACGCACCGTCCACGGTCCACAGTCACGGGAACAGTACTGGGTCTCAAAAATTCAAAAGGACTCGCATCATAGAGTCCATGTTCAAATGACAATGAATTAAACTAGACATCAAAAATTAAAGTACAAGTCAGTAGCAAGAAGATTCTAGAAAAATCCCTTTATGTTTAGAAATTAAGATCTTAATTTTAAACGAGAAAAATGAACTGTAATGGAAGTTATAAAATATTTAGAACTGAATGATAAACAAGATACTACACATGAAGATGTGTGGGATACAGTTAAAACATATATAGAAAGAAATGGATAAATTTAAATGCTCATATATAAAAGTGAGAAGTTTAAAATTAATGAGCCAAGTTTCCAACTTAATACATCAGAAAAGGGAAAGTAGAATAAACTCAGAGCATGTAGTAGGTAGGAAATAAATATAAAAGAAAAATCAATGAAGTAGAAAACAAATGTGAAATGGATATGAACAACAGAGCCAAAAGTTGGTTCTTTGAAAAGAACAATACAGTCACAAAATTCTGATGATAAAAGGGAATGATATAGGGAGTGAAAAGAGCATAACCAAAGAAGCTATATGACAATAAATTGGAAACTTAAATGAAGCGGACAAATTCTAAGAAAAAAATTATTAAAACTGCCTCAAGAAGATATAGACCTGCATATTCTTGTAAACACACACACACAAACGAAAGCAGCAGCTAAAAGTACCAGGCCCAGATGGTTGTACCGTTTAAATAGTTGTTAAATATTCAGGCAACAAATAATTCCAATCTCACATACATTACTCCATCGGCTCAAACTAACAGTTTCACACCAAGCCTGATGGGAACATCAGAAGAAAAGAGAGGCAGACGTCAACATCGCTCATGAGCCCAGATGCAGACCCTAAACACAGCCGAGAAACCAACCAGCAATGTGTGAAAAATGGTGACACATCACGACCCAGTTGGGTTTATTCTAGGATTACAGACTTGGCTTAACATCCTATATAATAAAGAGCTAATATGCTAATTAGACAGAACAGCAGAACAACCATCCAGACGACCTTCCGGAAGCCAGGGCTGCGAGGACCAAGCCCCTTGCACAAATTTCGTACATCAGGCTTCTAGTTATAAAATAAATAAATACAATTCACCACATGGGCAGATTATAGGAGAAAATGTATGTGATCATTCTTAATAGCTACATTAAAAGCATTCAATAATATTCAACATCCATTTGTGACCAAAACTCTTAGAAAACTAGAAATAGAAGAAAACTTTCTTGAATGTTTTATAAGAGTTTATATTATACTGATAACAGACACCTCCAGCAAACATCACTGCTAACTATGAAATATTAGAAGAATCTCCTTTAATACCAGACATGAAACAGGAGTACCTGCTATTCTCACATATCCCCAACATTGGTCTAGATGTCCCAATCCCCCCAGTAAGGTAGGAACAAGAAAGAAAAGCTGTAAGTTTTGGAAAATAAGGAATAACATCCTCAATATCCACCTGTAATTATCTACATTGAATCCAAAAGAATCTACACATCAGTATTAAATTAATAAAAGATTTTACCAAAGTGGCTGAATATAAGATCAAAATACAAAAATAAAATACATTTCTATGCAACAGCAACAAGAAGAAAATATAATGTAAAAGATACCATTGTCGTTAAAAATATGAAATTTCTAAGAATAAGTTGATTCATAAAGTATAAAATTTTATGAAAATACATTAAGGAAGGCCCAAATATGTGGAGAAGTATACTGTGTTCAAAGGTAGAAGACTCAGTATCATGAAAAAGCCAATTCTCACCAACTGATAAACAGAATCCATGGGATTCCAATCAAAATCTCCACAGATATGTGATCTTGATGAGATTATCTCCCAGGATGTTTATCCATGGGATTCCAATCAAAATCTCCACAGATATGTGCTGATCTTGATGAGATTATCTCCCAGGATGTTCATAAAACAGCAAAGGCCAAGAAAAGTCAAGACACATCTGAGGAACGCAAACAACATAAGAGGTGGGGAGAACTGACCTACCTCTTAGCAAGACAAGTCAAAGCCACAGCAAACTCTAGCAATTAAGGCAATGAGTCCTGGGCAGGTACTGACAGACTGACCACAGGGACGGGATACGGAGCCTCGAAGCAGACCCACCCACATATGACCACGTAACATAAGACAGAAGTCAGACACGGAAACGTAACATATGTAGATCTGAGAAAGATGGACATTCGGTAAGTGGTATGGCGACAATTGGTTTTCCACATGGAAAAAAAAAGAATTTTCCTACACAAAACGAATTCCGGATGGATTAAAACTTAAATGTGAAAGCAAAACCATGACTCTTTTAGAAGACAGCATTTGTGGTGTGGGATAGGAAAAGATTTATTAAACAAGAACAAATAGCACTAACCATTAAAATAATAAAAAGTAAAATTCATACAGTTAAACTATGTTGGAATTAAGAATTCCTACCCATCAAAAGACAACATGAAGAAAACTTTTTTTAAGCCTCAAAATGGAGACATTTGTAATACGTGTAGCTCAGGGTCAGTATGTAGAAGATACAGAAGCAACTCCACTAATCAATAATAACTGAAAGACAAACAATAGACAACAAAAAAGGGGGGCGGACCAAGAAATGAAGGAGCAGCTCACAGAAGGAGAAGCCGAGACGGCCAACAATGTCTGTGAAGAGGCCCCTCACTGGCAGCAAGGGAAACGGACAGTCGGCCAGTGTTAGGTCGGCAGCAACTTCCAAGTCTAGAGGGACTGCGAAGAGATGCGGGCTCTCCCACACTGGTCGCCGGGCATGAATCACACAAGGGTCTGGAGAGAAACCTGGCGCTGCTGGAGCTGCAGCTGCGTGCACCCTACCGCCAGGCAGCCAGGCAGTTCCACTTTTAGGAACACGGGAGTATCTCCACACGCACGCATGCACACACACACACACACACGCACACACACACATATGCACACACAGAGACATACACACATGCATGCACATACCCCAGACAGAAACACCAGCGCTGACACCTCAGTGCGATGACATTCCACACAGCAGTTAAAGTGCGTGAACTCCAACCCTGTGTGTGCGCATCAGCAAGGAGAAAACTTCCGAACGACCCTGCGAGAGGACATCGGATGGTCTCGTTTTCCTAAAGTTTGAAACTATGTAAAACAGCGTCGTGTATCGCTAACGACTGCATAAGTGTGTACACGCATAAAACACCCTGGAATGAAAGCTACGCGTGAGGATGAGCAACACCGCCCTGGGGCAGGAGAGAGGGAATCGGATCAAGACGTGCGTGTGGTGGTTTTAGTTTCAGAAAGAGCCGGTGAGCTGGGCAAAGGGTAAGACTGGATAAAGCTGGGTGGGATGCAAACAGGTTTAGTCACATGTTCTCTGTACTTATCTGCAGAATAGATTCTGAGGCAGTTAAACGCGCACTTTAAGTAAAGCTCTCCCACCATCAGCTGACAATCCTCCACACACACACACACACACACGCACACACACACATATGCACACGCACAGACACACACACATGCACGCACATGCGCGCGCACACACACGCACACATACCCCAGACAGAAACACCAGCACTGACACGTCAGTGCGATGACATTCCACACAGCAGTTAAAGGGCATGAACTCCAACCCTGTGTGTGCGCATCAGCAAGGAGAGAACTTCCTAACAACCCTGCGAGAGGACATCGGATGGTCTCGTTTTCCTAAAGTTTGAAACTATGCAAAACAGCGCTGTGTATCGCTAACGACTGCATAAGTGTGTACACGCATAAAACACCCTGGAATGAAAGCTACGCGTGAGGATGAGCAACACCGGCCCTGGGGCAGGAGAGAGGGAATCGGATCAAGACGTGCGTGTGGTGGTTTTAGTTTCAGAAAGAGCCGGTGAGCTGGGCAAAGGGTAAGACTGGATAAAGCTGGGTGGGATGCAAACAGGTTTAGTCACATGTTCTCTGTACTTATCTGCAGAATAGATTCTGAGGCAGTTAAACGCGCACTTTAAGTAAAGCTCTCCCACCATCAGCTGACAATCCTCACGGTTGCTGTCCATCACAGGGTGACTTGGTCATCTTAGCCAATGGTAAGTGCTGTGACCGCTCTGATTGAGCTTTCTGTTTTAAAAAATAGGTTCTTTTCAGCCAGTGGTGTCAACTTTATTATCGTCACACTTCCAACACTTTCAATTATATGGCATCTAAGTCGCTTTTCCAAATACCTTTTCATAACAAAAAGTGCCAGTTCCAGAAAGGGACCAAGGGAACACTGTGTTAAGGCAGGTGCCCCTGATACAAATGTGTTTCCCACCAGAGATCCGACAGGAGGCAGAATACCCATCGGCCCCATTTCTCCTGGCATCCCACACAGCCGCAGGCATGGCTGGGCCTGCTGCCCTCAGACTCTCACACCATGAGCTGGTGCTCTCCGCATCGTGCATTCATCATCCTTATAAAGGTGAAATACACCGACCAGCTGAGGCCCTGCAAAAACAAGGCACAACTTCAATTCCCTGCCCCCCGAGTCTGAAGGTACGTGAACTCAGCTCTTCCCGTGGTCTGTCTTGGAGCCCCACTTGGCCCCCGGTGGGACGGGGCCAGGCCTGGGCAAGGTCCCGGGACTGGCAGCTGCGTGATGCCGGCTCCACACTTTGGATTAATAACGCGCCAGGCAGAGCGATGCCAGCGCAAACACAGGCCCTGCTGGCAGCCGGCCGCCTGCCCATCAAGCCCCAGCACTCCTCTCGAATCCTCAGATTAAATAAATATTTGGCAAAGGAGCCCTGGCAAAAATGATCATCAATTCAACTCAATTCCCACCACAAACTGGAAAACTCCTTCGACAACCCAATCCAATCTGTCTGCCTTGACTTCCAAAAGCCAGTAATGGGGCCAGCGGGGGCCCGGGGGACCCTCGGAGCGCTAAGTCAGTATCTTCTGCCTTGTTATCTGCCAAAACCGCTGCGACAAAATGCAGGCAGACTGGCCCTCTACACCGGGGTCAGGGAGGAGGGACTCCGGAGGAAGTGGGGCGCCTGTGATTTCAGGTTCCCTTCTCCCGGGACCCTCAGCTCATGGCTGCACTCGCTCTGTGACCCCATCAACCAAACTCCCACTCATTCAACAAGCAGCATGGAGCCCCGCTAGGTGTGAAGTCCTGGGTTAGCAATGGAGACAGAGCAGGAGTGCTCCCTCCAAAACCGCGATCACAGTCCACAGGGAGGACGCCACGCCAGCGTCGCCCACCTGTCCTCAGGTGGCCCTGGATGCAGCCGGCAGTGCCCCAAGGGCCCTGTCTCTGTGGCCTCCCCATTAACACACCGCACCCCAACCCCAACTTAGAAACTGGAAAATTGCACACAAAGCCACTGTGGGCATTTCTCGGAGCCCCCACCAAAGACCTCACCCAGAAACATAACTCTCCTGATCTTTGGCCCCTAATTTTTAAAATCTAGTTTTACCAGATAGGTGTGAACCCATAAGAGAGACATTGCTTAGTTTCCCTCCAACATTTTGTTTTGTTTTTTTAATCCTTACCCGAGGATATTTTTTTCCATTGATTTTTAGAGAGAGTGGAAGGAAGGGAGGGGGGCGGGGGAGAGAGAGAGAAAAAAAACACATCAATGTGAGAGAGAGACCTCGATTGACTGACTCCTGCACCCGTCCTAGGTCGTGGCTGAGGCACCTGCACCTAAGGTATGTGCCCCTGACAGGAATCAAATCCGAGACCCTGGTCCACAGGCCGATGCTCTAACCACTGAGCACCCGGCCAGGGCTCCCTCTGTCATTTTATTGTGAAAACTATCAAACATACAGAAAAGCTGAAAAAATTTTACAGAGAAAACCCTTGTTCCCAATGCCTTGTCCTATAACTAACATTTTGCTGTATTTGCTGGGTCTTCTAACTGTCCATCCTTCTACGCAGACATCAATCCTTTTCATTTTCCGATGCATTTTGAGGTAAATGGCAGCCATTACTACTTCTGAAGCAGACCATGAACTAGAGTTCAAGTTGTGTTTCCAGGTTTTAGGTAGAATTTAGAGTAAAGGAGGTGCACAATCTCCAATGCATCGAAGGTGACTTTTCATGAACGGACCTATCTGTGCGGCCCAAACATCTGTCCAGGTGCGGGACCCTGTTGTGACCCATGAAGGTCATTTTCCACACAAACAACTGTGAGCCTGCTCCCCCGCGCCCCCCCTCGCCCCCCTGTATATCTTCCCTTCTCTGGGTAGATGTCCAAGAGAGGAACTGCTGAGTCACAACGTAGATGCAGCTTTAGTTTTGTTAATAAGAACCCTCCTGATATTTTCCCCAAGTGGCCACACCGGTGTCCATCTGCTCAATAACGCCAGGCACTTTCTGCTCGTCCACACACTTGCCAGCATCGGTGTCCGCGGTCCCCTTCCCCTTTAAGCACGTTTGAGCGTGCGGTGTATCTCACTGTGGCTTTCCTTTGCGTTGCCCTGAGCTGTGGCTATTTGAGAATTATTCTTCCCTCTCACCGAACAAGAAAGGGCTCTCCTCTGCCTAAATTACTCCAAGTTTGTATCCCTCATTGTGAGAATTTTTATCAAATATTTGTTTCTGCATGTGAATTCTTTCTGGCGCATGATTTTCTCAGGGGCAAGGGGGTGGGCTTTCAAAGCCTCCCCCTGACAGTGCTGCTGGCCCAAAGCTACTGGTGATGGGAAGAGAAGCTTGTGGGTGGCGGTGGCCTTCTCGTACAACAGGGATGGGGGACGCCTGGCCCGCAGGCCCTCTAAGGTCCGCGGAATCGTGTGGGATGGCCCTGCCAAGGTAATAGGGGTGAGGTCATTAAACGTCTGACCAAATAGAGCAGGCTCATTTTTAAAAAATACATATTTTATTGATTTCAGAGAGGAAAGGAGAGGGAAAGAGAGAGAAACATCAGTGATGAGAGAGAATCATTGATCGGCTGCCTCCTACATGCCCCCTACTGGGGATCAAGCCCACAACCCAGGCGTGTGCCCTGACCAGGAATTAAACCGTGACCACCTGGTTTCTAGGCCGACACTCAACCACTGCGCCACGCCCGGCGGGCCCGGCTAAGCTTTAAGCTGGTAACTCTGTGTGGCCCTCCCATGCTGTGATAAGCGCCCCGGTGGCCCTTGGCGGAGAAAAGGCTCCCACCCCCGCACGAATAACGGGACGGCAGGGCCATCAAAGCAACGCTGTCCACCCAGCAATGAAGGTGCGGCGGGCCCAGCACCTGCGGTGAGGAAACTGTCCGCCATGAGACTAGACATTGGCCAAGACGTGGCCAAGGACGCTTGGCGCCTGCACTTCTGAAGTCGTCGCCGTCTTGGCACGAGAGAGCCTGTCAGGCTTTGTGAAGCTGCAGGCGGCGGGGAAACACCTTACACTGGCCTGTGGTCCCTGCGGGCTGAGGTCAGCCTCATGCAGGTAAGGTGAGCGCCTCTGCAGCCTCACCAGCCAACCAGGCACCTTTCCCTCAACTCCCACGTGTGAATTCCCACCCGTGTCCCCCGACAGCACAACGCCCTTCATGGGGCTGCTTCCTCCACTAGAGGCGAGTTCCCTGGGACAGAGACAATCTCTTTTGTATTTTAATTTTATTTTTTTAGAGAGAGTGTAAGGGAGGGAGAAGGGGGGAAGAGAGAGAGAAACATGGATGTGAGAGAGACACATCGATTGGTTGCCTCCCACATTCGCCCCTGCCAGGGCCGGGGATCAAGCCGAGATACATGCTGCCCTTGACCGGGAATGGAACCCGAGATCATTTGGTCCACAGGCTGACGCTCTGACCACTGAGCACAGCAGCCAGGGCCAATCAATCTCGTACTTATCTTTCTGTTTCCTTTCTGGCTCAGAGCTGGGCCTGGGAGCGGTGCCCAGTACATGCAGGACTGAATGGATGAAGAAATGCGGGGGAATGTGCGTCACCCCCTCCCAGGCCCATGCGGGGCAAACTGGACCTGGGAGATGTGAGGGCTGGAGCTGGGGTACCCCGGGGGTAGAACCCCAACACCTACAAAGGGGAGTCTTAAGTGGGGGTAACTCTCCAGGTTGAATCTAGTCATCTTCTGACTCCAGGAGGGGGCACCCCTGACCTGCACAAGGGGGTAAACCCCACATCTCCCGCCCCTTTCCCTGCTCTCTCCTGCAAGGACTTCCCACAGCCCCAGCCGCAGCTCTGCGCAGCCTCCAGAGAGGAGGCCAGGGCTCCCAGCGGGGTGGGGACGGTCTCCCAGCCAGCACCTCCAAGTGCACGGGGACACCTGGGGCCGGGTGGGATCTGCTGTGCCTGGGACCACGGCAGGCGCCCAGGATGAGTGGCTCCTGGCCCCACGGCACACACACCTCCTTAGCGGCTACGTCTTAACTCCCACCTTCAAATGCAGTGGTTCTCAACCTTCCTAATGCCGCGACCCTTTAATACAGTTCCTCATGTTGTGGTGACCCCCAACCATAAAATTATTTTCGTTGCTACTTCATAACTGTAATGTTGCTACTTCACACAATATGTAATTATATATGTGTTTTCCGATGGTCGTAGGCGACTCCTGTGAAAGGGTTGTTCGACCCCCAAAGGGGTGGGGCCACAACATTAGTAACAAAGAAACAGAATTTCTGGAGGATGAGGCCCAGAAATCAGGATTTTAAAAAGATTCCCAGGTGATTCTAATGTGCAGCCAAGGTTGAGAATCACTGGCTTAGAGTCAAAGATTCAAGACACAGGGCACGGCTAATGGGCTCTTATCAAAATGTCAAGAAACCTCGGCCTGAAACATCTGTGGAAGGTGAGGGGAGAGCCCCTCCCTCCGGCTCACACAGACGCCCAATCAATCAGGGCAAAGGAAGCAGGGCCAGGCCACTGAGGCTCCTCTATGCCCCGCAACCCGCCTCCCAAGAGGGAGCCAGTCCTGGGCTCTCCTTGGCCCCTGGAAGGGCCCCTGAGAGGCCCCAGGAGCCGAGCAGCTGCTGGGACCTGGGTGGCCAGGGGCGGCCAGACCTGCAGCCCCGTCTGTTCCAGAAGGGCTGCAACCTCAGAACGGGACCGACATCCCTGCCCTCGACAACAGCCCCTTCCCCTGCATGACCTAGAGGGGCCTCAACACAGGAAGAGGGGAAAAGTGAGAATGCAAACAACAACAACAACACAAAACAGAAGCCTCTGCACGCATTCTCCAGGCGGCTGCATCACCTGTCAAATCCAGCTGGGCCCTGGCGGTGTGGCTCAGTGGACGGAGCATTGGCCTGCAGACCGAAAGGTCTCGGGTTTGATTCCAGTCAAGGGTATGTACCTTGGTTGCAGGCTCCTCCCAGTCCTGGCCCTGATTGGGGCGTGCAGGAGGCAATCAATTGATGTATTTCTCTCACATCGCTATTTCTCTCTGTCTTTCCCTCGCTCTAAAAATCAACAGAAAAATATCCTCAGGTGAGGGTGAAAAACAAAAAAAATCCAACTGGGCCCGACTGCGTGGCTCAATGGTTGAGCGTTGACCTAGGAACCAGGAGGTCAAGGTTCGATTCCTGGTCAGGGCACATGCCCAGGTTGCCGGCTCAGTCCCCACTGAGTCAATGGTTGAGCGTTGACCTAGGAACCAGGAGGTCAAGGTTCGATTCCTGGTCAGGGCACATGCCCAGGTTGCCGGCTCAATCCCCACTGAGGGGTGTGCAGGAGGCAGCTGATCAGTAATTCTCATCACTTATGTTTCTCTCTCTCTCTCTCTCTCTCTCTCTCCCTCTCCCTTCCTCTCTGAAATCAATAAAAATAGGTGTTTTTTTAAATCTAACTGGAGAGGCACCCCGACGTCTGGGCTTCCACGTGTCTGTGTGCGCACGGGCAGAGCCCCACCGGCCCTGCCTCCCCAGGAGGAAGCAGCCTGGACGGAGACCCCCAGGAAGGCCGCACGATAAGCCGTTATCAGGAGGAAGGGAAACCCAGGTGCTGGCGAGATGCAAGGCTTTGTTGGCGCTGAGACCAAGGGCTCCGGCCTTTCTGGAAGAGTCTTTAAATGGCAGGCGCTTTGCTCGCCGCGTCAGCAGCGGCTCCTGCTCAGGGTCGGCTCGTGTTGAGGTCAGAGCTAATTACGGAGCCTCGATTTGGGAACTTCAGACAGAATCATAACACTATTAAGTCCTAATACGTTTACGGCTGTGCGTCTCGGCTGGGCAGCATTAAAACTTGTGAAAGTGACTTTGCAAATTACCAAACAGTCACCAAGCTAATGAAGCAGGACATTTAAAGTGACTGAGAAATAATTCCTATATTATAAAGACAGCAATCTGTGAAGGGAGATTTGGTTTTAAAAAAAAAAACCCACATTATAACGCATAATGGAAAATGTTAATCTGTGGTGAATCCAATCAGAGGAGCTGGGGAAAGTAAGAACACAAAGGAAGGGTGTGTGCACACGAGCCCCCGGGAAGGAAGCTTCTAGAAAGGAGGCTCCCTCCAGGGGCTCCAGGTGGTCACCGGGCACTGCGCCTGCAGCCTGTGACCTTCCCTATGGTGGACCCTCCCCAAAGCCGGAGGAGGGAGAGGGAGGGACTCGACCAGGGAAGCACAGGTGTCCCTGTCTGCCTTGACCCCCAAGAAAAGCCTTGCCCACGGCAGGAATGGGCTTCGCCTCCGTGGCTCTCTCTTGCGCGGCTCAGATGCTCTGGTAAGAAAGGGGCGCTCACATCACACAGGCCAACAGTGGCCAGGGACCTGGCTCCAAGCAGCGGTGGTGGGGACCTGGCCTGAGCCAAGGGGAGTCACCAGGGGGACCCACACACATCCAAGGTCCAGACAGGCTTACTAAGCATTTGGGGTGCCCTGTGCGCAATGCGGGGGGCCAGGCCTGTGCCCCGGCTAGCGATGCCTGATGAGGCGGGTGCACCCTTTCAGAAGCAGGTCTCTCAGCCGCAGGGGCAGGTCAGAGGGCAGTCACAGGCACCCAGGGCGGAGGATGGTCATGGAGACGGGCAAGCCAGCGCCGGCTCAGAGGGAGAGGCCCTGTTTCTCATTAGCGTTCAACAGCGAGCACTGTGTGCTCCTTAGCAAACCAAACCCTACTTCATGCAAAAGTGTTTTTCTCTTTCTTGACCCAGGCATTCCCACGGTCACTCCCCCAATAGACTTCAAACCCTGTTACACAATCAACATGGGTGGCCTGGTCTCACCCTGTAAGCAATGGACGCGGCCGAGACAGACCCTGTGATGAGTGAACGCGCAAGCAGCTTTCTTTGCTTGGGCAAAACGGACGGTGCCAGCTAGGCCGGCACCCAGTGCCAGCCCCAGGGGCAACATCGGAAGAGAAACGAACTTCCCACTTCATGCCCGACCAGAGGCCAGCTCCTGTCCCCCGGAGCATCCAGAAGGAAGGACCATGCCCTAGGCTTCTCGTCCTGCCCTTTGGCGCAAACCAATATCCCATCCCCAGATGCCCAGAATCTTTATCTCAGCATCGGGCAGAGCAGCGGTTCTGCCCCCTCGGGGGACTAAGCACCAGTGTTCAGACCACCTCCCCCTCCAAAAGTAACTACATCACTGGCACTGCCTTCATGGACATTAACGCATTTGATCCTCCAAACAGCCCTGGGAGCTGGGTGCTGCTATCCCAGTCTCAGAGAGGTTAAGCAACTGACCCAAGACCACACAGCAGTAAATAACTAACACGCACCCGAGTGAAGCTGTATTTCTACAACAAAAGGCCATAGAGCAGTGGTTCTCAACCTTCTGGCCCTTTAAATACAGTTCCTCATGTTGTGACCCCAACCATAAAATTATTTTCGTTGCTACTTCATAACTGTAATTTTGCTACTGTTATGAATTGTAAATATCTGATATGCAGGATGGTCTTAGGTGCCCCCTGTGAAGGTCGTTCGACCCCCAAAGGGGTCGCGACCCACAGGTTGAGAACCACTGCCATAGAGGGAAACGCATCCCTCCTGCCACATCTGAGCACAGGAGAGAGGCAGGAAATGAGCAATTCCCTGGGCAGGGGGCCTGGGGTTGACCTCCTCCCTCCCTGACCAGGCGGCCCCAGGAGCTGATTCAGGGTCAGGCCCCCTAGGTTCCAAGTGATTGGTCACTGGGTGTCCTGCAGGGGCAACTTCTGCTGTGAACCTAAAACTGCTCTAAAAAAGTAAAGTCTTAATTATTTTTAAAAGGCAGGGAAAGACACAGGACTGAGATTCGGAGCTAAGAAGTCCTCTAAGTCCTCGTTAGAAGTCAGCAAAGCTGGGAGAGGAAGCACGTGCACTTACATTTGCCTGCTACAGAAAGAGACCCCGCTGTGCCACGCCCTTCCCGCCCCAGCTGACACCCAAGCTGCCCCTCCCCCAGCTGTCCCAGTGAGGACCCAGCCCCGGGCCCTGGGACAGGTCTGTACCTGGCAGGAGGCATCTGGGGCCCTGCTCTGAGCCCAGTGGGGCCTTCAGGCTGCCGTGGGCTTCCCGTGTGGCGGGAAAGAGGCCTCAGAGGTGGCGCCCTGCTCTGCGGGTTCACACACCACGAAATACCCCGGATTTCCCACCGATTTTCATCTCATCAAACCAATGAGTGGGTATTCTTGACAAGGCTCCTGACAGAAGAATTCCTGCCTTTCTTCATTGGAAGACAAGCGTCCTAAAGTTCTTCTCTCTCCACTCCTTTTGTGCATGCGTTTCCCCTGTGAAAGCATCACCTCACACCCCAGGCCTGGGGGAACCATGGGCCAGCGGGGCAGGTGCTGGGGAGCAGGATGGGGCAGAGGGGCCTGCCCAGCACGGCGGGCAGGATCTCAGGCCCATGGCCACATCTGGAGGAACTGGCTGCCCCGGTCTAAGGGCGAGAAGCAGGACCTGCCATGACCGAGCATCCTCCAGGGTGAGATGCCGGCTGGGTCATTTAAAGAGGATGACCCCACTCAAGCACTGGCCTAGCGCCAAGCACATAGTAAGTGCTCAATAAACAGAAGCAATGATGCATGGTCACAGCCTCCTAGAGCGAGCGAAGGTCCCACCTCTGCTACACGGACCAGGAGGCCGAAGGCCAGGCAGGCTGGAACTGGCCCAAGGTCACACAGCTCATAAGCAGAAAAGTTTCTGAACCCAGGACACGCTTCCTCAAAGCTCTTCCCTCTTCATCACACAAACCTCCAACCCAGTGCATCCCTTGAAGTCCACCTGACCCTCAGACTCGGTCAGAGGCCTCACACCCCCCCGAGCCCTCGTTACACGGCTGCCTGTGTGCGTGGCCAGGTGCCTGGAGCCGTCCCGGCCCCAGGAGCTCACAAACCCGTGGGTTCATATTGCTCATCCCGTCATCGGGCTCCAGCTCCTGCCTCCAACCCAGGCCTCCAGACGCCGAGCTGCCATCTGCCCGTGCCCTGGCCTCTGAGGGCTCCCGTGTCCCCGAGCCGTCCGCCTTCCCAGCCGGTGGTCTCCCTGGTGCCTCCCGACCTCCATTTCCACTGTTTCTTCACGTTACCGAGCAGCTCTGCGCCTCCTGCATAAAAGCCCGATTCTCCCTGCACTATTAAACACATTTCTTCAAAGATAGAACCTCAAGTTGAATTAAACCCTTTCTGTCATCTTTAGTGGTTTCCATAAATACAATAGATGAGTAACTGGCAGCTCACTAAAACCCGTATTTAAGGCGAGATGAACAGCGGCCTGAGTCCTGCGAGCCGGGAGGAGCAGGGGGAGGGTGGCCCCTAACTGGCCGGTGGCCCGGAGCGAGGTGAGGTTAACGTGGATTTTTGGAGGCAGCGAGCGGGGCCGGGACAAAGCTTTCTCTCTGCCCAAAGATCTCTCCTTCCTCCCATGACCACCCCCGCCCCTCCCGCCCAGTCAGGCAGCAAAAGGGGACCTGACTCTGGGAGAAAGAGCACCCGCCCAGGTTCCAGCCCGCCGCGCCTCTGAGCTGTCGCTGGACCTCCCTCGTCTGGCTCTGCATTTGTGAAATGGACCAATGAGCAAGGTCATTCCCAGGGCGGGACAAGGACAGCCTACACTTGTTCAGGTGACAGGGCCGGCCTTCCCGCTCCGTGTGGAGAACACGGCGCTGCTCAGAGAAGCCGCCCCAGCTAACGGGCCCTGAGGGGTGGGTCAGGGGGAGGAATCCTAACTGGGCCTCACACATCTAAGGGTGAACAGCGCTCACCCCGGGAAGCCGGAGGTACCCGAGAAAGGTTTCTGCTCTTAACATCCGAGGATGCGATTGATACTCCAAACACCGAATCCCTAATTAGAAAGGGGACTGACCCCTGGGCGCCATGTCTGACCTTCAGCCTGAAGTCCAAGGGCTTGGCTCTTACCAACCCCCCCCCCACCCTCATACCTCTCATCCTGAGCGCATCTGACCTCTCCCTGCTGCTGACACCCCTCCTCCTCGAGCCGCCCCAGGAAGCCTGCCGGCTTTCAAAGCACCTACAATACAACTGCCCGCCGTGGACCTGGACGATGCCTCGCACCATCTGCCCAGATCCATCGCGCATGGGCTGTTTCCCAGACCCACCAACGGGCTGGGGAGAAACCTGGTTCTCCTGCGTCCCCGGAGCGGCCACTCCAGGCCGAGCCCACGCAGAATCCTCCGCCCGAGCTCTCCCCACGTCGGACCCACAGAGCAGCCTCCCCCACACGTGGACGGTGCCTGGTGCCCAGAGGGTCGGGAGAAGGCAGACGGGCCGCTGCCAACGAAGGTTCTCTAACATCCAGCCATTGTGCCTCCAGCCTGGGCGGGGGCGGCAGCAGCAGGGCTCCCTAAGACGGCAGCGGACACCCGGGCAGTCACCCCAACACAGTAAGGGGGGCTGCAGGTACAGCCAACCCCAGCAGCTGAGCCTGGGCCCTCCCGCGCACAGGGAGCTGGGTGAGGGGAAGCAGCAGCCCAGGCTCACTCTGTGCGCGAGCCAGTCCCTTCGCGCCAGGGCCCTGCCTTCTGTTCCAGAAACATGGGGGCACTGACCCAGGTGACCCCTCAGGTCCCGCCCCTGACTGATGCCAACAGGTTTGCCAGGCCCCTAAGGAATGGCGTGGCTCCTTTCCTCCTGCACACGGGCAGGTTCCTACCCTGCAGGATCCGATTATAATTAGAGCAATAAAATATTCATAGTCTCCATACCAGCCAGTGTTGACTGGTGCCTGGTGTCCCAGGTTCTATCACAGGCACCTTCTAAGGCTGATCTCACTTGAAAAGGAACCCTGTGTTCACCGCTGTGATTTAGCTCGGCCAAGCTTGGGGGGGCGGGCGCGCTCCGGCCTCCACATCTCGCTTCTGTGTCCTGGTCTCTCCCCAACGGCCATTCCTGGCCACCGATGCCCACTGTGCTTATGGTCTTGGACAATCGAGGAGTTAACGATGGAGGAGTAGCCACCTGCCCATCAGTGGTCTGTATGTTAACAGAGACTGCAACATCCAGTAAAGGGATAATGTCCCCAGGGAAAAATCAGACCTCAGAAGTCAGTGAGAAAAGCCTGCAGGGGACACAGGCACAGGGTCCTACCAGAGACCCTGAGGCGCCACGCCGAGGCGGACACCGTCTTTTTTTTTTTGGTTAATCCTCACCCAAGGATATTTTTTTACATTGAGAGAGTGGAAGGAAGGGAGGTAGATAGAGAGAGAAACATCCATGTGAGAGAGACACATCAACTGGCTGCCTCCTGCACATGACCTGACCACGACCAGGGATCAAACCTGCAACCCAGGTACATGCCCTTGACTGGGAAGTGACCCACGACCTTTCAGCATGCGGGCGATGCTCTACCTCTGAGCCACACGGGTCAGGGCAGACATCTTCTAAGGCTGTTCACGCCTTAGCCGGGCAGGCATCCACCTGCCGCCCATGCAAACTCCCATCACCCCCCTGCTTTCCGGGACTGGCCACAGGGGGTGGGAGTTCTGAGTAGCCGAAGGCGGCATGGCCTGGACAAGGCCAGGTCTGAGAGGGGCCACCCTTTGGCCTGGAGAGGGGCCATAAACATTAATATTTAATTGAAGAGTGATTTCCTGCACACACAACCCCACAGGTTCACGGAGCAGGCGTGCTAGTTCATCTGTCGGTAAATTTCAAGAAAGAGGTGAAGAGGTAGCAGAGTGGGGACAGTTCAACGTTAAGGTACCTTTTTAATTAAAAGGAAGAGATCGGCGCTGCGATACGGCATCATAAAGCTGATAATTTTACAGCTGGATGGCCTCCCTCTGATGTACTTGAAAACCATTTTCAAGCGACATAAAGTTTAACATACCGCTACATCTGCCGACCCACTGGATTCTACATGGAATTTAAAATTTAATTATATTAAAGCTTTGTTACAGTGCGCATTGCAAGCCTGCTAACCAAGCGGGACTTAAACAGAATCTCCGCCGATAGCTGCTTTTTTTTCTTTTATGCTCCGTTTTGTAGAACCCAGAGTTTGACAAACAGTTGATGATTCTGTCCAAAGTGTTTACTGCTTACATAACACACCGCGCGGGCCCGCGATGCCTTATTCTCCTGGGTGCACCTCCCGGGAGCACCTTCTCTTTGCTAAAGCAAAACATCGCCGTCAGAAGTCAGGGAGTCGGGGGCTGGGTTGAGCCTTTGAAGCCTGGCAAGGGTTTTTGGGTGTCTTTCTTTCTTTTTTCTTTCTTTTTCCTTTTTTTTTTTTTTTTTTTTTTAAGGGTTTTTGGGGTTTTTTTTTTTTTTTTTTTTTTTTTTTTCTTTTTTTTTTTTTTTTTTTTTTGGAAGAGGCAGCTAGGGAGAGAATTAGTAATTTTGGAGCTGGAGAGTCTTTTCATCACTCATTTTATGTGTAAGCTGAAAAGCTATTTTTCTCAGGGGGAAGCTGCCATATTAATCTATTAATCACAGGGTGGGCACACACGCAAGCGGTCCCAACAGGAAGGAGCGAGTCCCTGCCAAACCCGTTCTCCCTCAGCGGAGGGCGAGGCTGGGCTTGGGAAGCTGGGCTCCGGGGCGGGCAGCACTGGCTTGAGTCTCGGCTCTGTCACTCGCTGGCTGTGCATCCTGAGCAAGTTACTTCCCCTCTCTGAGTCCGTTCTACAAAATGAAAATAACCACAGTATCTAATTTACATGCGCTGTTGGAAAAGTAAAGAAGACGATGCACATAACGCATGTAAGCACAGTGTCCACGGGAGGAGCTGCCCAGTGAGTGGTAAATGTAATGTTACTGTTGTTACAGTGTTCCTGCCATGACTGGTTTTTTAAAATGCCAACAATGTCGCCGGATGGACTAAAGAAGGAACTCACAGCCCCGCTGGCAAACCTGCACAATTGGAGTTAGAAAGCATTCTGAGGTGTCGCTTAATGTCTATTGACATTAGAGGAAAATGGAAGAGAAGCTGGTATTTTCATGTGCCACTTGGCCATCCATCCACCCATCCACCCATCCACCCGTCCATCCATCGAGCATCCATTGAAACCACATCATGGAAGATGCAAAACGACAAACGACCCACACGGCTGCTCCCAGAGGGATTTGTGAGCGGATGGATCCAGGAAGTGGGCAGTAATGCCACAGGCGGGAGGGAGGCAGAAGAGTGACGGGAGGTGCCAGAAAGGAAGGTTCGGAAGCAGGAAATGTCACGTCCGAGAACCAGGCCCTGCAGGGAGGGGCTGTGACAAGTCACCTCCACGGGCAGGGAGTGGGCTCGGGCCTGGGAGTGGGGGCAGGAAACACGCTCCAGGTGCCGTCACAGAAGATGGAGAAGTGCCAGCACAGAAAATATCTTCGGTATGTTTTTAAGTGGAAAGGTGATCTGTCTGCTACAGAACAAGGTACTCCTTGTTTTAAATGTGTGTGTGCGCATATTATCCGTGCCGAGAAATGTGCAGGCACACTGTGCGCAGAGGGGACCACTGTGGAAAGTGTGCTGGGAAGACAGAGCGATGGGAGAGAACGGGAAAGGGCCTGTCTTTCACCTTTTATTATGCATTTCCGTCCCATTTGAATCTTTTAAAATTAGCATGCATTTTTAATGATAGTTATTAATGATAAAATGCATGCTCAAATGTTAAGTACTGTATTTCTTTCCAGTCATATTTAATTTCTGAAATTTAGATGAATATTAAAGAAGGGCAGGGGATTTCTATGTTTATGAGTCAAGGACATGGGTTCAAATGTGTTCATTCTAAAAAGTGTGCTGAGTCCCTACAACAAACTTCGCCCTCTGTGGGCACCGGGGAGACAAGCAGTGAGCAAGGGGGTCAGAAGGGACCTTGTATCCTAGAGGGAGGAGCAGGGACAGTCCCCCTAGAGGGACGCAGATAGTAACAAGTGCACAGCCAGGGGGTAGAAGAGGAAGGAGATGAGAGAAGGGATGAGTGCTGTTTATGGAGGGCAGTCAAGGAGAGCTTCCTGAAGGAGGTGACATGGAGATGGGGAGGGAGGGTGGGAGAGAGGGGCCTATGAGGACACATGAGGAGAGAGCATGGGAAAGCACTGAGGCAGGAGGATGCTCGGTGTGTTTAAGCCACGTGGCTGGGCAGAGCAGACATGCAGGAGGTGAGGTCAGGACCACAGGTAGCGAGAGCCAGGTCCAGCAGGACAGGGTCGTCCTTGAGTTGGGCTGTGCGCTGGGGCCTTGGATCGTGGGGTGACGTGTTGAATGTGAGGCTACAGGAACCCCCTTGAAAGAGGACACTAACGACCTCGCAGGAGAAAGATGGGGTGGGGCCGGTGACAGCCAAAAGGGTCTGGAAGACTAAGTGGCTTCTGGGTCAAATGTGAAGGTAGAGCCGACAGGAGTTGCTGCCGGAACAGATGAGGGAGAGAGAAAGCGGAGTCAAGGATGGCTGGTCGGCAGTGGGTGAAGCTGGAGTCGCACTGCAGAGATGGGAAAGAGCTGGGGATGGGCATGTAGGTGGCAAATGATGAAGTCTTGTCCTGAGCATGTGAAAGGGAGGGGCCTACTTGACATCCGAGCAGATAGAAGAGTCTGGTGTTCATGGGAAAGGCCGGGCTGTGGCCATCAGCACACAGCTGGCATGTGACTCTAAGGGCCGGGAAGAGGTCTCCAGGACACGTTTGGAGCTTAAGCAGAGAGTATAATGACTGCTGGGTCCTGGCGCACTCCAGGGCTAAGAGGCGGGGCCCTAGCGCACTCTGGGGCTAACAGGGTGGGGACATAAGGAGATGCTCAAAGGCAAACTGAGAAAGAGCAGAAAGAGCAAGCCAGGAAAGCCTGGTTCATGAGGAAGAGCTGCCCAGTTAGTCAAATGCCAGTTAGACCAGCGAGGTGAGGACAGAGACTTGGTGTCTTAGACTGGGTGTCCTTAGAAGGGCTTTTCCCTGGGAGTGAAACAGACAAAAGCCCGCCGGGTAGGTGTGGCTCAGTGGTTGAGCATCAACCTATGAACCAGGAGGTCACAACTGGATTCCCGGTCAGGGCATATGCCTGGGTTTCGGGCCCGATCTCCCATGTGGGTCATGCAGGAGAGAGCCAATCAATGATTCCCTCTCATCATTGAGGTTTCGTTTCTCTCTCTCTCTCTCTCTCCCTCTCCCTTCCTCTGTGAAATCAATAAAAATATATTTGGGGGGAAAAAGAAACCGACAAAAGCCATGAGGGTTAAGAGAAACTGGAGGAGGGGCGGGAAAGAGTAGATGAGACAACATCCAAGTTCTGCTGCAGAAGGAAGCCGAGAGCCGGGCAGGTGCAGGGGCCACTTTTACAAAAAGACGGGAGACACTAGGGACTGTTCCTGGCAGGAGGGATGCTCTGATGGAGAGGGGGAACTAGGGTTGAGAGAGAGAGCACCAATGCAGGGACGGCGTCCTGGGGCAGGTGAGAGGGACCGGGCTCCAGCGTGCAGGTAAGAGCTCGGCTGGCGAGGGGCTCGGCCAGGTGGTCCCAAGGAGCAGGAGGGAAGGCTCGGGGATGGATGGAGACACAGGCAGGTGGGCAGGTGCATGGCTGCTGGGCACATGCAGACATCCCCTCTGTTCTCTCAGGAAAGCAGAGTTCAAGGCGGGAGCTGAGGCTGAGGAGCAGGAAGAGGTGCGGTTGAGGGAGGCGAAGCCAGGACACAGTGGGGCACAGGTGTGAACAGTTCTGTGCAGAATCTCTGGGCGACATCAGGGCCGGTGGGGCAGGGGGTAAATTTAAAATGAAACCAGTCGGCATTGGGTTGTATTAGTCACCTTGTGCTGCAGGGACGCAAAAGCCTCCAGAAGGCACAACGTTGGCTTTGCCAGGTGAGCACCGGGGAGGCGTGTGTTGGACACGGCAAAGAAACGGCCTTGGCCTGGATGAAGCACCTGGGATCCTGAGGGTTGCTGGCACCTTCTGGGAGCATCACTTACTGTAACTAACACTCAGGCTCTGAAAGGCTCTCTCAGTGGGTGTCAAAACCACCGAGAGCCAGGGCAGGGGTGGTGCCGGAAAGAGTGACTGGGCACTGAGATGTCTGAGGAGTGAGAGACAGTGACTCGTGGAATCTGTGTTAATGGCAACAGGAAAGGGGGTGGGGTGGGAGGACCTCGAAGGCAAGAGCTTCGAAGGCCAGGAGGGTTTTCCGGGAAGAGGAGGTGACAGCGGGCTGGGGTGAGAATGAGGTGCAGGGAGACGCTCACACTGCGTCCAGGCGCTGTGGTACCAAGAGGGCGGGAGAGAAGCATCCATCCGGAGAGGGAGGAGGGGCACCTCAGCCGACGGGTCCTGCCAGGAAGGACCAATACTCCCGGGAGAGCAGCACGTCTCCAGCATTTTGACATCAGAACTCCTTCCCACCCTGGAAAAGTGTTGATCACGCCGGCTGAGCCCTGACGGAGCGACAAGGACTGGTTTCACCCTCCCACCTTCAACAGCTTTTGTAAAGGGCGCAGCTCAGGAGACAACAGCTGACACTGACAGTGCGGACAGCGAGGCCCAGGGGAGATCAATGGCTTTCTGAGAAGATCAACACAACGGATAAACCTCCAGACAAACTGATCAGGAAAAGAGCAGGAAGACACAAATGGCCAGCATCAGGAACGAGAGGCTGTGTCTACAAACACTGAATGTACAATGGGGGCTGTTATGAACAATTTTATGGCAATAAATTTGATCATTTAGATGAAATGGATAGTTCCTCAGTAGAAACAAAGTATCATCATTTACTCCTAAACAGAGAACCTGAATAGGCCTTTACCTGTTTAAGAAAATTAAATGTGTAGTAAAAATCTTGTCCACAAAGAAACTGCAGGCCAGATGACTCCACTGAAGAACACACCAAACATTTAAAGAGGAAATAACACCAACGGAACACACATCCCTCCAGAATGATGTCATTATTGGAGACGCTCATTCTTCGTGGCGCCCGGGTTTTTAGGGGGCTGGTCGCCGAGACATCCTCTGCCTAACACGTACCAAGTTCCCAGACGCCGAGAGGGGCATGGGGTGTCAGCATCGGCCACACTGCGTGTACAGACGGTGCAGACAGCTGTCCCTGGAAAAGTTTCATACCAGAATGGAGATGTGCTTACCCATCGAGTCCTCAGACACCAGCCAAGAACACGCAGGCCTTTCTGAGGATCACCTTCTGGGGCCACTCTTCCCTGCAGCCACCCCAGACCGGCTCGGTCCCCTGGCGTGGCTCCTCTGCGGCCTCTGCCACACCTGGCCCTGAGTCCTGCCTAAACCACTGGTGTCAATCATTGGCTTGACGTCCATCTGCCTTCTGCGCTGCGAGTTCCAGGAGGGCGGTGTGGTGCTGCTGGGCACAGAGCTCACGTTTAACGAATGGATGTGTGCTGGAAAAGTGTGTGCAAGTGAGGAATGGAGGAACAGAGTCTAGCAACATGGCAGCGCATCACCAACACCAGCACACGTTACAGTGGTCCCCCCTGGTCCATGGTCTCGATTTCCATGGTTTCCGGTCAAACACGGTCCACAAGTATTAAATAGGAAATTCCCAAAATAAACAATTCATAAGCTTTCAGTTATGCGCCGTCCTGAGTGCCTCGTTTCCCACGGGCAGACAGAGTCCTCTCCCAGCCCCACTAGGAGGGGGAGTCCAGCACAAGGTGTTTGGAGAGAATGACCATGTCTACGTAATGTGTATTACGGTGTGTTATCATAACTGCTCTATGTTATGATTGGTCATTGCTGTTCATCTCTTTCTGTCTAATTTATAAATTAAACTTTGCCACAGGCATGCACATCCAGCGAACAACACAGCATCTATGGGATGCGGTCTATCCATGCGTTCCGGCCTCCACTGGGGTCTTGGAATGTGTCCCCTGTGGATACGGAGGGCTAGTGTAGTTCTTCTCTGTGAAATGCTTAATTCTTGAGCCTTGTGAGAGTCCGGGGGGGGGAGGGGGCGGGCGCGGGGATCAATAGCCACAAGCAAAGGAAATCAAACAAAAGATAGGCTGGACACTTTAGGACACCCTGGCCCAGCCCCCCATGGAGGGCAAAGGCGAGGTCAGGCCGTGGGAGCGAAGTGCTGGGCTCGGCAGCTGAAGACCCGTCTCAGGTCCCAACGGGGCAGTTTCAAGCTCAACCAAATGAGAAGCAAAGCAGCCCCCAACTCCCGCTGGCCCTCCCGCCACCCCAGAGCCAGAGGCCCCAGGAAAAGCTGGACCGTCAGAGAATTCCCGGGGTTCCCCACATCTCCTGGCTTCCACATACAGAGAGCCACCTGTCCTCACTGCCCAGCCCCCAAAGACAGCATCCAGCCGGGAACAGAGAGGGCAGACAGGCAGCTGCAGGCATTTCGGATATTTTTGCTGCTTTGGTTGGGTCTTCAGCCAGCAGGAGAAGCAACATTTTTAAAGCACACCGAGTTCTAGGATTGCTCAGTTATTTTAATAAGCCAGATAGCGCATGATCGATATGAATCCCTGTGTTTTTAACGTGAACCATTATTCAAAATATGTCACTGCCCAATCAATACAAAAGGTAAAACTCATCAATATTTAAATTTTTCCAATTGACATCTTATCATTCTATCCAGGAACATGCTCAGCAGATCACAAAATCCATTCTTTAATCTTCCGAGTTTGCAGAGTTCAGAGTTAAACACCACTCCTACCACGGGCTGCGGAGCAGAGGGCAGCGGCAGATCAAACCGGTGCAGGGTGGGGGGGGAGCGGGGAGCAGGTAGGGAAGCCTCTGCATCCGCCCGGCGTCTGTGGGATCGCTGGGCTTGGCTTCGGGCGGGAAGTTGAGGACGGTGAAGGAAGGACCCCCTGGGGCCTCTGCCATGTGACCTGGCTTTGGGTCAGAGCTGGAATTCCTCATCCTGGGTGACATGTGAGACCCTCTGGGGCCTGTCTCCTCAACCTCCAGCCCCCTCTAACCCTGCGCTGGCGTCCCACTGAACCCCGTGCCCTCAGTCACCTCGGGCACATTCCCTTCCCTCTAGACCTGCCAATGAGTTTCCCACCCGAATGCCCTTTGCCCTCCTCTGCTTCCCACGGGCCTGCTAATTCCTCCTCCTCCTTGGATCTCAGCTTAGATGTCACTGACTCCAGGAAGGCATCTGGGATGGGTAAGTGGCCACCATATAGGCAGCATGGGACTCCACACTGACCTTGGACACAATGTCTGTCTGTCTGTATCTCCACCACTCTCCCTCTTGCAGGAACTGGTCCTCGCCACTCCTGGAACCTCATCACCGGGATGGCACCAGGGGCACAGGAGGGGCTCCATCAGCATGGGATGGATGGACAGATGGATGGATGGATGGATGGACAGCACCCTGAGACTTGGCAGATCTCCTCACGTCCCTAAGGTTGACTTGCAGGGGAGTGGCCTGGGGAGGGGCAGGCCCCTGTAGGCACTCAGAGGTTGACGCCCATACCTGGCTCAACCTTCTCAACAGGTGGGCTCTGCAGGTTAACGTGGTGCTGGAAGCAGAGAAATTGCTTCCCGGGGAACTCTACTCCTAGGATGGTACCCGGGGTACATGAGGGGCTCAATCAGCCTCAGATTGGGAGCGGGTGTGGCCTGAGGTAGAGACTGGAAGGTGGAAGGGGACTTGGCATCTGAAAGCCAATGCCTGATCTGATGGGGAAACCAGGCTCAGAGCTCCGGGAAGGCTTGCGGATGGAGAGCGGGGTGCAGACAGCACTTAGAGTAGAAATAAGGGCACCATCCCTTCCCCTTTCCTTCCCTGACCCCCATTTCTCTAGGTTTCACCAATAAAAACATTTCTTTAGAGCCTGGGGGTCTTTGTTCTCTAAGCATTCACCACTAAATTGCACAAAACCTGGGAGGGCAGACGTTATATCTCAGAGAGCAGCTCCATCCGTTGCCTACACACCTCCTGAGTCCTACCTCCCCGTCTGCACCACGCCTCACGGGGATTCAAGCAGGCCCGGGGCCTGACCTTCGGGCAGTCTGCTTCCCACTCACTGATGGCACAGCCTTCAAAAGCAGTCAACAGCCCATTGGGTGTCCCCCACCTGCCACAGAAAGTGCTGAACAGCACATCATCGCTGACTTCAGCGAGGCCATGGCCAAGCGACGGACTGACAGGGAGTAAGTGTCCACTGAACGCGTTACAGCTGTCAGGTGTCGCCTGCAAGCCACGTCAAATCTCCTAACAAAGAAAGAGCAACCGAACGGGACTGTGGGTGGGAGGGCCTCCCGGAGCAGGGCATCTGACCAGACGGGAAGGATGGACCAAAGCTCCAGGCGGGAACTGGCTCCAACAACAGGAGGGCACACGGCCACTTCATCAGCTGCCACTCAGCTCTCGGGAGCCAGGCTCTGCCCCAGAACCAAGACAAAGGATTCCTCTTGTGTAAGCCACTCAGCTCCGGTGCTTTGCAGTGGCTGCCCCGGGGAAACGAATACAACATCTAACCATCAGGGGGCGGTGTTGGGG
>NW_005366599.1:2646595-2652722 GCF_000412655.1 Myotis brandtii | reverse complement strand
TCCGGGTCTGGAGTTCCACCCCGGGAAGAGCTAAAGTGATATGATCAGCATCACCCTTGCTTCTGGGGACAGCGGCTGGGGTGGGCGGGGTGGAGGCCAGTGGGGGCGCACTGCTGCGTCCAGCAAGGGCAGGGGTGGGCATGATGGAGGGAGGAGCGAGAGAACGGGAAGGTGGTGCATCTGAGGCCGGGGCCATCCAGGCCGTCTCATTTTCACATAAGGCTCTGAGGCATTCTCAATCCCAGAGCCTCTGAGGAAGGGAGTCCATCCCCTCAGACACCGTCCTGCGCGCTGACTGGACGGAAAATGAGGGGATCCCCTGCCCTCGTGGCGAGGGGAATGGGGTCTCCATACGCACTGCTGAAGGAAGAGTGTCCGCCCCCTGTGCTGGACACGCGCTGTCCCACGGCCGCAGGGGCCCGCCCCCCACCCCTCGCTGAATTGGCACAGATTCTGCAGGAAACGAATCAAGATTCCCCCCGGGAGCGCGGCCGGCTCCCAGGCCACCTGAACAGTACGCACCCCACATTCTGCCTCACAAGCTCTGCTTCTTCTCCTTCATGGACCCTGAGCTCCTCGGGCAGGGGGACCCGTGTCAACTCGTCGGGGCGCATATCACCGTGTGCACATAGCCTGGCACATTCCAACAAATCCGAAACGCAGGGAGCTGGGGGGCAGGGGTGACAAAGGGGGGACAGAGTTCACGGTGCTGTCAGGAGGAAAGACGCAAGGGCTTTAGCTCCTTTAGGGGGACGGGGAGGGGGAGGGGGAGAGGGAGGGGCAGATGCACAAGTAGCATCAGTCCCCCTCCCACTCTCCACTCTCGGAGCCCAGAACACTCTCCAGAGAGCTCCCTGCTGCGCTGGCTGGTTCCCATGGGGGATGGTGTCCCACAGGGGGTGGTGTCCCACGGGGGCTGGCGTCCCCCGGGGGATGGTTCCCATGGGGGCTGGCATCCCACGGGGGCTGGGGTCCCACGGGGGCTGGTTCCCACGGGGACTGGTGTCCCATGGGGGCTGGGTCCCATGGGGACTGGTTCCCACAGGGGCTGGGTCCCACGGGGGTTGATTCCTGTGGGGGCTGGCATCCCCATGGCTCCCTCACCTGGAGCAATCCTGAGGAGCCAGATGAGTGACTAACAGGTCACAGGACAAGACTGTCCCCAGGGAGAAGGTGACAGCAGTGAGGGGATCAAAGGGTAAAACCAGTGCCTTTCCTCCAAGGGGCCTCTCACCTATCAAAACCCCAAAAGACTCAGGGACACAGTGACTCCGGAGGAGTGATAGGCCCCCACCTCGCGTGCTCTTCTCTCCACGGTGGTCAGTTTCCAAGCCTGAACACCAGCACCAAGAACAGGGCCCCCACCCGCCCAAGGGAGCTGCCAGAACCACGTGCTGCCTCCGGCCTGACCCCCGCCCCTGCGAGCAGGGGGAGGAGCAGAACTGTCTTCTGTCCAGCAGCCCTCAGGCAGAGGTGGCCCGACACTGCAGTCACAGTGTGTGTAGAAACCCACACGTGCACCCGCGGAAAAGGACGCACCAGCGGCGCCCAGGAATCTTCAGAGAGAAGGGAACTCGTGGCCATTATCACGGCTCATGGACACTTTCACCATGACCTACACCATGACCCTAGGAGTGTCTTAACACTGCCCGTTTCTGTGGGTGTAGACGGCTGCTCTCCAGTGACCAGAATATTCTACTAACGGGACATCTCACCCCTGACCAAGCTGGAGCTTCCGTGAATCCCCCTCCTTCCCCCACCACATGTGGGAAAGCGTGGCCAATGTCCAAGCCTCAGCACAGTGTCTGTCAGGACATCCTCCTGGTCCCCACAGGCTCCCTTTCCAAAAACAGCTCATCAGGCTCTTCTCCATGATGCCCAGTCCTGGACCAGCCCGGTGCAAAGCCAGAGAAATGCACAGTGACCGTGGCTTCCCACAGCACCCACTGACCCAGTCGCCATGCCGGCCTCAGCTTCTCCTGCAATTGTCCCTCAAACAGCAGCAGCGGGCCCCCGGGAGGCCATCTGGACCCTGGCACCCCTGGCAGAACCACAGGCTCTCCTGAGCCGCCAGCGCGAGCACTTCCACGGACACCTGCGCCCTTGACATCCCCCCTGGACTCGGGTTCACTCTCTCTGAAAGGTAATTTCATAAAACGTGTAATATTGCATCTCATGCATTAATCAAAAGTGTGGCTCAGAGATTTTAATTCTGTCCCTGGTAACATCAGAGCTGCGGGAAACAATGGGAACCGTATCGCCTAAAGGCCGGCGGCCTAATTAACCCTCTCGGCCAAGGCATCACATCTCCACGCTACCACCCAGGAGGTCCTCTCTGCTCCACAGAGGGAGCGGTGGGCCAGGCTGGGCCCTGGAGCCTGCGGTGGACAGACTTGAAGATGCCCCGGTCGCCCCACCTCCGGGTGGCCACACCCTCATGGAATCCCCTGCCCTCGAGTGTGTGGAGAATGTGTGCTTTGCTTCTACCCGACAGAACACAGCAAAGGTGATGGGACATCACCTCTGTACTGATTTGGGTGAGACTGAAACTTCTGTCTTGCTAGAAGGCTCTCGCCTTTGAGGAAGCAAGCAGCCATGTGGAGGGGCCCAGGTGTCAGGGAACTGAGGGCCCCTGTCCAACAGCCTGTGAGGAACTGAATCCTGAAACAAGTACATGAGCTCGGAAGCCACCCACACCCCGGCTGAGCCTTCATGTGAGACTGCAGCCCAGCCGACTCCAGGGCCACAGCTTTGGGAGAAAGGCTGAAGCGGAGGACTCAACCGAGCTGAGCCTGGGTTCCTGCGCCAGGTGCTGATAAACGGGCTCTTTTAAGCCGCTCAGTCTGTGGCTTCAATTTGTTACATGGCAACGGATAACAGAGAGTCAGACCGATGTGGGCTCCTGCCCTCCTTCCACTGTTTACTAGCTGTGATCTCAAGCAAGTTACTCCGTATCTTTAAGCCTCAGCTTCTCCATCTGTAAGATGGTGATAATAACCGTCCTATCTCAAGGGTGATTGGCTGTAAGGATTGAAGGAGACAAAGAATAAAAGGCTTAGCTTCTTGAAGTCATCCGTTAGCCATGAGGGTTCCCTGAGGGAGCAAGCCCATGGCCCACTGGCATCCGGGGAACTAAGAAATCAGCACCAGTCCTGTGCATGAGAGTGGTACTAGCTACCCACCGGCCTTGAAAGAACTTGGAAAAGCCACACGCACCATGTGCTGTATTGTATGGCTTAATGCTCTCAGGGACCCCGGTGAGAGAAGCTGCAGGTACTCCGTGAGCAATGGCCCTGCCTTTTATTACCGCTGCGATCATCTCATCAGACGCCCTCATTCTCCACAGGCAGAACCTCAGGGACGTCTGCTCTAGTATCGAGGCCACTCCCGGGCCCCCTTCTTCGTGCTGCAGACACGGGTGCCTACTCTACCCACTAATGAGCCCCAAAGAGCCCCAGAAGACGGGTCTCAGAGTGATTTCACGACAGCGGCATTTCTTGCCAATAACAAGCAATTTCCCTGTGTTTGGGTTCAGGCCTTCATCCACATTCACTCTCCAGGACTCAGATTCGGTGGGATGGAAATGAGGACGGCGCTGCCCCCGTTAACTGCCCAGCTTCCCCAGGACGATACTGGTGTGGCAGGGAGACGGGGGGGGGGGGGGGGGGGGGGGGGGGGGGGGGGAGTTGCTGCCTGGTGTCTGTGTCCCTCGCGTTGTGGGCTCTGGGTTCCTGCGTCTTTGCTGCTTCGTCTGGGCCCCCCTTTGCCAGCAGCAGGACCGAAGGCGGGGCCTGGCAGTGCCCAGGCAGCTCTTGATTGGCTTTGCGGGGACACTGCACCAAAGGAGTCATTTTAATGAAACAGATCAAGTGCTCACCAGTCTTCAGAGAAAACAGAGAGCGTTTAATCCTTTAATTTTTGAAAATTGAACTGACATCAGGGGTCCTTTAAGAGCTCTGTGCAGGAAGGCGATTTCCTGCGCGCCAGACCCCAGGCTGCGTGCGCGCTGCACGGGCATCTGGGAAACACAGAAGTTACTGGCTTAGCAAATTATTTCTCATTCCACACAGAGATAAACTCTGTTCATTACACAGGCCACGCTCTGCCTTCCGCATAGAAATCAGCTCCGGAGCCAGCGCCTCCTCCCACCAGCACCGCCTTTTACGCAAACGGCCTGTATTCAGGGGTCTGAATAGCAAGCTCGCCATTGTGAGTTCCTCCATCAAGGTCTCCCGCCCCAGCCCTGCCACGCAGGCAGTTCTGGGGCCCCAAACCGCACCCCTACTCCTGATGTCTCCTGCGTGCTTGCAAAGCGGGCGAAGGACCATTTATCTACCGCACTGGAACACGAACGCTCTTCCACAATGAAACATTTCAAACAATGTGTGGAAACACAGTCATAAACATTTCTGACTGCAAAACCCACCTTTTGCTTAGAATCAAACGCATCAAAGCCCAGGCAAAGTGGTGCCAAGACCGTGAAGTCTAATCCTGACCCGCCCCACTCCGCCGTGCCCCGGGCGAAGGGAAGAATAGAGCAGGGGCTCCCGAAGTGTGTGCGCAGCCATCGGAGACAGTCGGATCCATCCAGAGAGACAACCCGGGCACGCGAGGATCTGAGTGGCACCCTGGGACCCGAGGCACCGACATGAATCAGCCTGTCATCTGGGCACCGAAGTACACGAAGCCTTTTTAAGCCAACACCTTGCCTAGAAATGCGATTAAATTAGGCAGGCAGCTGCCTGGGAGGACCCTGAGGGGCTGGGACACAGAACAGAGAGATGGTGCGGGAAGAGTAAAAAGCCAGGAAAGCTCAAAGTGCCACCCAAGGAGGGCAGGCCCTGCAGGGACCCCTGAGGGCAGAGAGCAGAGTGCAGAGCCTGGAGGACCGACAAAGGGGAAGTGTGGTGAGGAAGCAGGGAAGGGGGGGGTTAGGGGGTCAGGGAGCGGCAGCCGAAGAGAAGGAGCTGGATGCTGAGTGAAGACGAAGGAGGGCTGAGATGCGCAGATGTTCAGGCTCAGTGAGAGCTCTCTTACTGCTCTGCCCTCCATCCAGGGGTCAGGCAAACCCCCTCTCTCCATTCCCTCTATAAACCCAGGGCCTGAGGCCCATTCCTGCCCAGGACTGGAGGGGGTGGATGGGGAGGGCTGGGGCCAACAGCCACCGGGAGAGATAGTTGCCACTTTCTCAGGAGGGTGGAGCTGGTTGGTGTGTAACCACTGGGAACCTGAAATGTGCACAGTGGGAGGATTTGCACCGTGGAAATCAGCAAACGCTGCCATCAGCACCTCCCCCACGCTGAACACCTCCCAGCACTTTCGGGGGACTCTCCAGGACACCCTGCACTTCTCGATCCACACGTGGAGTCTGTACATGTGTCAAAAGTCAGTTGCGTGTCTTTCCAAAACTGTTTGCGTCTGCTGTACTTTATCGTAAGCCTGTGCCTAAGTCACATGTAGCAGAGTGAATCAGAATAACCAGAAGGACGACGTTTCTGTGAAAACTGAGCCGAATACTTAGGTTCAATAAAAGTGCATTGCTTGAAGAAGGCTGCCAAGTCGGAGAGGAATGATCCAGCCATAAAATATTGATGGGGCGTCATAAAAGGCTGGAAGGATCCTGCACCCAGAGTGCTTCAGTGTCCTGAAGTCCCCCCTCCACAATGAAGAAATCGTAAGCGAGGCGCTCCAAGGTGACCTATGAAAAAGACGGGACTCACCCACAAACAGCAGGCCTGCACGGGGAAACAAAAGAACCCTTGGCCCCAAGTTGAGAGACTGTTAAGTCAATATCTATCTTTGCCCTGGCCAGTTTGGCTCAGGGGTCAGAGCATCAGCCCATGGACTGAAGAGTCCCGGGGTCGAGTCCAGTCAAGGGCACAAACCTAGGTTGTAGGCTCAATTCCCCAAACCTGGTTGGAGAGGGTACACGAGGCAACCAATCAATGTCTCTCTCTCACACTGATGTTTCTCTCTCTGTCTCTCCCCCTTCCTTCCACTCTCTCTAAAAAATCAATGGGAACATATCCTGGGGTGAGGATGAATGAACAAAATATATATATATATATACACACACACACACACACACACACACACACACACACACATATACACACACACACACACA
>NW_005366599.1:2639753-2645617 GCF_000412655.1 Myotis brandtii | reverse complement strand
GAGAGAATGACTTTTAAAAATTAACTAATTAACACCTCCATACCTCCATGCAGCTGGGTCCATGGTCAAGTACTGGAAGCATTACCCCAAGACGATGGTGAAGGCATGGGAGTAGGCGGTGAGAAGCAGAGGACGCAGGGAACTAGAACTCTAAAGCAGGATGCATGCAGTGAGGACTACTTTTGTGTGTCAGCTGAACGGGGCTGCGGCATGCCTGAGAGGGGGTCAGACATTATTCTGAATGTGTCTGTCTGAGGGGATGTTTCTGGATGAGATGAACATTTGAAACAGTAGACTCAGTGAAGCAGATTGCCCTCCCCAATGTGGTGGGCCTCACCCAATCAGGTGAAGGCCTGACTAGAACAAAAAGGCTGACCTGGGACATCGGTCTCTGTCCGCCTTCGTTCTGTACGTGAAACACTAGCTCTTCCTGAGTCCCAAGCCTGCCAGCTTTCCGACCAGGACTGCACACCAGCTCTCCGGGGTCCCAGCTGCCCACAGCGGCTCTCAGAGCAGGTCAGCCCGCAGAGTCACAGGAGTCGATTCCTCATCACACACACACACACACACACACACACACACACACACACACGTGCGCGCCCTACTGGCTGTTTCTCTGTGGAGCCTTAACTAATGCTGAGGGCAACTGAGACTTAGTAGAGAAGCTTTCCCTGCCACGCCTCCCTCGCACCCCCGCCCACTGTCACCATGGCACTCTCCGGCCCCTCTGTCACCCTGGTCTGGGTCTATGCACACCCCCGTGCCCGCCCCCATCACCACGGCCCTCTCCGGCCCCTCTGTCGCCGTGGTCTGGGCCTATGCTGCCCCCAGTAGACTGAGCTCTGAGGGTAGGTAAGAGCCTTATCCACAGCACTGGGCATGTGTCAGGTGCTCCACAGAATCAAGAGAGAACTCTGACAATGGATCCATCAGTCTATAGGGTCCAAAGCTGCAAAAGCTCACCCTGGCTGGTGTGGCTCAGTTGGTTGGAGCGTCATTCTATAACCTGAAAGGTAGTGATTTCGATTCCGTTAGGGCACATACAGGAGGCAACTGATCTCTCTCTCTCTCTCTCTCTCTCTCTCTCTCTCTCTCTCTCTTTCTCTCATCCCGTTGGCCCTCTCTCTCTCCCCCACCCCTCCCTCTATCCTTTCCCCTCTAAAATCAATAAGCATACCCTTGAGTGAAGATTACATATTTTAAAAAGGAAATTGCAGGTCGTCAAGGGAAGTGAGGACAGAGGAAAGGTCCCTGCGCCTGGCCTGTCCGCTGGTCACAGCCACGGTGGGGCCTAAGGAGCGAGGACAGCAATGCAGAACTGGGACAGCGCTCCAGGACGGAGCGGGGAAAGGTCCTCGGCCACAAGGCCCAGGGCTCCTTGGCTATTTCCTCTCCAGGTGGTCAGAACAGAGGTGCTGAGAGGCAGGGCCCCCCGTCGGTGCGCCCCCACGTCACCAGGCGTCTGGAGTCAAGCAGCACGTGCCACTTCCGGTCCGTTACATCTCCGAAGCACAAAATCTATCGCTAAAGCCGAGAATATCACTGAAGGTTAATTATGAGAAACTGAAAGGTTATTTTTGCATATCTCACCTCTTGGACAAAAGCCACTTCCTCGTTATCAAGTTGGAATATAAATGAACCTGAAAAGCACTTAAAATGCCACCAACTCTTTAACTCGATTCTGCCATTAGATACACGCCCTGGTCTGTCTGTGGTGGGAGTCTGTCCCTTCTCCGTCCTCCTCAACGCTCTGGCCTGAAGCCCCGGCCCCATCTCTGAACCAGGGAGGGGGGTCAGGACCCTCGTCCCCAAGGAGCTGCGTCTCTCCTCCCTCTCTCAGCAGCTGGTCCTGTTAAAGGGGTCACGGAGGCTCATTTGAGCACCGGCCAAGGGCACACATGGGATCCCAGCGCGAGCCCACACCAGGGGGCTCGGCTCCCACTCGCCACAGTCCTCCGCCCCAGCCATCAGCCCCAGGGCCGCCGCTGAACCTGCCTGCCCGTGGCTTCTGACAGAAGCGATGACTCCGGCCTTAATAAAGTTGGACTGAGAGCCACTGAATAATTCATCTGCACTCGCTGCATCTCGGAAAGTTGCCGCTTCTCTTGCTGAGGCTACACTTTCCTGGGTGAACCGGGAGCCCAGGGGAAGGGCCGGCAGAGACAGGCCAGGCTCCCAGGGACTGCCTGGGAACTTCCACGGGTGGTACCAAGGGAGAAGGACGAGGACCACGACTGACATCCCACTGGGCGGCCACAGAAAGCTGGGAGGCCTGCACCCAGCCGCCCCAGAACGCCCCCCACCCCCCACTGCGAAGACGCCAAGAGGAAATAAGCAAATGGCCCCGTGCTTTGCGGTGTCCTGACCTTTCCTGAGCCACGGGACAAGGACCTGGGGAAGTGGCGTCCCCTGAGGATCGCCAGAGCCAAAGGGACCAGCCCAGCTCCGCGTGACCGCCGCCCGCCCTTCACGTGGCCAGGACCAGAGCGAGCAGGAGGCTGCTGGGCCAGAACAAGCCGCCAGAGCCCAGAGGGAGGGCACGCCATCGGGGTCAGGAGGTGCAGGTGCTGCTCAGCTCCACACCTTCCAGCCACACAGGAGGGCAGGTCGCGCCTCCACCTGTCTGTCACCCGGGGCAGTGATCTCGACCTCCACCAGCTGCGGCGAGGAAAGCATGGACGGCATGCCAAACCCCGGAGGGGATGAGAGAGCCAGTGCGAAGATGGAGATGGTTACGATTATCTCCGGGGATTGTGGCCACGGACCTGGACGACGGGTGTTCGCATGCCTGTTGCACAAAGGAAACGGGCTCAGGGCGGTGAAGCAGCTCACCCACTGGTCACCTGCGGTCACACGTCCGACACCATCTCATAGCGCCCAGGCGGCAGGATGAAGGTGGACCAGGCCTGGCTGTCTCCAACGCCCACACTTACACTTACACTGGACTCCTGCTCAGGGAAGCTCGGGGGTTCTTCTCAATGGAAATTTCCATAAACCCTAGGATGTCCATCCCTAATGTCCCCCCCAGAATGTCCATCCCTAATGTCCCCTAGGATGTCCATCCCTAATGTCCCCTAGAATGTCCATCCCTAATGTCCCCTAGAATGTCCATCCCTAATGTCCTCTAGGATGTCCATCCCTAATGTTCCCCTAGGATGTCCATCCCTAATGTCCTCTAGGATGTCCATCCCTAATGTTCCCCTAGGATGTCCATCCCTAATGTTCCCCTAGGATGTCCATCCCTAATGTTCCCCTAGGATGTCCATCCCTAATGTTCCCCTAGGATGTCCATCCCTAATGTTCCCCTAGGATGTCCATCCCTAATGTTCCCCTAGGATGTCCATCCCTAATGTTCCCCTAGGATGTCCATCCCTAATGTTCCCCTAGGATGTCCATCCCTAATGTTCCCCTAGGATGTCCATCCCTAATGTTCCCCTAGGATGTCCATCCCTAATGTTCCCCTAGGATGTCCATCCCTAATGTTCCCCTAGGATGTCCATCCCTAATGTTCCCCTAGGATGTCCATCCCTAATGTTCCCCTAGGATGTCCATCCCTAATGTTCCCCTAGGATGTCCATCCCTAATGTCCCCCTAGGATGTCCATCCCTAATGTCCCCTAGGATGTCCATCCCTAATGTCCTCTAGGATGTCCATCCCTAATGTTCCCCTAGGATGTCCATCCCTAATGTCCCCTAGGATGTCCATCCCTAATGTCCCCTAGGATGTCCATCCCTAATGTTCCCCTAGGATGTCCATCCCTAATGTCCCCTAGGATGTCCATCCCTAATGTCCCCCTAGGATGTCCATCCCTAATGTCCCCTAGGATATCCACGCCTAATGTCCCCTAGGATGTCCATGTCTAATGTCAGGAACCTGTGCATGTGGGAGGTCGCATGGCAAGGGGGAACCAAGGTTGCGCACGGGCCGACCTTGACGTAGGTTGAGTGTCCGATCTACCAGCTGGACCTGACATAATCATAGGATCTTTGAAAGTAGAAGAGGGAGGCAGGAGAGAAGGTCAGAGACTGAGGGTCCGAGAGACGCCACGCTGCTGGCCCTTCCGACAGAGGAAGAAGCCACGAGCCAAAGAATAGGGATGCCTCACCCGGCCAGTGTGGCCCAGTGGCTGTGCGTCAATCAATGAACCAGAAGGTCACGGTTCAATTCCCGGTGAGGGTACATGCCTGGGTTGTGAGCTCGATCCCCAGTAGGGGGTGTGCAGGTGGCAGCCGATTCATGATTCTCTCTCATCACTGATGTTTCTATTTCTCTTCCCTCTCCCTCTCTCTCTAAAAATCAATAACAACATATTTAAAAAAAAAAAAAAGAATGTGGGCGCCTCTAGCAGCTGCAGGAAGCAGAGAAATGGACTCTCCCCTGGAGCCCCGGGGGAACAGCCCTGCCGGCACCTCGGCTGCAGCCCAGGAGACCTGTATCCTGCGCTGACACCCAGACACGTGACTGTGTGCTGTTGTAGCCACCCCGAGCGCGGTGACCTGTTCTGGGGCCACGGGACAGGATTCGTGTGGGGACCTGGTGTCGCCTTCTACAGCCATAGGCAGAGAACCAACCAGAGGGGAGCCAGCGCTGCCCTTGGGGATCAGAGGACACGCCGCCTCCTGACAAGGTGGAGCCTGACCCTCCCTCCAAGAACTCGCTCACGGCCCAGGTGGGCAGCCGCGTCCGTGACAGCTGCCAATCAGATATTACAACAGCGACGCTCGCCCAGCCGGGCCTGGATTACTCTCTTATCTGAACAGAGCGGCAGAAGGCAGGGCGCTGAGGGGGTCAGGCTGGCCGGGCGGGCTAGAGCCACTCAGCGCCTGGGTCATTTTAAAACAAAAGGGATGAGCTGCTGAAAGGATTAACCACTGGCTCTGACCGTCCTGGAGCGCAGTGGTGACAATCACTGTAGATCGATGCCTAGGAAGCAGCTCTGAACATCCCAGCCCTCCGGAAAGGAAGCCTGGTGGGGGCGGGGGAGAATTCTAATGGGCTGGGTAAAGGCTGCGCAGCCCGGGAAATGAGCTCCCTCCTGCGCACGGACGCCCGCAGCCACGGGAAGCGATACACAGGTGTCAAGATCTAGCAAACGAAGCCCACACCGGAGCCCGGGCCGCTCCAGGACGGCCGGGATGGACACCTGAATGTCAGGTGATGGAATGCAGAAGCCCCCGGCCACCTCAGGCTCGTTTCCAGAATGACCTACGCTCCCTCTTCAGGCTGCCCGGGCAGGGCAGTCACTGGAGTCAAGTCCACGCCCCCAGTGAAAGGCCAGGGGAGCCCACCCCATGCTGCACCCCAGGCCCCACAGGCTCCTGGCCAACAGGCCTGTCGCTTCCCATTTTCACAGTGACATCTTGATTGGTGGTCTGAGTGCCACAACCATAGAACGTCCCTCACAGATGCCCAGAGATGGCACGTGGATGTCCCCACAACCAGCGGTGGCGCCTGAAGCAGGCGGGTCAGCTCGCGGGAAACCGAGTCACGCTTCGTGACGCCTGCCCTGGACTCGCCATCCCTGAGTCGGATGCCGCCGCTTTCGGAGAAGACTGAGTCCGAGAGGCCAGCCCCTGCCCGTGGTCACGGAGAAGGCGGGGCGAATGCCATGGCCAGTCACCTGGCCTTTCTCTCAGTCCCCACGTAATTCGTGACCGTGGGGGGCAGTATCTAGGTTACCCCGGGGCCCCGCTCCTGATTCACACCCGTGTGCTCCCCCTCCTCGGTGTGAGCCGGGCCTAGTGGCTCACGTCTAAGAGACAGATCTCAGCAAAGTGTCAGGGCGTCCCTTGTGGGGTCAGATTCCAAGACTCCTGCTCGCCCTCCCACACTCTGTTGCTCATTCGCCCTGAAGAAGCAGCGGC
>NW_005366599.1:2638681-2639735 GCF_000412655.1 Myotis brandtii | reverse complement strand
GGTCCTCTGGACGACAGAGAGGGGGAGGCTGGGTCCTGCGACATCACGAGTCAGCCTGGGGGGGGCCCACCAGAGTCCTCAGACGAGGCTGCAGCCCCATGAGCGACCTTGAGGCAGAGGCATCCAATTAAGCTACCCCAGATCCTGACCCTAAGAAACGGCGAAATGATAAGTAATGGTTACTTTATGCCACTGAGTTTTGAGGCGACGTGTTACGCCGCAGTAACTAGCATGGTGATCAATACCTGTTTTCTGTGTGGGCCAGTGCATGAGCCATTTATTTCCGGGGGCTTTGAGCCTGGCCTCCCGGCCACCTTGGCTCTCTCGACAGCCTCCTCCTAATTAAGATGCTCTTCTCCGTGGAGTGTGGCGGCGTGGCCTCCCTCGCGCTCTCCCCTCGCTCCTCTCGGAAGCTTGTTTATCCCGAGGATCGTCGAACTGTCTGGGTGGTTGAGAATGACAAGACACCACCATTCTGCACTCCCACGCCGAGAGAAGGGGACACGCCTGGACTGTGTGTGCAGGGCCCAGGGCTGCGTTCTGAGGGCTCCTGGCGACACAACCCCAGGAAATTCCCCAACAACAGTGTCCTAAGTACTCAGCGTGAGTCCCTCACACACTCCTCACAACAGTGCAGCTATTCTACTCCCATTCCACAGACGAGCTAACCAAGGCGCAGAGGTGGGTGACTTGCTGCTCATCAGTGGCAGAGTCTGGCCCAGGACCACCCTGCTCTTCAGCGTGACCCTCTTCCCTGGCAGCAGGGTCTCGGCCTCCGCACCCTGACTAGAGGCAGGTCACCCTTGGGCCAGTGTCCATGGCCTCCGCCCACTAGAGGTCAGTAGTGCATCCCCTCCCACTGTAACCACCAAAAATGTCTCTGACAGGTTATGCCAAATCTGTCCCCAGTGGAGAACCACTGCTATCAAATCCAGGAGGAAGGCAGCACGACATGGCAGCCCACCTGAGTGACCTTGCACAGGGTTCCGCTCATGGCCCATGAGCTGCACCAGAGTAGAGGGGACACGAGGCTTTCACATGAGGCGTGGGTGGT
>NW_005366599.1:2634717-2638336 GCF_000412655.1 Myotis brandtii | reverse complement strand
GCTCTGGAGAAGGTGCTGGTCCATGCCCGGGGCGGGGGCGGCTCTCCAGGGCCATGGCAGCTTTGCCATCCTCGTGTCCACCCTGGCCTCCAGCGCCTTCTGATCTGTACCAAAGCCACAGCCAGTCCGCTCTCCCCGTGGGCTCAGGAGGAGACAAGCCCTGTGGTGTCTCTCCCGTCCCTCAACAGGGAGCCCCCCCGCCCAAAGGTCAGGGTTCTCTGACTGGGACGCACCCTCACAAAGGCTGCTGTGCTGTCCCTTTAATGGAATCAGTCGCCTCCCATTGATCTTGGCCCTGATTTGCATTCCTCCCCCAACTCTGTGTGTGAGAACATGCACACGCACGCACACACACACACACACACACACGCCAGCTCTCCTGTGCCTGCCGCCTGGTATCCTCTACCGTGATCTTGGACGTGCCTGACTCGTCTCTGATTGGATTAGGGGCCTTGCTTCCTGCTGCCTTTGTCACCGCAGTGCCCGGTACAAGCCCGCATGCAGCCGGCACTCAGGGAAGTTCGCTGATGACACTGGACATGGTGAATTGCATTTCAACACCCCCCCCCCCCCCCCCCCCCCCCCCCCGCGCCTGCCACCCGATGAGCCAGGCTGTCCAGTGGTTTCCCCACTGTCTCCCCCGGGGCAACACTTCAATCTTTTTTCTTTTTTAATATATTTGTATTAATTTCAGAAAGGAAGGGAGAGGGGGAGAGAGAGAGAAACATCAATACACACACACCCACACACACACATATATATATATATCCTATATAATAAAAAGCTAATATGCAAATCGACCAAACAGCGGAACGACAAGTCGCTATGATGCACACTGACCACCAGGGGGAAGACAATCAACACAAGA
This sequence comes from Myotis brandtii, assembly GCF_000412655.1. NCBI lineage: Eukaryota > Metazoa > Chordata > Mammalia > Chiroptera > Vespertilionidae > Myotis > Myotis brandtii. The sequence continues at coordinate 2,637,468 of NW_005366599.1, read as the reverse complement.
CCTGCCCCCTGGTGGTCAGTGCGCTCCCACACGGGGAGTGCTGCTCAGCCAGAAGCTGGCTGGTGAGCCCAGCGGCGGTGGTGGGAGCCTCTCCTGCCTCCACAGCAGCGCTAAGGATGTCCAACTGACGGCTTAGGCCCATGGGGAGCAGGCCTAAGCTGTCAGTCAGCCATCCCCCAAGGGCTCCTGGACTGCGAAAGGGCACAGGCCAGGCTGAGCGACACCCCCCCACCCCGCCAAGTGCATGAATTTCGTGCACCCAGCCTCTAGTACAGCCATGGGCAAACTACGGCCCGCAGGCCGGATCCGGTCCGTTTGAAATGAATAAAACTAAAAAAAAAAAGACCGTACCCTTTTATGTAATGATGTTTACTTTGAATTTATATTAGTTCACACAAACACTCCATCCATGCTTTTGTTCCGGCCCTCCGGTCCAGTTTAAGAACCCATTGTGGCCCTCGAGTCAAAAAGTTTGCCCACCCCTGCTCTAGTATATATATAAAAGCCCGAACGACCAGAACGACAGGAACGACTGGTTGCTATGATGTGCACTGACCACCAGGGGGCAGATGCTCAATGCAGGAGCTGCTCCCTGGTGGTCAGTGCACTCCCGCAGCCACCTCCCCTGGCCAGCCAATCTCCCGCGGTCCCTCCCCCCTGGCCACAGGTCCCCGGGCTGGGATGGGGAACTGAGGGTGGGTGGCAGCAGATGCGGCCCCTTTCCCAGGGGGGCCGAGGGCTGGCTCCCTCCTAGGGCAGGCGGCCAACCTCCTGTGCCCCGTCTTTCCCCCTGGCTGGCAGGCCCCAATGGACCCACCGCCTGCCCACCGGCGTGGCAGCAAGGGAAGTGGGGAGGGGAGGCGGGGAACTGCGCGGTGGCAGAGCGCCAATGATGGCGGCGTTGGCATCCGGCATCCCTTCCTTCTGCACCCAGCCCAGCAACCGTTGCTTCCTCTCTGTCCTGGCCCTGATCGGCCTGGCCCTGATCGGCTCTGATAGGCGGCCAGGCCTAGGGACCCCACCCATGCACAAATTTCATGCACCGGGCCTCTAGTGATAAAATAAGAGAGAATCAATGATCAGTTGCCTCCCGCACACCCCACACTGGGGATCGAGCCTGCTACCTGGACATGTGCCCTGACTGGGAATCGAACTGTAACCTCCTGGTTCACAGGTCGACACTCAACCACTGAACCACACTGGCCAGGCAACACATCAATCTTCACACTAGTGACAGGAGCTTAGTCTCCCAGTTCACAAGACCTTGATCCCAAACCAGATAGAACCTGGTGCCTCCCCGAGTCACAACCAGAAAGGCGAGACCATGAGCCCTCTGCATATTGGAAGCCACTTTCCAAGCCAATTAGGGATAATTCTAGGAGAGCAGGTCCAAGTGCGGCAGCACCCGATGCTCCCCTGGGAGGAAGGCTCGCCGTAGGATCAACTCAGAGTGAGCGCGAGGCCGGGAAGCTATAACGAAGCCGTGGCGAGGCAGCGAGAACCGCTCCACTGGGCTATAAATACTCCCGAGGGCCCACTACGCGGGTGGTTAAAAAATTATTTGAAAGCACCAAGATGCTGAAGTTGAAAAAAGCACTCAGATGGTGTCGGAAAGATCTGGGCTCCGGTCCCAACTTCTGAGGCTAATTAGCCGAGTCAACCTCGGACCGAGAACAGAATCTGCGACTCAGTTTCCTCAACCGCGTTCTGAGGGAGGTGGCGGCAGAGGAGAACGAAGGGCTGTGTTTATGGGGGCTCTCTCCCTCCTCCTGCTCCTCCTCCCTCTGTGCCTCAGTTTCCCTAGGCCTTGCCTACCGTGCAGGGCTGCTATGAGGACTGAGATCCCGGATGTGAAGGAACTCACAGTACTCCACAGCCTACGAGGTTGGAGGAAAACACAGTGCCGGCCTGCGGATGGCTGCTCTGAGCAGTTTTACGAATTGAGATCTACCAGACCTGAAGGAAATCACAAGCCAGAAAACACAAATCAAAACTGACTCTGTTGCTATCCTTGGCTGAGAGCATTCACAGATGGGAAATCACACACATGGCTCCTGACACCGGGGAAAAACCCAAATCTATGTATTTTTTGTTTTTTTATTATAGCTACCCTCATGAGCATGAAGCAGTATCGCATTGTAGTTTTGATTTGCATTTCCCTAATGATTAATGCCATAGGGCTTATTGACCATTTATGTATCTTTTTTGTTTTTTATCCTCACCGGAGGATACTTTTTCCATGGATTTTTTTAGAGAGAGTGGAAGGGAGAGGGAGAGACAGAGAGAAACACCGACGTGAGAGAGACACATCAACTGGTTGCCTCCCGCACCCCGACCAGGGCCAGGAGCCTGCATCCGAGGTACGTGCCCTTGACTGGAATCAAACCTGGACCCTTCAGTCCAAGGGCCGACGCTCTACCAACTGAGCCACACCAGCTAGGGCCCCAAAGCTATTTTCAAGTTCACTTTGAGGCACATACATGTTCATCATTCTTTTATCAGGATGTACATCTTCATCCCATCTGGTTTGGGCTGAATTAAGTCCTGTTGTAGCTCCTGAATAAACAAAAAGAGCTCAAAGCCACAGCCAGATGCTGGCGGCAAAGGACCCTGACCTGCCCACCTCGCACGCTCCTCTTGGTGCCCGCCGGGAACCGGGCGTCATGGGAGAAACCAGCAAGACTCGTGGGATTTTTCTAAACTAACAGCAGCGTTACTTCTGTGAATTCAGACACTCACCCAGATGATGAA
>NW_005366599.1:2624094-2634566 GCF_000412655.1 Myotis brandtii | reverse complement strand
ACCTTAGCTTAGTAATTAATTCCAAAGCACAATTGTTTTCAATCTTCATTTAAAATCAGCCTTCGTTAATCTAGATTTAATGACATAGCAAATGGAAATTCCCTTAATAAAATAAGTGATGAATATTTATCATCCCATTTTACCTGAAAATTGAATAATCCATCAATTAACTTTACTATTAATTACTTAATGCAAAATTAATAAACTGCACAACTCGTACGTATCCTTGCAGGCCCTCCGGCACCGGGCGCGGAGATGAAGCACCAGAGAGATGGAGGATCCGTGGGTAATTCCAGCCGTGAGCCAAGGGGAGACGGGGTGAGGGTGGAATTCTCTACAAGAACAACCCTTACTCAGAAAGTACAGGGAGTGATTTTTTTCTCCCCCTCTGTGCCACAGCCACAAAAGAACTCAAAGTTTAGCAGTTATTTCATGAGAAACATCTCTCCCATCACTCCTCTGCCTCCAGCACCACCCACCTGGTCATCGGTGTCCATCTCTCCCATCATTCCCTCTGTCTCCAGCACCACCCACCTGGTCACCGGTGTCCATCTCTCCCATCATTCCCTCTGTCTCCAGCACCACCCACCTGGTCATCAGTGTTTTTCTCACCCGTGGTTGAGAACGCTCAGGAGCCAGGAAGAAACAGAAAAAAGCAAGGGAGTGAAATGGCAAGTGAGACGGAGAGTGAGCGTGAGAAGGGAGAGGGGATGAGGAAGCGGGAGGCCAGGAGGAAGACAGTGACATGAGGGCTGAGCATCGTGCCTCCGACCGGTGACAGTAAAGGGATGAAACAGATATAAACCCACAAGGACAGAGCGAAGGGGACAGGGATGAGCAGGGGTTGCAGGTGACACATCCTGGAGAGATGGAAAGAAAGCAGACACAGCGTCAAAGCCCACCTGCCACAGAGGGGACCCAGGAACTAGCCAATCCACCTGCAGAACCCAGCAAGGCTCAGGGGCCAGAGAAGCAGAGGTGAGGGCGGGTGGGGGCAGGAAGGGGCTGCAGATCTGCGAGGAAACATCGGACCCGCCCCGGGTCTACACGGACCCAGCAGCCAGGCACCCACCGGCCCTGTCTCCACTGGAGACATGTCTGTCCTCTGGGGAAAGACAGCCCAAAAGACCCCGACCCGGACACCACGGAGGAGAGGCGGGGACACCAGTGCCCCCAGGAGAATGCCATCATTCCTGCGGAACGCCAAGCCCCTCCCCTGCCTGGTTCCCCAACCAGCAGGCAGCTGTTCACTGGTTCACTGACCCTCCTCTGGGAACGAGCCAGAGAGGCCAAAGGTCAGCATCGCCCAGCCACACGCTGGCCACGCCCGTGAACAAGCCCCTCCCTCACAAGGAAACCGACAGAAGGGCAGAGCGGGAGGGCTGTCCTCAGTGAGCGAGAGTCACACGGTAACGTCTAGCATGGACACATCGGGGAAGAGCCGGGTAACACCGAGAAACGGAGGCAGGGGGCAGGACTGAGCGGCCATGCCTGGGAGATGGGCGGAGGGCTGCTCTTTCCTACAAGCCTGAGGGACCACGCGACTTATCTAACGATGTCATGTATGTGTTCACTGTAAATTAAAACAATAAGAGAAAGTAGAGGCAGGAGCTGGCAGCTGGCAGCTGTCTCCCCCAGGGAGGGAGGAGACACCACGCCCATCCCCTCTCTCGGCGCCCTCCCACAGGAGGCCCAGGATGGCGGATGACAGCCGGCCCAGCTGGCAGTGTCCTCTCCGCCGGCGGCCAAGGACGGCTGAGGACACCGGACTATGTGCGTGACAACGCCCCCCCCAGGTCCCGGCTGCACGGGGCAGCCAGTGCCCCCGCCTCGCGCCTCTGTGCACAGGGGAGACTCGGGGGGACTCGGGCAGCCCCTGGCTCCTGCTGCTTTGCCGCCTGCAGCCTGTGGTTCCCATAATGACCTGGAATCTGGGACAGACCCACTTTGTAAGGAGGCCAGGGATTTCCCCACCACCGTCGAGACGCCAGACGCGTTGCCAGGATCCAGGTCACAGCTAATTCCCCGCCTCGTCCGGGAACTACGGCACCCCTGAGGCGGAGGCCCTGGCATGGGGGTCTGGGCAGGCGGGCTCCCCGCATCCTGCATCAGCAGACCCCCGCAGACCCCTCTCGCGGCATTTGCCCTTCGGTTGATGTGGCCGTGGGGACGCGTCAGGGATTAGCTCAGCACATTCAGCAGGTGCTGAGGGGGGACCGTGGCTCGGCGCTGTGTTAACTCGATGGCAGGTCCCCAGTTCAGCACAACCGCTGAGGTGACCGCGGGCCCAGTGTATCTTCCTTTTGTCTCTGGAGAAAAGGCCCTGAAACGACGGGGATGAGGCTGCCCTCCAAATGCGGGGCCCCCATAGCACCCCCATGAGTGTGCCCAACCCCCAAGCTCTGCCCGACTGGCACAGAGAGAGCCAAGCAGCAGCTGGGTCAGCTGGAGGCTCAGGTCTCCCCTCTCTCCTCCTTCCTCCCAGGCCCGCCCTCTGCTCGGCTGTGTCACTGCTTCTGACCAAGAAGCACTCAGTGTTCAGTTGGGGAAATCCTATCACCAGACCTTCAGTGCTTCCGTGCTAAGGTGCTACCATAGAAATCTAATTAATTTATTAGATACGTAACAGCATTTTCTAGCCTCCTTCCACCGTGACACAGGATTCCTGGGAAGGAAGCGCCTTCTGTCCCATCCGAAGCCTGCGCGCCCCGGCCTCCGGGGAAGACCGCACGTTTCCCAGGGGAGAGAAGTACATCACTGGGGTTGCTGCCCGGCCGGCGGGGCTCAGTGGCTGAGGGTCGACCTAAGAACCAGGAGGTCTCGGTTCAATTCCCGGTCAGGGCACATGCTCATGTTGCAGGCTTGATCCCCAGTGTGGGATGTGCAGGAGGCAGCCAATCAATGGTTCTCTCTCACTGATGTCTACGTGTCTCTCTGTCTCTCTGTCTCTCTCTCTCTCTCTTTCTCCCTCCCTCCCTCTCCCTTCCTCTCTGAAATATAGGGGGACAGTGCGTTCCTCCCATTCTGCTTGCGACTTGGGGGCCGAATCCAGTTCAGGACACAACACAGGAGCACACCTGGCCAGGCATCTGAGCCTTGCGCACCGACAGAGGCCCTGCCTGGTGCCTGGTCCCAGGGGCTCAGAAGTCCTGGAGCTGGAGGTGGAGAGGACCAGGGAGCACCCCCGGTCCCCACATCCCTTGCACAGCGCAGGGTGGCATAAAAGCCAAGACTGCGGCCTTATCCTGCTTCAACTCCAGTTCCGACGCTCGCTGGGCAGCCCGACAGGCCCTGCACCCTCTCCGTGACTCACTGCCCACAGAGCTGTGGAAAGGACTTCGAAGCATGGCGCCGGGGATGAAAACGCTGTGGGGCATTTACACAGTGAAATACTACTCAGCCGTAAATCAAAGAAGGGAGTCTTACCTTTTGCGACAGCATGGAGGGGCCTGGAGAGTATCATGCTAAGTGAAATAAGCCAGTCAGAGAAAGACAAGTATCACATGATCTCACGCATATGTGAAATCTAATGAACAAAATAAACTAACAAACAAAATAGAAACAGAGTCATAGATACAGAGAACAATCTGAAAGCTTTTGGGGGGTGGAGGGGAGGTTGGGGCTGGATGAAGAAGGTGAAGGGATTAAGCAAAAACCACAACAAAACAGAAACAGCCAAACTCATGGACACACAACAGGATGGTGATGACCAGAGGGAAAGGGGTGGGGGAGGTAGGAGAGGAGGGAGGAGGTGATGGAAGGAGATTTGACCTGGGGTGGTGAACACACAATACAATGTACAGGTGATGTGTTACAGGATTGTGCCCCTGAAACCTATATAATTGTATTAACCAATGTCACCCCAATAAATTCAATAAAAATTCTAAAAAAAAGAATTTCTCTTAGAATCTAATAATAAAAAATAACTATTGAGCAGGAAAATAACAACAGAGCACAGTGCTGGGCCCAGCAGCCGGTCCTGGGGGAGACGTGCAGGACAAAATGAAAGGTGAAGCAGGCCTCCTCCTTCCACGTGTACAGCCTGGGGTGGCATGTGCGCGGGCGCCCTCCACGTGCCCAGCCCCAAGGTGGTGAGGGGGACACGCCACGCCCAAGCCAGACCGCAATCCCCCTCCTCTTGGCCTGCTCGCTCTGGGGAAGAGAGGTCAGAAATGACGGAACGAATTACCAGAGAAGCGGGGAAAGACAGTGTCCGATGGTGGTGAGGCTCTCGGGAAACATAGAAGGAGGTGAGACGGAGTCTGGCTGGGGGAGGGTGTGATATTAGACTGTGTTCAGGGATGACCTCTCAGGAAGTGACCCCCGAATCAGGTGGGAAGGAGGAGCTGGGAGAACATTCTAACAGAGGGAGGAAGCTCTCAACTCCAAGATGCGAACTTCACCCGTGGGATGGGGCGCGGGGCGCTCCCCGGGTCTGCAAATGGTGTTACACAGCGCTGAGCACACAGCGAGTGCCACGGAAGGGCATCCCGGATCTCACATGGCCACTTCCAAAGGTCCCCGCTGCTCATGCTACCACATGAGCTGATGGAACATTCGATGCTCGGCCCTCCGGAAGCCTCTGTGCCCGCAGCCCCGCCCCGGCCACCTCCGGGAGCACTTCCTTATTAAACAGGTGCCGGCTCCCGGGCGCCTCTGTAATTAGGGCAGAATCCACGCAAGGCCACGGAGACGGGGACTGGTCCCCCCCAGCCCCTACACCAGCATCTATATGCACTGATTACGACAATTAATTTAATAGGGATTCCGCCACACAAACAATGTATCACTTTATTAGGAAACTCTATAAATGTCAGCGGTGCAATTCATTTTTATTAATTTTCCAAAATGGAATGAGCGGCGGCGGCCGCCAGGAGTTGCATTGCCTCCTCGTTCAGCCGAGCACTGGTGCCATTAATTCCCTAATACCAGGAGGCCGGTGGGCATGAGCTCAGCAGTTAACCGCACCGATTAATTTCAGCAGCGGAGACGGGAGGGGGACCCGAACTCAACTCAACAACTAATTGAGGAAGGTCCTTGAACAACCGCAGCAACTTCTCCTCCTCCCAGAGCGGGGAGCCTGGCACTAACAGGAAATGCTCTCCGCCCTCCATCTCGGTCCTGCCCATGTCCCTCCGTCCGTCCGTCCATCCGCGGGGACCCTGGCAGCTGCTTCCCGAGGCCACGGCCTCCAGCCCTGGGACCGCCCCTCAATGGCAGGAGGCACTGCGCTATCCCTGCATCGCCCGACCTCACGGCGTGCAAAGCAAGGTCACACACGTTACAGCGCTCAGTCCTCATCGCGGCCCCATGAGGACAGGCTCGGCGTCAGCTCTGTTCCGTCCGTGAGCAAGAAAAGGGGGGCTTTAAAAGGGACTGAAGTGGCCCTGGCCGGCAGCTCAGGTGGTTAGAGTGTCATCCCGATGCGCCTGGGTTTTGGGTTCAATCCCTGGTCAGGGCACATAGAAGAATCAACCAATGAATGCAGGAATAAGTGGAACAACAAATAATCTATGTCTTCTCTCTCTCTCTCTCTCTCTCTCTCTCTCTCCCCCCCGCCCCCTCCCCCATCCCGCTCTCGCCCCATGGCTCTCTTCCTCTAAAACCAATAAAAATAAAGTATACGGGGGGGGGGGGGGGGGGGGGGGGCTCAGATCGGATTTGTCAGGACCTGACCCCACCCCTTTCCCTCAGCCACGCTGCCCCTTGTGCCCCGAGATACGAAGCCCTTTGGCTCCAACTAGATTCCAAAAAGCCAAGTGAGTCAGGCATGACCCCGAGGGGCACTCACTTCTCAGTCGGAACCCAAATTCTAAGGTTGAAACACAAGGCAGAACCGCCCCCCCGCCCCGCCAGGCCCCGCCTTGAATTGGTCGACTGCTCTGCCATCGAACGGTGGCCGCAGCAGGCCCAGGCCCGCCTCTGCACACCTGCAGTCAGCTGGCCGCCCGGACCCCACTTGCTGCCTAAACAGAGCTCCTCCCTCCCCTTGGATCCAGGAGAGTCTCCCCGAGGAGCGAGGGGCGCAGAGGAGAGGAGGGTGCAGAGGAGCAAAGGGCGCAGAGAGGCTGGGGCTGCTCAGGGTGAACCCCGCTGCTGGGCGTCGGGGACGGGCAGAGGCAGAAATCAGACCTCTTTCTCCCCGAGGAAACAGGGTTCTCAAAGTGGGGTCCCAGGTAGGCCACATCCTGGAACCTGTTAGAAATGTCAGGTGCTCGGGCCCAGCCAGACCTACTGAGTGAACTCTGGGGTGTTAACATGGGCATTTTAACAAGCATCCCGCTGACTCCCATGCCGCTCAAGTTTGGGAATCACGCCCTGGAAGGAAATGCCCCCAGAAGAGGAGAGGGATGAACGTGCCAGGATCTCCACAGTTTGAGAAACACTATGCTCCCCAAATAGTCAACTGTGTCTCCATTCACTCCTCACCCCGCCCCCACCCCACAGTCTTCTCTGGGGCTTGGCCAAGGGAACTGCCCTGGCAATGGAGCAGGCGTGACAGACGCCACAGCAGCAGGGTTTCAGGCATGGACTGGCCGGGGCTTTAGGCTGCAGCCACCCCCGGGAGAACCACACGTCCCAGACAGTGAGCGAAAGGACACGGCGAGTGCTCCCAGCCACACCCCAAAGCCACAGCCAACACAGACCTGTGTGCAGGACATCAAAGTCTGCGAGTCCCTAAGTGCGAGGCTGCTTCTTACACAGCATCATCACGGCAAAAGCTGACTGCTACAAACCACTTGATTCTCTAGCAAAGGAAACCCTAGCCCAGGAGGCTGGGGGGTGAGGACACACGCAGCGGAATTCAGGGAGAGCTGCGAGACGCAGAGCCGCCTCTGCCCGCCCAGAGACGCAGGGCACCAGCCTCTCCTCAACACCCTCGGCCTCTGCGACTCCGCTGCCACCTGAAGGACGCTGACCACTGAAGCCCGTGCCTGAGGAAGGGACCCTTGCAAGTGCCTTCTAGAAGGAACGAGCACGCCAGAGCCTCTCTCCAGGGCTCAGGAAGGAAGAGTGGGTTGGGCCGTTGACCACGGGGGCAGCAGACACACCCTGGTCCCACTTCCCACACCGGGAAGATCTTGTGCTTCTGCCCAAAGTGAGACGGATGGAGCATCCCACATCCTGCATCCAGCCCTCAGCCCGGCGCTCACATAAGCCCGCTCTCCACACCGACAAACACCTGCCCGGCACGGCCCACCGGAAAGCCGTGGCAATGGGGGCGGGGCCACAAGAGCTGGGGAGGAGGGAGGAGGCTGCCTGTCAAATAAGCCTGAATGGCCGCTGTCACACACCCACCCTCTGCCGGGCAGAGCGCAGGTCCCCATATCCGCGCCAGCCAAGCCCTCTCCTCCCGCCGCGGGCAGTGGGAAAAGGTCGGTGTCTGTGGCAGTTGCAGGTTCAAGGACATTTACCGAGTCATAAACCGCAAGCGTAGCCACTGCTTCTGGCCTGGGAGGCCTCCTGACCACCAGGAATAACCCAATTTCCATTTGTAAGCCTCACTGGGATGGACGTGGGCCGTTCAGGGGTTCCCTTTTAAAAAGTGAGTCTCTAGACAACACGGGTGGCAGGTGGGCAGGCTCCCAAAATAAACGCCCCTGAGGTTCCCACGGGCCGAGGCTCGCAGGGCGCCCGGCAGGCAGGGGGCGCGGTGAGCGCCAGGGAGAGAGCACCACTCCGCCTGCTGGCCGCTGTGGGACCACCCTGCCCTCGCGCCCACGGTCTCGGGCCAATCAGCACGCCCTCGGTGCCACGAGCCATCACACACAACGTGGCACTTCCACTCGCCCGGGACCTGACCGGCCGGCCCGATCAGGCAACCCATGAAAATCAACCCATTTACTGTGCGTATCGGAAAAGCGGCGAGATCCGGGCATTACCTTGTCTTAGGGGATGTGGTGAGCCATTCTTCGTGCTTCTCAAACGTGATTAAATAAGCTGCGATTTCCTGAAACAGAAGAACAGAGAGATAATAACTACGGTTAGCCACTGGGTGCTGAGAGATGACGTTCCGCTGTGCCCGGTGCCCGGCGGCTGCCTCCTCTGCGGGGCTGGACCCACACCCCAGGGAAACCGCCACGTGGGCTGCGTCCATTTTATTTGTTTAAAGCCCTTTCCATTCACCCTGCCGCACAGCAGTCGGCTAAGCACTGGCTTTCAAAGATGAATGGGTGGCAGGGACTAAGCTATTTCTCTGTGGGTGGGAACGTCAGACACCACTGCCGATTCTCAATGTCATCGACTTGAAAAGGGGGAAACGCATGCCCACAGCAGGTCTCCACTCGCGAGGTCGCCCTCGGAAAGTTCCGTCTGTCTTCTTCCGAAGCCGGACTGGCCTTTCACAGTGTCACAGAGACGCTGGCTCTCCCAGCTCGATCCCAACCCAAGCCCATCACACAGAGATCTCACAGACACGGTGAATTCACATTCCAGGGAGATGGGGGGGTGGAGGGAGATGGAGAAGGAGTGAGAGGGAGGGAGATGGAGAGGGAGAGAGAGGGAGACAGAGAGAGAGGGAGGGGGGAGAGAGAAGAAGAGAGAGAAAGTGGGAGAGAGAGAGAAGGAGAGAGAGAGAGAGAGATCATTCCCACACCGATAACTTAATCCATTGAGCTGAGCCATGTCAGCAGAGTTGAGGCAAAGATGGAGAAAATGTGGGCACCTGGAGGTAAATTAAATATTTATAAACACAACAACTTCCCTGCAGATGGAATTACTGATTTATTAATAAGTTCCATAAAAAGCTAGGGGGTGACACCCACATAAGTCACTGCCCAGCTCAGAGCATGACACGGCCCATTACTCCCAGCTCCACACAGACCCGCTGACGGGGCCTGGCAGGGACTGCGCGTTAAACTAAGGCTGCACCGGCCACGTTCCCCTGGATCTTGGTGATGGCTGGACGCGGAGCTGCTGCCCTGGACTGTCAGAAAAATGCGGGCGGAGGGCCCCATCTAACTCCTCTGCGGCCAGGGGGCCTGGCAGGCTCCGGCCTGGAGCAGGCCTCCCCCAGGGACACAGCCCTTCCCCAGGAGTGCAACCTTCCTCAGCAGTCACCCCACACTGGGCTTGGACACGTACAGCACACCTGTGGCCTGAGACCCTAAACTTGGCTTTGGGGACAAAGCAGAGACTGTCACCAAAGCCAGGCAGGGAGAGCAGGTTAAAGGAGAAAACAGCAGCGTGCCACACAGTGCGCATGCCACAGGCCCCAGCAGAGATGGGGTGACAGCATCTGGAAGCCAGCCTCTGCCACGAGGGGGCCACTCGGTGCAGGAGGGGAGCCGGGCCTATGGCAAAGGCGGCTGCCGCATGTTGGGTTTCCACCACTGACTGCAGCTGGCGCTGAGCGACCAGCAGTGCTCTCACCCGCCCCGAGTGAACGTGTGGTGTTTGTGAATGTTTATTACTGAAGATGGTTGGAGCCAGAGCTTAGGTGCAGCAAAATGCAGCCGTTGCCGGGTACACCCTGGCGGTGACTTGGCTAACTTGGTCACCGGGGGAGGTGACAGGCCGTCGCTGTGAAGGACATGAGCTCCGGGAGCAAACAGACCCGCTGGGGCTGCGGCCCGGCCACGCTCAGCTGTCAGGTCTGGAGCCTGTGACTCAGCCTGTCTGCACCTGAGATCACGCGCCCACGGGGCAGTCAGGAGCGATGGTTCTTAATACACTTAATACACAGCCACGCCTGTGACCACGGCTACCGCTATCATCACCACCAGGTCCCCGCGGTGTGAGCCACTGTCCACAGGCCGATGGGGGAGCAGGTACTATGTGGTCCCTCCGAGGTCGCCAGCACTGCTGGGCTTGCCTACGTCGATCCCCACCCTGCACCCCCTACACCCCTGTGCCCCTGCACCCCCTGTGCCCACAATGAGTGGCACTATCACGGTGACTGCTCGGAGGTACCTAGAGTCAATCCTCCCATTATCTACAGGCGCCTGTTTGTTTTCACAGAACACCGAGAGCAGATGGTGGGTGAAGTCAGTAGGCGGGTAAACTGAGCCCCTGTGTGCCGGCCACCCACCTGCACTTCAGGGAGCGTGGCCTGCAGAGGCCTGGTCTGTGCCAACAGGAACCCCTCGGATCCCTGCCCTTGCCCAGGACCATGCTGGGAACTGTGATCCCCTGGCCCAGAGGGATGGGGACACACTGCGTCCCAGCCACCTCTAGGTTTATCACAGTGTCCTCCCAACGACCCAGACACCCAAAGAAGACCTTCGTGAACACCCCTCAGCCAACCCTCATTCCACCTGGCAGAATCCCCCCGGCAACTGCCCTTCACAGAGAAAAGCTCCACCTGCCCGACGAGGCTCAGTGGTTGAGTGTTGACCTAGGAACCAGGAGGTCACGGTTTGATTCCCGGTCAGGGCACATGCCCGGGTTGCAGGCTCCATCCCCAGTGTGGGGCGTGCAGGCAGCAGCCGATCCATGATTCTCTCTCATCACTGATGTCTCTCTCTCTCTCT
>NW_005366599.1:2622334-2623503 GCF_000412655.1 Myotis brandtii | reverse complement strand
TGTCTCTCTCTCTCTCTCTCTCTCTCTCTCTCTCTCTCTCTCCCTCTCCCTCTCCCTTCCTCTCTGACATCAATCAATAAAAATATATTTTTAAAAAAAGAGAGTCTCCCGGACCGCTTACTGATTCGAGATTAGCTGCTGGGCACCTCCCGTGTGCCATCAGTGAGTGAGACCACAGGAAGTCTGCCCTGACAGAGCCCCCGGCGAGCAGGGGAGACACTGATGGCTCACGGGAAGCGCTATGGCAGGGTCCACTGTCCGGCCAGCTGTGTGGCCAAACCCAGCGGGTCATCAGGGGTCCGCTGAGCGGCTGTGCGAGCTGAGGAACTACCTCAGAGCACTCCCTCCTCCCCTGACAACAGTGACACCCCCACACCAAGCCCCCTGGGACCACCCGCCCCTCTGCCCAGCAGCCTCTCTGAGCAAAGAAAACCAAGGACCTGGCCCAGGCCCCACCCCATCCTGCTGAGGTTGGCCAGGCCCTGCAGTGACCTCGGCCTCCTGGGCACATCCCCTCGCAGCTGCTGGGCGTGTCCAAGTCACCTGCCTACTCCCAGGCCCCACTTCCAGCCTGCCCCGCCCACTTCCCTTATCCGGGTCTCGGTCCACCTCCCAGTCGGGTGGGCAGTCCACGGGCTGGACCTGCCTCCACAAAGCCAGGACCTGGTGGGGAGATCGACACGCACACGCCAAAGAGCCACACGGAACGCTCAGAGGCGAAGTCATGCGGAGCAAAGGAAGAACCGTCAACATTCCGAGTAAGACGGGTCCCCCGGCTGGGAAGGGGGATGATTGGGGGGACGAGGGCCTTCACTGTCTGTGTCATCGTTACCATGGTGATGGCTAACACTGGCAGAGTGATGTCTAAGGCCAGTTACTGTTCTAGGAGCCTGTGGGGGGTCGCCTTACTTAATCCTCATAAGAAACGATGAAGGAGGAACATGCCCACTTTACAGTCGGGGAAACTGAGGTGCAGAGCAGTTACGTGGTCTGCCCAGAGTCACATGGCTCGTCTCTGCGGAACCAGAATGCAGACCCAGGCAGAATGGTTCCAGAGCCCACGCTCCCCACCGCTGCTCTGAATGGGCGGAGAAATGCATGCCCCCACGTGGAGGGCCGTGCCTCCCCCAAACGGTCTGACAGCCTCCTGCTCCCCATGGCCCAGAGCC
>NW_005366599.1:2619092-2621206 GCF_000412655.1 Myotis brandtii | reverse complement strand
TCAGGAGTAGCCAGGGTGGGCCTCCATGGGCGGGAGTGTCTCCTTCCGGCAAAGAGGGAAGGAGCTGTGACAGGACCTCCGCCCGCCTGACTGGCCTCCCTCTCTCCCCAAAGCTCCCCCCACCAGGGGCTCCGCAGATGGCGGGGAGGACAGACCTGGTCTACCTCCTTCCTACAGAGTGGGAAACTGAGGCACAGAGAGCAGGAGGGACGTGCCCAAGGCCAGCACGTGTCTGGCTGACCACGGTGGGCATGACGTTCCCACCTGTTGCCTCTCAAGCTCAAGGCTGGCCCAGGAAATTCACAGAAAGCTCCACAAGAAGAGAGCGCACCCCAAAGAAGCAAAACCAGGGGCTCAAACAACAGGGTGCACGTGCCTGCTCGGAGCAGCTCTATTCTCCGCAGCCAAGCGTGCAGGCCGCGAGTGCCTGTCAGCACACGATGGACACCCAGAGTACGGCGGATGCAGAGAACAGAACACTGATCATCCCTCAAAAGAAACGAAGTGACCGCACATGCTACGTGGGTGAACTTGAAAACACACTGAGAGGAAGAAGCCAGGCACAAAGACCACACGTTCCTGATTCCATTTCTACGGGGCATCCCGAGGAGGCGAATGCGTGGAGACAAGATGAGTGGTCGCCTGGGACTGAGAAAGAGGGGCTGGGAGTGACAGCTAATGGGGACATGGCTTCCTTTGGCGGAGCGGGAATGTCTGGAACTAGAGAGTGGTGAAGGTCACACACATTGCGAATGTTCTAAATGCTGCCAGTGGCAAATGTTATGTTGTGTGTGTTTCATCACAACAAAGAAGGAAGCGTGGCCATCCCATGTAGTGAGGTGGGCTCCGGGATGGAGATCATGCCAGCACCCCCTGCCACAGAGGTGAACCCCGAGCCTGCAGGCCTGGCCCAGCGCCCAGCGCCCTCAGCATCGCCCTCGTCCTGGATCCCAAACCCTGCGTCAGTGAGAAGAATGGCTGGACTGTCAGGATGAAGGAATTCGCCGCAGGCTCCAAAGCAAAGACTGTCCAGCTTGCAGATTTTAAATGGTTAGTTTGTCCTCTGGATGCTCAACTAGAAAAACTGCCGCCGAGCTCTGATGTCTGCGGTGGCAGGGGACAAACTGGAGCCGTCGAGGCCCCCACCCCTTCCATCTGCTGGCACCGAGGAAGCGGGCGGCCCTCCCCTGGAAGGGCAGAGGGCAGCACCACAGGCGACACAGCTCTGCACTCTGCACCGGCGCCTGGTCACATGGGCATCACTGTGCACCCGGCCTTCCAAAGGCATGTCCACCGCTCACGGGGGAGGGGAGGGGAGGGGGGCTGTCTGCCCCAGAAGATGCGCTCGGAAGGAGTGAGCCAGCTGCGGCAGGCGAGGCTCAGGGGTCCCACGGAGGCTGCCCTGGGGACCAGCAGGTGAGAAGGCATCGTTGTGCCAGCCTGGCTCCCCTTGCCCTTCCCCACCTCGGCCTCCCTGCACTGATTCTGCCCCATAACCTCCTGACCCTGTTCACAGCCCACCTCCCCCAGGGAGTCTCCCTGGTGTCTCACTCTGCCATGAGCCCCCGTTTCTGGCATCTTCTCGCAGTGGCAGCACCTCTCCAGACTCCTGGCAAAGTGCGGTGTCGCTAGCGCTCATGGGCATGGCGTCCCCCCTCCCTGGGTGCCCGGTGTCCAGGAGGCTCTGAGCCTCTCCCACCTCACCCAGGGCCCCACTCAGATCTGCTCGGAGAGGGGACAAGCAGACGCCTTTGGAAGGCCGGGTGCACAGTGAGAGGCGCATGTTCTCTCCTGAAGGCTACAGACAGGCGCTCAGTGGTTGAGCGCCGACCTATGAACCAGGAGGTCACAGTTCGATTCTGGTCAGGGCACATGCCCAGGTTACTGGATGGATCCTCGGTGTGGGGTGTGCAGGAGCAGCCGATCAATGACTCTCTCTCATCATTGATGTTTCTCTCTCTCCCTCTCCCTTCCTCTCTGAAATCAATACAAATATATTTTTGAAAAAAATAAAATAAAGTAAAGGCTGCAGACAGGAAGAGCCATCTGTGAGGCCACACTGGCTCCCCAGGGGGGCGGGGAGGCTGGGGGTCGGGATAAACACCGCTGAGGCT
>NW_005366599.1:2608981-2619051 GCF_000412655.1 Myotis brandtii | reverse complement strand
CCGGGCGGGGGGCAGCCCGGGCCAGGCCGGCAGCACGGGCAGCGCTGGCCGGTGGGCACACACACCAGCCACAGATGCCAACCACAGAGGTGACTTTAACCTCGCTAGAAGCTACTTTAAAAAAAAAAGTAAAAGGCAGGAGAAATTAATATTCAGAGTATAGTTTATTTACTAATATATTTTCTATTTTAAACCAATGTATCCCAAAACTTGACTTCATTAAAAAGGAGTCAGAAGCCATTTCAGACAACACTGTCAAACTCTGGTTGGCAGCAGCCGTATTCCCAGCGCTCGGCAGACACGTGCGGCAGCCGCGGTGGGCAGGGCGGCCCTCGGTGCAAATGTCACAGGAACCCACAAAAGCGACCTGCCCACTGCAGCCCAGCCCTGCGGAGTCCCACTGGTTCACGTCCAGCGAGGCCTGCCCTGCCCTGCTGCTGGGAGCCTGCATTTGTCTGTGAGAGGGTGTGGGCTCCTCAGAGGTCTGAACCCCCTCCGTCCCTCAGCCCAGGTGTGGTCACGCCCATGCGCTCTCCAGAAGGGGCCACCCACAGCAGACACCCCAGCCCAGAGAACTGTCCCCCCCCCCCATTTCCCCTGAAGCCGCCCTCAGAGAAAGGTCAGGAGCCCCTTCCCTCCCATCGGCTCCAGTCAGCCCCCTCTTCCCCCCCCGCCCCCGACCGGCCTGTCTTCCAAACGTGGGTCCAATGTCGGGAGACAAGTCCGTCTCCAGGGCCAGGAGCCCTTATTGGGGCAAATTAAAGAAACAAAACAACAATGAGCGATAGGGAGACGGTTTTGTTTTTTATTCCTGAGTCCAAGTAATAAAAATATCTGTGGTCTATGTGATCTCAGATGTTTTGCTCCCAAAACTGGATCTTTCAACCAAGGGATAATTGTGTAAAGTGTGTTTTTATGACAGTTTTGCGCAGGGTTTACCTGTACGGAACCAGGGCTGGGGGTGGGAGGGGTGCGGGGGGACTCGCCGAGCAGCTGGCCCAGCAGCTGCCCAGCCATCACATGCAGTTCTATTTCTCCCAGACGAGAAGGAAAATAGCTCGTCCCCAGGACTCGTGGTTTTTAAGACTCATGCTTAGTGTCCTCGGGGCATTTCAAAGAGGCCAGCCCTCCAGTTGTGTACTTTGTTAAGGACACGTGAATGTCATATTAATGACTCCTAACCAGCATGTTTACAGTGCATGCAAATTTTCCCAGAACCCATCACTCATGCACTTTACAGAAAATAATTGGCCTTGGCCGGTGGGCTCAGTGGTTGGAGCACCACACTGTGCACTGAAGACTCACGGGTTTGATTCCCCGTCAAGGGCACATGCCTGGGTTGCAGGTTCACTCCTACATGTGGGAGGCAACCAGTCGATATGTCTCTCACATCGATGTTTCTCTCTCCCTCCCTCTCTCTCCCCCCACCTCCCTCCCTTCCACTCTCTCTGAAAAGCAATGGGGGAAAAAAAATAACTGGCCTTGATTGAAATGAATACGTAGCCATTTCCATACCCGGCCCTGGGGGCACCTCTCACCTGCTCTCTCCAGACACCCACTTCCCCCCTCGCAGAAAGCTGGTGGGTCATCCCCTCTGAGATAAATATTCCAACTCAGGGTCAACCACCTTTTATAGTTAGCAATTCTTCATGCTAAGTTTTCTCTGTCCAATTGTCCAGTGTGGTTTTTGTGACCTGCCTGGACCCGACTGGCGTGAGAACCGCCCACAGCCCTGAGGACACCTGCCCCGCATGGCTGGTCACCCTGGAACACAGACAAGGAAGCAGAGGGTGAGAAGACACCTGGAGGGGAAGACGGGCATCGAGGGAGCTCTCCAGCTCCCAGCACGTCTCCTGGACGCCGGCCACACGCCAGCCTGAAAGGCATTGAAACAATGTGTGTCCTATGCTTTCATTTGTGAGAAGAAATAACCTGCCTCTTTGGGGAGATATAAAGCGCTTCTTGTAGAAGAGAAAGAAGTTCCTCCACCTCCCGTTGGCCGCATGATATGGGCGAGTCACTGCCCTTTCCTGCCTGAGATATGGGGCGGCACCCCTGTACCCCACCAGGTGATGTGTGCACACTGAGATATAATTCACTACGACGTTGGTGATCAGCTCCACTGAGATATAACTCATGTACAATAAAATGCAACTCTCCTCAGGTGTGCAGGTCAATGAACATGAACAAACAGATCCCCGTGTATCCATCACCACATTCGAGACAGAAGACACTCCCAGCCCCGTGAGAAGGTCCTTCACACTCTGTCAGTCAGCAGCCCCAGCAACCAGGGTCTGCTTCCTGTCCCTGCGGATGAGTCTTCCTGTTCTAGAATTCCAGACACATGACATCCCACAGGACACACTCCTTGGGGTCTGGCTTCTTTCATGCAAAATAACGCTGTTGAGATGGACCCATGCTGTCATGTGTATCAGGGGTAACCCGTTCCCTTTACTGCAGAGAATGATTCCATTGGGCGGATGCGTCATACATAGTTTATCCACGCCAATGCGGAGGAACATGGGTGCGGTTCCCAGTTGGGGACTGTCATGAATAAGCTAACACTCATTTACAAGTGTGTGTGTGGACACACATTTTCATTTTTCTTTGGTGAAAACCCAGACATGGAACTTCTTGGCCATGTGGTAAGTATGTGTTTGACTATATATGAAGCTGCCAAACTGTTTTCCAAAGCGGCTGCACCGTTATATAGTTCTGCCTGGAATGTACATGAAGTTGCTCCACTGATTTGCCAACACTTGGCACTGATGGTCTTTTCAATTGTAGCCATTTTAGTGGGTGTGCAGTCATCTCACTCAAGTTTCCATTTGCTTTTCCCTCATGACGATATTTAACATTTTTCATGTGTGTACTCATCGCTATATGTCTTCTTTTGTGAAGTCTGTTTTCATTGTTGCCTAATTTTTAATTAGGCTGTTTGTACTGTTGTTGTTGAATTGTAATATTTCTTTTTGTATTTTTGGATAGGAGCCCTTTATCAGGTTTATGCATTATGAAAATTTTCTTCCAGTCTCTGGCTTACTGTTTTATTTTCTTCAAGTCATATTTCAAAGAGCAAAAGTTTTTAAATTTGCTTAAGTCCAATTTACCATTTTCTCTTTTCCTGCCCAATTTAAGAAATGTTTGTCTACTCCAAGTTCCCTGCATTTTATTTGGGATGTTTAGACTGTTTATATTTAGTGTAATTATTGATGTGGTCAAGTTTAAATTTACCATCATGCTATTTGTTTTCTATTTCTTCCATTTTGTTCTTTGTTTCCTTTTCCTCTTTTTCTTGCCTCCTATTGGATTAAGTGATTTTTCTTTAGTGCTCCAGTTTAACTCCACTGTTGGCTTATTAGGTTTGCCTCTGTTTTATTGTGATTGCTCTAGGATTTGCATTATGCTATTTAATCTAATAGAATCTTCCTTCAAATATTATACCACTTTATATATATCGTTAGGGCTCAAAGAGTGATTCCACTTTGCCCCTTCCCTCATTCCTGTTATTGCTTGCTGTCATCTATTTTACTTCTAAATATGTTCCAGACCCCAATACAGTGATTTAAGCAATTAATTACTTTTTAAACAAATTTAAAATGAGGGAAAATATATTTAACTACATATACGCCATTTTCAGCACTCCTCATTGTTTTGTGTAGCTCCAGGTTTTCATCTCCTGTCATTCTTCTTCACATGAAACTGCCTTTAACATTTCCTATAATGCAGTTCTCCAAGCAATGAATTCTCTGATGTGTGTGCATGTGCTGGTTTGTGTGTCTGTCTGATTATTAGAAAATTTCTTTACTTCACTTTAATTTTTTAAGGTCATTGTACTGCATATAGAATTCTGGCTGACAGGTTTCCCCCTACCTACCCCAACTACCCTCAGAATTTAAGAGATGTGTTCCATTGTCTCCTGGTGTGCATGGTTTCATATCTACACTACCAAAAGAGAAACATGCAAATTGGTGTCAGGATGACTATGCAAATTAACCCAACAAAGATGGTGGTTAATTTGCATATGCAGACGTGGAGCAAAGACTGAAGGCTCCAGCCCCAGCAAAGACTGAAGACTGAAGACGACTGAAGAATGAAGACGACTGAAGACTGAAGAGGCTTGGCTTCTCCGCTGCGGCCAGAGCGAAGGCCTGGGTCCCAGGTGCCAGAGGAAAACCGGTGCCGGCAGCCAGGGGAAGGAAGGCCTATTGCATGAATCTCTTCATGCAACGGGCCTCTAGTCTATATATAAAAAAGGCTAATATGCAAAGTGTCTCCTCAGGAGTTCGACCAGGAGACCAGGAGTTCGATCACTTGCTATGACGTGCGTTGACCACCAGGGGGCAGTGAGGAATGAAGGAAGGCCCCGGCTGGCAGCCGAAAGGCCCTGATAGGCCCTGATCTGCGGCCAGGCCTAGGGACCCTACCCGTGCACGAATTTCGTGCACCAGGCCTCTAGTATATAAATATATTTCAGAGACGGAGAGAGAAATCAAAACACCAATGATGAGAAAGAATCATTGATCGGCTGCCTCCTGCATGCCCCCTACTGGGAATCGAGCCCGCAACCCAGGCATGTGCCCTTGATCAGAATCGAACCCAGGACCCTTCAGTCCGCAGGCCAACGCTCTATCCACTGAGCCAAACCAGCCAGGGCCTGGCTTACATGGTATCAATGATAAATCTGCTAAAGTTCTTACCTTTGTCCCTTGTAATGTGCCCCTTCTTCCCTTGCCCCACCCCCTCCCCACCCCCATTGATTTTAAGACTTTCTCTTTATCACACATTTGAAGCAGGTGGATTACGGTGTGCCTTGCTGTGGTTTTCTTTGTATTTCTCTTGCTTGGGGTGTGTTGAGCTTCTTGAATCATTGAGTTTATAATTTTCATCAAATTTGGAACCCTGGCGCCATGACATCTTTGAATAAAGAGTGTCAGGCTTTGCTCTGGCAGGCATTTGAGTTACCTGTGCATCAACCTGATGCCTTCAAGACTTATTTCTAACCTTCATGAGGTGAGTCCGCAGCACCTCTTCCTCTAGAGATGTTTTAGCCCCACTGGTGTTCCTTTCTTTCTGTCCTGAGTGTCCCATTCATTTGAGGAGGACTCTGCCATCTGCCAGCCTGAGTTTGAGCACCTGCCAGTCCTGAGTAAGCGCTGGGAACTGTTCACCTCACAGCCCTTAGATGCGTTTAGCCCACCTTGTGGACTGTCACCTCACACGTGAGCAGCTTAGCATCCAGCAGAACTTTCCAGGGGACCCGGGCAGATTCCTGGAGCACTTTATCCGCAAGGCCCTCTCCCCTCTGATCTTCTGCCTTCGGAATTCTGGCCTTCCCATCCTCCCCAGACTCTGATGTGTGTCTCCCCAGTTCAGCAAGAAGAGGGCATGCTACAAGGGGACCCTCCCTGAAACCGCCGTTTTGAAATGCCTCCCAGCAGAAATACAGAGTGACCGTGGGACCCCCAATCTCCTCTTGGGAACCACAGTCCTGCTTGGACTGTGGCATAGCATCTAAAACTATTTCACCCTCATATTTTGTCCAGTTTTATCATCGCTGATGGCATGAGGACAAGTCTGGTTCCAGTTACTCCCTCACGAACAGCAGCAGAAGTCGCACCAGGAATTGTTAGATTTCCATCTTGTTCTGTGAGAGGTAGGTCAGCAATCTTTGGAAGAGGACAGAGCCAGCCTGAGGCACCAGGGTTATACCCCTGCGGGTGCCACTGCTGCCCAGAGAGAGGCTGCCATGGAGCCCAGGGGGACCAGGCTTCCTCAAAGCTGAGTGGGAGGAGAGAGAGTGTCCGGGACACCTGAACACTGGCCGTGCTTGAACCCCGCCTGCCCTTCATCTCCACCCCGGCCAGATAGAGACGTAGACTTGTGATCTGACACATGCAGTTCCAGAGTCAGAGGAGCCTAAACAAGCACCGATTTCCGTTGTGAGTCCTTGCCGGAGAGCGCTCTAAACCTGAATATAAAGCAGAAGCAGTGTTGCGAGAACTTGGCTTCCTTTTCAACCTTGGCAGGATTTTATCTGCACAGAAAGTGTCACTGACAGCTCCACGCTGCCAACTCCCATTAAGAACAGGGGACAGGGGACAAGCTATGCAAAAATACCCTGCATCCGCGTGGTCTTTCTGTAGCCTCCTCCCTGCAGAGAAATCCTGAATTCCTGGTGAAATAAATCAGAAAATGGTAGCAGGGTGTGTGTGTGTGTGTGTGTGTGTGTGTGTGTGTGTGTTCTCTTGCTCCCAGTAAATAACCCCACCTACATGCTAACCATCTTCACCTCTGCTCTAGCATAGTAAGCAGGAGAGCACTTTGGAAGTGGGTCTTCATCATCACAGAGGTCAGAGAAGGCTCTGGAAGGTCAGAGAGGCTCTGGGAGGAGCAGACGTGGCCCCAGTGCCTCTGGAAACGGCGCTGGGTGTGCATCTGGCCTTGCTCCAGCCTT
Source organism: Myotis brandtii (assembly GCF_000412655.1). NCBI lineage: Eukaryota > Metazoa > Chordata > Mammalia > Chiroptera > Vespertilionidae > Myotis > Myotis brandtii. The sequence continues at coordinate 2,612,594 of NW_005366599.1, read as the reverse complement.
CCTGCCACCCAGCTCTGAACAGCTACGGCTCCTTGCAGAACAAACCCCAACACTCCGCCTAACCCCACCCCACCTCCAATCCTGTAAAACGAATAAAAAACAGAAGCAAGCAATCTTAAAATTAACACATCCAAGATACAAGCAGAAACCACTGATCAAAACCTCCTATCCTCCCTTCCAGCCGACATTCCAGACCAGCCCTAAGGCCCCATAACGGAATCCCATTACCTACAACAGCTACTCTTTCAGGAGGAGAGCCCCAACCCGGGAGTCACAGGGGCTGCGAAGGGGAGCCTCCTCTGCTCCCACAGATGGGGTGCAGCACGTGGAGCTGCAGCAAGGGGGGCACCTCCACCAGGTCACAGAGCCGTGGATAGAAGGAAAGAACGGGGCGGTGAGGAAGGACGGCTCAGAGCCACTTTGTCCCATCTGTGCGGACGCAGAACAGAAGCCGATTTCACGTAGGAAGAAAACAGAGTCAACAAGTCGCTTTCCTGACATTCCAGAACTGCCTGCCTTCGGAAAACACGGGGATTTCAGCGAAAGTCGGGAGCAAGTAAGATTAATTAGCAGAGGCTCAAATCCTTAATTCGCACTTCAAACAAACAAGTTAATTGTGCAGCTAACAGAGTGTGACTTGATTACAGGCCGCTGGTGGCCTTAATGGATGAAAGGTGTTTGGGTTCCATCGCCCGCCTTCACCAGGGATGTTCAGCTCAGTCGCCGCCCTCTCGTGCGAACACCTGTGCTCACGAGCCCCACTTGGCGAGCGAGCGCCCGGCTTGGAGCGTGTGCAAGTGAAGAGTGAACAGGAGGAGAATTCTGCATTTTCCAGAGGCAGCTGTTTCCCCTGCTTTGAGAGCGGCTGTGTTTGCTCTCCGAAGACCTTAGCATACACATGAGCACAGCTTCCTGGCTGACACGCACCTCCCAGGACCCCCTGCCCCCCGGGAAAGCAGAACAGGACAGGGCTCCGGCCACGGACACCACCGACCCACCTGCTCCCAAAGACACAAGCCTCGGTCCCTCTGAGGCCTCAATTAAAGTACAAACGGGAGATGCTTCCAAAAACTGACGATGGATAAGTCTACGTCCGTCTTCCCTTTGACCTCGGGGGCCCTGTCCTCGGAATCGCAGAGGCTGCAAAAGCAAAACAGGGATCTGCTCTCCTCTTGCTTCTTGGTAACATCCAGCAGTCAGATCAAAGGCAAGGAGCTGCCCGGCCGGCGTGGCTCAGTGGTTGAGCTTCAACCTATGAACCAGGAGATCATGGTTTGATTCCCAGTCAGGGCACAGGCCCGGGCTGCAGGATCGATCCTCAGTGTGGGGTGTGCAGGAGGCAGCCGATCGATGATTCGCTCTCATCACTGATTTTTCTCTCTCTCCGTCCCTTCCTCTCTGAAATCAATAAAAATATATTTTTTAAAAAGGTGAGGAGCCCACAGACGTCCTATTGTGTCCCCTGAAGAGCAGCATGGGCCGCAGGGTAACAACACCGTCAATCAAATGTCCTTTCCTGAGGACCCTGTGACGTGACGACCCACAGAATGTCAAGCTTTAATGGGAAGGAGGCTTGCTCTTCCCCGTGTCCTCACAGGGCAATGTGAGGACGGGGTTGGTCTTCTTTCTGCGAATGTCAGAGATGCAATGAAGGGGGCCCTCCCTCTCCAACGCGAGGACAGGCCACACCTCAGTCCCAGGATCTGCAGCCATGCACCCCCAGGGAGCAGCCTCAAAGCAGTGTCCCACCCTCACCCGTCCAGCTCCATAAACTCCAGGGGGATCTTTGTCTAACATGATGGGGGACACAGCCACGAGAAGACCTGGGCTTTCTTTTTGGGAGGACCGAGCACTGAATCACAAAGCGACCTGAGACTTTAAGATCCAGCACAGCTCCAGGGGCCGGAATAAAGACCCAAACTGTGACAATGGGAAAGGAGGAAGGGGCGCTATCCTTGGTGCTGAACCAACTTAGTGCCCCAGGGTAGCGATTCCCTAAGGCCCCGGTGACCCATTAGCCGGGGGGTGAGTTCTGGAATCAATCCAGGGCGGATGGTGGTAATTTTCATGGAACTGAATGAATAGAGTGAAGTGGGAAAGGGCACAGTGCACCGCAGGCAGCACTGTTTCTTGGAACTTCTGCTCAGGTATTTCCTCAGAGGTGTGCACGTCATACATACACGCATGTGTTCCCTCAGCCTCCGGCCCTCACATTCAACGCGGGGCTCGAGCCCGGTGGGAACGGGTTAACTGCAGACTGGGAATAGTGGCTGTGCCTGTGTCAGAAGGTGGTGGTGAGGATTAAATGAGTTCATTTATGCAAAGTAGTTAAAACAGAGCCTGGAACTCAGTAAATGCTGTACAAGGGTTCCCTAGTATCACCACTTCGCTTTGCTATAGGTTTAGGTGGCAAACTCAACAATTCCATGGTACACAGCCATTAAACCATCCACAGAATGCAATGCTTATCATACAACCTTGAGGAGGAAAACCAAGAAGCAAAGCCGTGTAACAGTTTTCAGTCGCAAATATGTCTTAGATACACAAGCAGCATAACCACCTCAAACATGCTATTCAAGACTGCCTAGACTACTGGGAGAAAATCCACTGAAATGTTAACCGCAGTTAGCTTTGGGTGGGAGGCCTCGGATAAATTTCTCTTTCATACATTTTCTTCAACGTTCCCATTTTTTTCTACAATTGGTGTGTTTTCATCATCAGAAAAGAAAAAGCTATACCTCAAGTCTCTAAGTCAGTCAGAGTGGCTTTCATGCTGAGACATGCCATCCTGCAGAGCTGCCATCAGATGGGACGCGGGGGGGGGGGGGGGGGGGGCACCACCTTCACGTGCACGGGCACCTAACACGCCGAAGCTTCACGGGGACATGTGTCCCTGACTCTCTGGTCTTTCTCTGACACGTCATAGCTGCTGCAAATGGGAAGTTTACTTCCAACCCTCAGAGGGCAGCACAACAGGGATGACTTTAAACCACCCAGAACCCGGCTCACCAGCTCCGTCACCTGCCCACACCTCGGTCACAAGGGCCAATGTGCCAGGTACTGAGTTTCCAGCAGTATCTCATGTCGTCGTCCCAACACGTCTGTGACATAGGCTTGGGCGTCATCTTGTTTTATAAGATCAAGAGACTGAAAATTTTTTACATTAAGTGACTTTATCCTTCCACGCCTAGGCTCCCTTCGGAGTACACTTCCTTTGAAGAGTGCCCATACTTGCTGCCTCAGGCTGACACCGGAGTCATTCTTGTCTCCCCTGCTTCTCAGGCATCTCCTAGTCTATTTGTGAGCAAGTCCTACCCTCTACCTTCAAAATGTGTCCAGAATCCACCACGCCCCCCCGTCCCTGCTGTCCCCTTGGCTCAGGGCCCCAGCACCTGCACCTGGAGCACTGCATAGCCTCTTCCTGGCCTCCCGCTCACGCTTGCTCCCCACACACCACCCGGGCAAGCCTTTCAGGAGGCTCCCACCTCCCTCACATTCAAAGCCAAGCTGACCTCAAATTCAAAGCACATGTGGGCCCCAGGACCCCTCTGATCTGCTCCCTCCACTCTGCTCTAGCCACAGGGCTCCCTGGCTGCCCCTCCCCACCCCCACC
>NW_005366599.1:2606379-2608810 GCF_000412655.1 Myotis brandtii | reverse complement strand
CACACACACACCAGCAGGCTGCTGCCAGGCTTTGCACTTACAGTTCCCTGTGCCTAGAAAGGACTCCTCCCAGAATTCCACTGAGCTCTTTCTCTCTTCCTTGGGATCTCAGCCCAATGTCCCCTACCAATAAGCCTTCCCTAATCTCTGCATGAAGCCTCAACATCCCCTCACACACGCCCTGCGCCTCTCACCTGAGTGAGCTTGCCCACCTGACTATGCGTATCGCTGCACTGTTGCTGGCGGCCCCTCTCTCTTCCTACCCGCCTCACACTGGAACACGGAGATTCTCCACCCCCCTCACCGCTGTATCCCCAGCCCCTACAACAGTGCTTTACCCAGAGCCAATACATATTTATTGAATGAACAAAAATAGAAACAAAAGTGCCTGTTCAAGGCCATCTGGCTCATAAATCCTGAGGCAGGTTTCCGACCAGACCTGCGTCTGCAGAGCCCACGCGCCTCCCATCTGCGTGCGCCCGCGTCTGCGCCTCCAGACGTGCTGCTGGACAGCCTGGCAGGGTCAGTATGTCCGGCCAGGGTGCAGCCGGGAGGGCGCCGCTGCCAACACCCTCGAAGCCAATGGGACCGAATATTGAAACGAGAGGCCTGTGCTGGGAAGCGTAGGGCATACGACCAGGACCCTGGCACCGCGGGTCACTCAGCACAGCGTGGGAGAGTTCAGTGGAGAGAGGGTGGTGGGGGAGCCGATCTCCACGTAAAAGGACTGCACGCAAAGCCCCATCGTTGCCCCTGGAGACACAGCCCCAAGCCTTGATTCTGCCGACAGAGCCCTGGCCCCTGCCTCCTCCCTCGAGGACACCCGACAACGACCTCCGTCCTCGCAGGATGCATGGGCGTCTCACCACAGCAGGGCCCAAACCCTTTGTCCTAACTGGGCCCAGGCATTTCCACGTTTAGAGCTTCCTCCACTTATTTGGTTTAAAAAGCCAATCTCCACATGATCCAATAGAAGCCCAGAAAGTAGACACGATAGAGAGACAATCTGCAGCATTTGTGCTTAATGGCTGGGCATTAATTGGCTTTTTAAGCGTGTAAATCGGTTCATTTTCGGTCCCTGTAACCTGTTCGCTCTCATTAATGAAGGCGCGATACTCGTCAACGGCCCTGTTCTGCACTTCACCTTGTAAAACCAAACTCCGTTTATTCAAAAAAATAAAATAGATTTATCACAATTGGAAGTACAGAAAGTCATTAAAATAATAATTAAAAACACAACTCCGAGCACAATAAAAGTTCCGTGATAATAAACTACACTTTAATGTATATTAATTCCCCTCATGATTTACTCCATACATCTTCCAGGGTCAAATCAATGTCTGCACAAAAAAAAAAAAAAATTCAATTAAATTCTATTCACTGTATCTTTCAAGTGAGTCTATTGTTTGCTTTTGTTTCCTATCAGGCCATTTGTCAGTTGTTCTAGCCCAAGATCACAAACAGGGGGGACGTGGCCCCGACAAGGCCAGGAGAAACCCGTGTCCAAACCCGACCCAGTCCCCTTCGCCCTCTCTCGTCTGTTTGTCATCGATGACCTTGTAGGAGGGGGATGAGAAGGGAGGCACCATCCACCCATGCTCCTGAGAAGCGAGGGCCTGTGGGCCCTGCCTGATGCGCTCCCCACGCTGCCACCCTGGAGACTCGGGACCCCACCTAGAGCAGGCCGCGTCTGCCAGGGCGGCAGAAGGGAGCTCCAATGGTCCCTCCTTAAACTTCCTCTTGCCCAGACACAGCCCGCCCTCCCCTCTGCAGAGCCCGTGGGAGCTCAGAGCCAGAAAAGCATGTCTGCTCCCAGCCGCTTGCACCAAAGCAGGTTCCTTACCACGTCTTTGCCTGCCTCAGTGATTTTCTAGAATTAAAACACAGAGGCCATTTCTACGCTTGGAAACAACTGGCTGCTACTGGCAATCTGATGAGCTGGAGGGCTGGATGGAGGAGGCTCCCTGCCACCCTCCTGGTCCAGGCCGGGGGTCTGAGATGACCGCTCCCCCTGTTGTCGCCACTAGGGGTCACTAGGCCTGACCTCAATCAGAGAGAAGGCCAGGCTTTCAGAACACACTGGGTTCCCAAAGCCCAGGGAGCTTGAGGACCAGAAGGCGAGTGGGGAGCCCAGGCCACTCTGCAGCAACGGGCAGCTGACACTGACCACCACGCCCAGTTTTCACGTGAGGAAAAGCCAGCTGCCGAGTGAAAAATAATTTATTTCGGGATCCAACGGGAATTCCTGGTGAAGCTGAAATAAAGCAGAAGCGCCTAAAGCCATGCTCTTTCCTGAGCTTCTGGAAAGTGCAGGACAACCTACGTGTCTCCCTTCCAGCCCCTCTGGGCCGGGATGTCAGGGCTGCGGAGCCTTCCAGAACCTCCCTCCCCTGAGCCTCCCTTGCCCCCAGACTCCCTCCCCCCTGACCCT
>NW_005366599.1:2606129-2606351 GCF_000412655.1 Myotis brandtii | reverse complement strand
CCCTTCCCCTGAGCTGCCCTGATTGGTGGTTCTACTCAATGGGGAGGACAGGAAAGGTGCTGGCAGCTCCTGAGGCTTTCACACCAGGAGCTGGTGGTTCCAGACCCTTCCAGGCCCCGCTGCTCAGCTAGCCCGCCCTCCTCCAAAGGGCAAAGGGCACCTCCTTCCAGTCCCCTCTCCTGGGCCTGAGGCTGGGCTGAGGCTGAGCGGGGGTGGCTAGGG
>NW_005366599.1:2598650-2605526 GCF_000412655.1 Myotis brandtii | reverse complement strand
GAAGGCAGAGGTTCTCATTATCCAGGCGGCCTCCGGGGGGCCGGCTTTGGAAGTCTCAGCTGCACATGCTCTGTAAAATACGGGTGCAATTTCAGCCTGTGGCGAATACTGCTTAATTTTATGCTGTGCTGGGTCATATTTCCCCAAGCTGGGCCGGGAGAGTAAGTCTGGAGGCTCAGCTGCACAGCTGGCTGCGGGCAAATCCACCTGGCGGGATGCCTGTGCGCGCCCTGGGCCCCTCTGCCCTGCAGCGCCCAAAGCCACAGCCTACTGCCGGCCCGCTGCCCCCTGCCACCCGGCTGCATGCGGGGAGAGGAGAAAGCATTCCCTGGCCGGCCTTCCTATAACCAGATTCTGTGACTCAGGGTTCCCACCTTCCTATCCACTCGCCTCCCTTTTCTGGATTTCTCGGTCAGCTGACACAGAGACACCAGCAAGTGCACCCGCCACACCCCTGCCACCTCCATGGAGGGCGCCCCTCACCCCCCTAGCCAAGTCGCACCCTCTGGTTTGGCTCCGTCCCATCTCCTGCCTCCCCCAGGACCTTGCTCCCTCCCTCGGATGGCTCGTTCTGCCTCTGCCATGTTCGCTCCAGAACTTCATCGCTGCCCTTAACTGCTGGGCCACCAAGTACAGCGGCCCCTTCCTGCACCTCAGCTTCTCAGCGGCGTCCACAGAGCTGACCCTCCTCCTCCAGCTGGTTCTCCCTCCCGCTTTCATAAACCCACCGGGGCCTGCTGTCTCCTGTGGTGCCCGCGTGGCCATCACAGTCCCTCCCGCCCTGGGCACTCAGCATGTCCAAGCTCACAGTGCCCGCCTGGCCGCGCTCACCTCTCCTGTCCCCCGGGTCCAGGGCCTTCCACACCAGCACACACACTTACTCCCTCACTCCTGACCCCAGGCTCCTGACCCCTGCTCAGCCGCTCCACGTGGACGTATGATGAAATCTCACATTTAGCATGTCCAAAATGGGAATTTAAAAATATATTTTTATTGACTTCAGAGAGGAAGGGAGAGGGAGAGAGGACAGAAACATCAATGATGAGAGGGAATCATCGATCAGCTGCCTCCTGCACGACTCACACTGGGAATTGAGCCCGCAACCCGGGATGTGCCCTGACCAGGAATCAAACCATGACCTCCCAGTTCATAGGTCGACGCTCAACCACTGAGCCCCGCCGGCCGGGCCAAAATTGAATTTTTTTTTCCTCTTTAAACAGGTTTCTCCTCAGGCTTCACCCTCTTGACATACTGCTCACCACCTAGTTACTCCAGGTCAAATCTACAAATTCTCTGGCTCTAACCTATGGGGCATCTCAAAGCTGCCCACCCTCCCACCTCCCCTGCCAGGCCCTTCCTCTCACCTGGACAGACCGCGTCCTGACCTTCCCCAAAAAGGCCTTCCCCAGCACTTGACACTCAACCCCCATCCCTGTGCCCTCCACAGGGAGGCATTCAAAACATTAACCACTGGTCTGGCACAGCCGCTCCTCAGAAGGGATGGGCACCCAGGGAGCTCGGGTGGCACCTTCGTGCCAACAGTCACAGTTGTTTGGCGGGTCAGCAGCCTGTGAGCACCAGGGCCAGCACTGGCCGGGGACACACGCAGGGCAGGCGGGACGCCCTGGGGGAAGTGTGTGTGCCCGTCGCCCTGCTTGGGACAGGGCAGGGCGTACCCGACCTCACAGCCCTGACACCTGACGTCGTGCCTGGCACAGAGGAGGCCCTTGGTTAATATCCGCTGAACTGAACCGAACTCGCTCAGGCAAAAACAGAGCGGGAAGCCTGGGGATTTCCCAGACTGTCACCGCCGTGTGAGCCAAATACAGCGCGCTCCTGGACAGTCTGTTTGCTCAGATGGCGAGTCTGTCAGATTTCACAGCTTCGGCGACCTCACCAAGCTCTGACCTGAAACTGAATTGAGAGGGAATCAAAACGACGCGGGCGGGAGAAAGCGAGCCCCCCCCCCTTCTGGCACGGGCGCTCCAGCCGCCACGAGACAAAGGGAGCCTCTGGTGTCAGAGCCGCATCAATCCTGGTGAGTCTGTTTTCCCGGCAGCACCTGACATGCTCTGGGGAACTGGGGCCGATTCTGGAACAATTTCAATGCAGAGAGCTTGTCTTGTGTTACACAAGAGGCCACAAAACCTTCCACGGAGCACAGGGAACAGAGGCTGTCCGAGCGGAACACACAGGAAGGGTGAGGACTGTGGCCGTGGCCACGGGGAGGCCCTTGGCCTCACGGCAAGCAGCTCTGGTCCAAAGACCTGTGCAGAGATGCAGAAGCCCCCCAAGGAGACCCCTCCAGGGAAGCAGAAGACCCCTGCCACGGGCTGGGGTGCGTCCCCCCAAAGTCCTGTGTTTAAGTCCTAATCCCAGATAGCTCAGAATGTGACTTACGTGGAGACGGGGCCTTGACAGGGGTGACTGAGTTAAAATGAGGCCATTCGGGTGGCCCCGATCCAATGTGACTGTGTCCTTATAAGAAGGGATTTGGAAAGAGGGGTGCAGTTGCACGGGGGGGGACACAGAGAGAGACACAAAGGTGCAGGTGCAGGGGGGGGGGGGCCTGGGAGGACACAGAGAGAAGGCAGCCGCCTACAAGCCAAGGAGAGAGGCCTCAGGAGAACCAACCCTGCTGACACCTTGATCTTGGACCTCCAGCCCCGACTGTTGAGAAAACAAACCTCTGTGGCTTGAGCAGCCAACGGGGTGCTGTGTTACAGCGCCTGAGCAGCTCACACAGCCCTTAGAAGGGGAATGTACCGATCGTGGGTCCCCAACTCACAAGTCACCCACTTAGGATGCAGGGGCACCAGAGACTTGCAGGTAAAAGGAAAAGCGCCTGGAGGGGCCGCTGCATATCTGGGCGCTAGGGACATGGGCTCAGACCCTGGTCCTTCAGCTCGTCTGCCTGTCCCTGGGCCTCAGGTGGCTCCTGTCTACAGAGGGTAAGAAGGGCATCTGTTCCTCAGTGTCTCCTGTCTCTAAAGCAGGGGCGTCAACGCCAAACTCAATGAGTTCCACGCGGTCTATTCCCTTCTCAGTCCGTCCTCAACACACACGAGTCCCCGATGGCTTCGGGCATAGGGACTGGGAAGAAGTTCCCTGAGAACAAAAGAGGAAGAGGGTGCCATCTGAGCCCACGTGAACACAGGAGGACCAAGATGGGAGCCACACCACAGACGTTCAAACTTCTGTATCTTCCCCAGATTGGCCAGCATCACCCCTTTGCTCCACCATCTACCTGACAGCGTTCCTACACGGAACCAGACTTGAGACTTGGGGCCAGTGAAGAAGCAAGGAGCTCGATGGAGCCCTGCCTCCCTGAGTCTGTCTCGAGAAAGAACTATCTAGGGATGGGAGGGGGCAGCATGAAATGGAGAGGAAGGCAGTGGGACATCATGGGGAGGTCCAGGGGAAGGTGAAATGGGGAACTGGGGGACCAAGCAGTGGTGCCGAACCCCAAGAGGCCCAGGGAGGACCCAAATGTGTAACTCCAGCCCATGAACTCAAGAAGCATTCAGGGACACAGCCAACAGCAATGGCCTGGGGCCTGGGCAGGAAAGAAAGGCTGTGTGTGTGTGTGTGTGTGTGTGTGTGTGTGTGTGTACACCATTCTCTACACGGGCATTAGTCACTGGAAATAGTCTGATTTATCAGAAATATTTTTCATCCTTCCTCAGGACCAGGGTGACATCTAGAATATGCAAGTTTAAGGAAAAGAGGGCTTTTAATAAGCCCTGGCTGCTATGTTCAGACCCTGGAACCTGGGAGAATCTATCGGTCCAGATGCCACCTCTGGAAGAGGTGTGGCCCCCACGCAGAGCCCCCCACACAGAGCCCCCCATGCAGACTATGTTCAGACCCTGGAACCTGGGAGAATCTATCGGTCCAGATGCCACCTCTGGAAGAGGTGTGGCCCCCACGCAGAGCCCCCCACGCTCAGGACGCTGACTCCCCCAGAGGCACCCAATCACCTTCCCACTCGGAGAGCGTCCCTCGCTCGCCCTCCGCTCACTCGTCTATTCCATGAGCAGCCACCGGGCCCGCTCGCACGGAGAAGCCACGTCAGCGCCCACCTGGCTGAGCAAGCGGGCGAACGATCTCTGCAGCATGAGCTGTGCCTGGTTCCCTTCAGCCCAGGAACAGGATTCCGGGCGAGGCTCTGGTGGCCACGGGTCCATGAACGAGGTGCCTGGATGTCTTTCCCCACTTTTCCCCCAAAAGAGATCAGGCCGGGACAAGACTGAGAAAACCTACGCCACCCCAGCCAACGGACGCATGCTGGGAATGAAGCACGCCAGCAACGGGGAGGAAGTCTCTCCCAGTCCTGGAGGAAAGAGGTGGGAGCCCGGATGTTGGGGTGCAGGGGGAACCCGGTCCTGGACATCAGGGAGGTGTCACAACACTGGGACTCTGGACAAATAGCCGCAAGCGGGCAAAGCCAATGCCTGCAGGGCTGCTCCCAGCTGGTGTGAGAAGGTGGGGGTCTCCCACACTCCTCCTGGGAATAGCAGCCACGGTTAGGCGGTCACACCAGGGCAATGCCAACCCCACAGCAGGGTCCCTGTGAGAAAGCCTGGCCGTGCTGGCTCTGCCCACCCTGCCTCTGGAGTGGAAGGTAGCCCTCCCTCCCCCAATTCTGCCACCACCAAATGGCCTGGCGGGGCCTCGGGACCTGGGGACCGGTGGAGGGACGTCCTCAGATGGGCAGCCTTCTTCCCGGGCCTGGTTCCGTGTCCTGGCTAGAGGGGAAGGCTTGGTGGCCAAGGACACACTGTGACTACCCTGGGCCAGGGGCCCGCCACCGCCAGGAGGGGCGCAGCCTGCAGAGCGGGGCTTGAACGCACACGAGCCCTCTGCCGAGCTGCTGCTCGCAGGTACGGAGACCCACTGCACACTCGGTGCAAACAGCTGCGACGCTGGTCTTTTAAATACCTGGCTCCGCAGGAAGACAGCGCTTTCAAGGGTCTGCACTCCATCCCGGGACCGCTCCCCCTAAACTGCCTGTTGCGAGCGGTTTAGGGCACCGCAGGGCACTGGGAGCGGACAGGTGCCCCCCAGGCGCACACCTCCACTGCCCAACTGAGAACCCAGAGGCAAAGGGAGGGAGACTGCCTTTGTCTTCAAGCAGGGGCCTTCCGGAGGACCTCAGCCTGCAGGGGCAGGAAGAAGGCCCCAGCCCAGCTCGGGCCCCACTGAGGCCGGAGTGGGAGAGAGCGGAGAGAAGGGGGTTCTGCTGCATCCCCAGGGTCTCACTGCGTCCATCTCATCCCGGGCCCTCCACCCCAGAGAGGCACCAGCGCTGGGCCCTGAGGAGGAGCAGGAGGAGCAAGCGAGGCCTCGGGCCGCAGGTGTCTGTGGGGGCTGACACCTCCCGCAGCATCCAAAACAGAAAGGGCCGGATGCATGTGCGCTGGGAGAGCAAATGCTAACAGACAGCAGTCCCCACAGTGTGCAATGAGCACTCGAGTTCAAATGCCCCTTCTCGTGTGTCTCTCACTTGTGCCCATTTCATGCAAGAGAAAGGGGGTGTCTCGGGGACACTAAGCTCTGCTGGGACCTCTGGGGGGCAGAGCCGAACCCGCCCAGGGCTCGGAGGCCCCCATAGATTTCTAACTGCTGTGGAGGGAGGTCTCCAGGTCTCCATTCCAGGCTTTGCTAAAACAGCAGCAGCTACCAGTTCACACTTAACATGCTCTTGTTTAATCTCACAAGCCACCGGCTGGTGCTGCTGCTGCCCGTCCACAGGGGAGAGCACAGAGGCCCGGGAGCCGCACACCCAGCAAGTGGCGGCGAAGGAACCAGGTTTAGGTCCCGCTAACTGCTTCCTGGTTAGGATGGATGCCCCTCTCCCCCGGGAGTGTCCACGCAACTCCTTCCCCATCAGCACCTCAAGCCCTACAGGAGAAGGTGGCGAGACCCTGCCTCCCACTGCAGGTCCGCCGGCCACCAGCAGCAGGAGAGGAGGCGCCACAGAAACGAAAGGGAAACAAAGACTTGTGAGGCGAGAACATGCACAAGTGTGCGCTGGCAGGAATGAGACCGGGCATCGCCCATCAATGTTGCCAACCATCCTCAAACTCAGGCCCCAGAGGTGTGCACTCTGCCGTAGAAACCGGAGATGCTGGGCGGCCAGCCTCTCCTCCTGTCCTTCCTCCTGGGCCAGGAGGGGAGCTCGCCTTGCAGAGATCTGCCCTTGAACCCACGGGAAAGCCTCCATTCCCCACCCCCACCCCCACCCCCAGCTCATGGCCTTAAACTCCGGGTGAGAAAAGCAGCAAAAGGAGCGGCCACCCCAGGAGGCCCCTGCCCGCCAGCCACATGCTATCACCCTGAGGTGATGAGGACAGACGGCTTGTGATGAGATGGACAAGCACAGGGACACTCCCCTCTCCCCCGCCCCTGAACTCACTGCAGCAAAGGCAGTGGGAGCACATGGCTCACAGGGAAAAGGTCCCCAAGGGGGTGAGGACAGAGGCTCAGAGGGACACAGAGGCAGCAGCAAGAGCGGAACCTGGGGCCAGGCAGGGTGGCCAACAGGGAGGGGCTGTGCCAGGAACCTGCACTAAGAGCCATCTCATTGCTGTTCCTGTGGCTCGTTCATTCATTCACCCATGAATCCATCCATCCATTCATTCATTCATTCCACAGATGTGCACGCAGCACCAGCCACGCACCGGGCCTCATTGTAGGTGCTGGAGACACAGCAAAACAGATGAAACTCCCTGTCCACAGGAGGGAGAAGGAGCTAGGGAGATGCATGGAGAAGAGCACTCCAGGCAAGAACAGCCCATGCAAAGGCCCTGGGGTGAGAAACAGGGAGGAGGCCGGTGTCGCTGGAGTGGAGTAAGGAAAGGGAGTTAGGGGTGA
>NW_005366599.1:2567681-2598486 GCF_000412655.1 Myotis brandtii | reverse complement strand
ACTGACAGAGGGAGTGCCAGGGGATCTGGTGGGCGGTGGGAGCGCTCTGGGTGGTGGGGATGCTCGTGAGGCTTGGGGAGTGCTGCATTTCTTACAGAGCCCGAATGGGACAATAATGCACGGGGACAGGGGAGAGCCTCTCCGGGCAAAGGCTTCCAGGAGCAGGGCCACCACACCGCCAGCTGCCTGCCGCACCAAAGCAAACAGCACTCTCCCTTCCCCAAGAAGACCCATCCCTGAAACTCTTCACTCACCCATCCCATCAAATATCCAACTCTTCGTTATATTTTGTTTTTGAATGACTCCCACTGTGACTACCTAGTGTTTGTCTCACTCTAGCGCTTACCTGGACTTTCCAACCGCAGTGGCTTATTTTACCTCCGGGTCTGGGTCGGTCTCTCTCTCTCTCGCCTTCTCCACAATCAAGCACTTCTCCTTGTCATAATAATTAATAGGCTCTGTTCCCATGATGCTGATGTTCAGCTTGTCTTAATAAAGCACAGCTCTGAGTACATTCAGCAAGGGGCTGATCTCCACTAGGCCAGAAAGACTCCTTCCCCCTAAAGCCCCTCTGGGTCCAAGGCCACCAGACCAGCTGCAGGATGATGGCCAGTGGCCTTCCCTGCTCTCAGGATGAGTTGGCCCGGAATTCATTGGGGGGCGGGTGAGTGAAGCCCTACAATCTCTTCTTTGTCCACAAAATGGCCTCTGGCAGGAGACACCAGGGCTCACACAGACCCTTCCCAAGTGGTAAGACCTCTGCTCCTGGGTCCAGGGACCTTGGGTGGACTCCACTCAGACATTCCTCTTGTGTGGCTGAGCTCAAAGTCTGCCTTCTTCTCAAGGAGGAAACATACCCTCTCCAATGTTTAGTCAGGGGATGTGAGGGTACAGTGCAGCAACAACCAGCCCCAAACTTTCAGTGCCCTAAAGTCAAAGATGTTTGCTTCCTGTCCACATCACAGGCCCAATGCATGTGGGGGTGGGGACTCTGCTCCCTGCGGCCACTCAGGGATCCAGGCAGATGGAGGCAGAGAGGCTGGGGAAGGGCACAGAGCACACCACATGCTGGCCCTTCAGGCTCCTGCTCAGGGGAGACCCACGTCCCTCCTGCCCACATCACTCCTGCTCACGCTGCCCCCGCCAAAGCCAGTAGCACCCCCACCCGCAACTTCAACGAGGAGAGAGAAGTGCAATTCCACCATGGGTCCTAGGAGGAAATGCCAAAATCCTAATGATCAGCCCTGAGGCCACCTCCCAGGTCTACCCGGGCCACAGCCCTGGTGGGTGCTGCCCATCTACAGCCTGTCACTCATTTCCATAGCTCATGGCTACAACAAACCTGAAAGAAAAGCATTGCTCTGTGCATGTTTTACAGTTGAAGAAACCAAGTCTCAAAGAAGTTGGAGAGTTTGCTGAGGTCAGACACTAATAAATAAAAAGAGCAGTATTCCCAGATGGGTCTCACGTGAGTCCCAAACCCCACTCCTCTCCAGGTGGGGTTAACCACTCTCCTCTCTCCCAGTTTCTCCCCGTGACCGTGAGCTATTTGAGGGCAGAGCAGCACCTTCTCTGTCTGGCGGCCAAGTGCCAGCACTCAAGAATGCCACAGCACAAGCACCCAGGCCCATCCCAGGAACACCTGAGGAAGCGGTGCCCCTCCAGGGTGCTGCCTGCCCGTTGCTCACAGGCACTCCTCTGAGTCCCCAGTGCCAGCACCATGGACAGCTCCTGTGTGGCCTGCACTAGCCTGTGTCCCTCCAGGGCACTGCTGCCCAGCACTCACAGGCACCCCAGGAGGTCTTCACCAGCAGCACCATGGACAGCTCCTGCAAGGCCTGCACTAGCCTGTGCCCCTCCAGGGTGCTGCTGCCCAGCGCTCACAGGCACACCACCGCCATCAGCACCATGGACAGCTCCTGCATCCCAGACACTACCCTGTGGCCAGCACTAGCCTGTGTCCCTCCAGGGTGCTGCTGCCCAGCGTTTACAGGCACCCCACCAGGTCCCCACCAGGTCCCCACCGGCAGCACCATGGTCAGCTCCCGTGTGGCCTGCACTAGCCTGTGGTCAGCACTAGCCTTGCAGGCTGGGCACTTGGGTGAGCATCAGGAGCTGTCAGGGGACGGAGGTCCTGCTATCTTAGCTTTCTGCTGCTCCGAATAGAGCTCAGACCCACACAAGCCACCAGGAAAATCCAGGAGGTTGCTGGCTTATTAAATAAAGTAAATTAGGTCTCAATTATTTGCTTGCACACCAGGCAGGAGAAATGAAAATTTCAATATAAAAGTAATATTGCTCTTAATATGCAGAAACGGATCTGCAATCGGGCTTTCCATGCACTCTGCCAAGTGAGGCCAGAGCGGGAGAGTCTCATGGAGGGGTCTCCTCTCTCCCTGATCCAGGCACCCGGGGGGGGACCCCAGGCCCTTCCAGAGGGGCCGGGCTCTGGGTGCCTGGATAAGCAGTTTGGGGCTGAACAGTAGCACTGAAACCATCCATTTAATCTTTTCTTTTTATGCAGGTTTAAGTACCGCATCCAAACACCCTGACTAACGTAGCCTTCCGTATCGAAAGATCTAAATCAGGCACATCCACGGCCTCTGAATTTGCATTTTTTAATGGAAAGGCAGAGCCAGCGCCAGGTAAGGATGTGTTAACACCAAGCCCTTATCAACCACCCCATCCAAGAGCAGATATTGGAGGACATCTTCAAAGGAGAAGCGACACCCGCCCGCCGCTTTGTCAGGCTCCACGGCGCAGGGTGCTCAGGAGCCAATTTCATATCTTGGATTGAAAGAGCCGGGACTCGGCAGTGCGGGTCCCCCTTCCTGAAACCCTTTCCCTCAAGGGCAACGACAATAAGCATGTAGTGCTTCTAATGGAGTAAAAATAATCTTTCAAACGTGGATCCAAATGTGGATCTATTTAAAAGTTTAAAGAGTTCCAGCTTGGCCTGGGGCAACCCAATGACTAGTCAAACCTCCATGAAGGGGGTTTCGTGCAGATGGGGACCAGCTGTGTTCTATTCCAGCCAAGGGCGGGACGAGCAGGAACCAGTCTTCCAACCACAGCAGAAGGGACTCAGACGGGCAGGCGTGACCAGCAACATCCGGGGCCTTCCCAGGAGGGGCTGACCACCATCCCTCGAGGCAACAGGTCACAGAGAGTGAAGAGGGCAGGCTCTGAAGTTCTAGGTCAGTGATGGCGAACCTTTTGAACTTGGCGTGTCAGCATTTTGAAAAACCCTAACTTAACTCTGGTGCCGTGTCACATATAGAAATTTTTTGATATTTGCAACCATAGTAAAACAAAGACTTATATTTTTGATATTTATTTTATATATTTAAATGCCATTTAACAAAGAAAAATCAACCAAAAAAATGAGTTCACGTGTCACCTCTGACACGCGTGTCATAGGTTCGCCATCACTGTTCTAGGTGACCTCAGGCGAGCCAATTATCTCTTAAATGCTCTGAATTTCTGTTTTGCATCTAAAAGTAGGGATGGTATTAGAGTTGCTTTCTTGGGGTTTCTAGGAGGATTAAAAGGGAAGCATGTATCACATGTGCTTCGTATCTAGCAGTTAGAAACAGGGGCAGCTCATTTGTGCAGAGCATTCGGGTACAAGCTCACCCTGCAAAGTCTCTTCACAGAGAAGTTATTACCAATTGAAGAGATTCATTCGTGGGGTTTGGAGAAAGGAAGGGAGAGGGAGGGAGAGAAAGAAACATCGATGTGAGAGTGACACATCAATCAGCTGCCTCCCGCACACCCCTCACCGGGGATTGAGCCCACAAACTGGGCATGTGCCCTGACCAGGAATCGAACTGGCAACCTTTCAGTGCATGGGGTGATGCCCAACAGCCGAGCCACACAGGCCAGGGCTGTTCGCTGGATTTACACAGAGGGCTGCCTCCACAGAACTCCAGAACCTGGAAAGAAAACCCTCACATGAGGGTTTTGGTTTTAGTTTTTAAGTCAAAATGACAGAATGACACAGGGAGAGGAGACATGGTTGGCAGATGGGAATGGAACAGGAAAGCGCAGGAGGGAGGAGGAAGAGGGAGAGGAGAGGAGAGGAGGCTGAGGCTGGGAGGAAAGCAGTGGGCAGGAGGTAGGAGGACCACCTGGGGGTCAGTGGCTTCTCCTGAGCCAGTGAAGAGCTGGGGCTTCCTGTCACCCAGCGAGGAAGCGCTGAGCACGCCCTGCCTCCAGCTCATCCAGCTCTCAGTGCCACATCCTCAAGGTTGCAGAGCGCGCGTCCTCTCTCACTCCTGCCACGGCACCTGTGGGCTGCAGGCCCATCACCCCGCTAACCGGGCCTGGGCTCTTCCAGCCGCAGATCCTTTTGGACCTGCCGAAGCCCCCAAAGTCTGCCATCAGCCGCACCGGCAGGCACATTACAAACCCCAGGGTCCCCGACATGCTGCTCTGTCCCTCTGAGCCCCCCTGCTGACCCCACCAGCCAGGTCAGACCCTGCAGCCAGCCTGGACTGTGGTTCACAGCCCCAGCAGCTATGCACCAGCTCCGCAGCCATAGCAGTTTCCGTATGTGTGTGAGTGTGTGAGTGTGTGTGTGTGTGTGTGTGTGTGTGTGTGTGTCACCACTGCAGAGACATTGGGGAAATCACCACTGCAGGCGATGGCAGCAGCGTGTCCTGTAGATCACTGCTCCTGACCCTCCACTGGCAGCCCAGACGGCCCTCCAGAGGGCCCAGGTGAAGCATTCACCTTCCCCAAGACCCATCCATCCTCCAAATGTCCCCGGCGAGGACTGTGAGCACCTGCTTCCAGAACCTGCCTCTCCCCTGGCCGCCTGGCTGCGCAGGTCCGCACGCATCTCTCACTCACTGTGTTCAGGCGGCTCGGCGTCTGGTCCTGGAAAAGAAGCCGGTGCCGACAGGCCTCACGAAGGCGCTGGCCAGATCCCCCAACCTCCGCCAAAGCCCTAGGGTGCTCCTGCTGCCACCCACCGAAGATGAAAACCCCTGCCTGGGAACCAACATGCAGGAGCTGTGGTCAGCAAAGGCAGGCATTTCCCCTGGCTCCCGACAGCTTCAACACATAAAGATGACCAAAGAGCCCGGCCGGTGTGGCTCAGTGGTTGAGCATCGACCTATGAACCAGGACGTCACGGTTCAATTCCCGGTCAGGGCACATGCCCTGGTTACAGTGTGGGGTGTGCAGGAGGCAGCCGATCAATGATTCTCTCTCATCATTGATGTTTCTCCCTCTCTCTTCCTCTCTGAAATCAATTTAAAAAATTAAAAATGTTTTAAAGATGACCAAAGAGGGCAGGAAGGGGAGCATCTGCCTCCCCAGAGAGAGCCCAAGCCACCCTTGGGGTGCTAATGTGTCCACTGACCCTCCTAATGAGAACATTACGTCCACCATGTGCCCCGGACTAGCTGTGAGCCACACCACCTCTCTGAAATCAATTTAAAAAATTAAAAATGTTTTAAAGATGACCAAAGAGGGCAGGAAGGGGAGCATCTGCCTCCCCAGAAAGAGCCCAAGCCACCCTTGGGGTGCAAATGTGTCCACTGACCCTCCTCCTAATGAGAATATTACATCCACCATGTGCCCCGGACTAGCTGTGAGCCACACCGAGCTTTCAAGCCTTACACTGAGCCTCCTCTCCTTTCAACACCAACACCTCTAGGTGGCAGTACTATCACTGGCCCCTCACACGCATGCATACCACACACATGTAAGCATGCACACACACATGCATGCATGCTCACACATGTTCCTAAGAGAGCCTACCCCCAAGATGGCTGCAACCAATGGATTCTGAGGATGCAGCGCAGGCGTGTGCAGGGTGAGGCAGAGGAAAAAGCCTCCCCCTGAGCGAGGGGTTGCACGGGGGCCTGTGGAGTCAGATGTCCCCGAGGTCGCTGCCCGCCCTGGTCCTGCCGGCACTGCAGGGGGTAGCCCTTCCCCAGCGAGGAGGACACTCGGCTGCAGGCCCAGCCCTGAGCACACGGCAGCACATGGAAGCCCGTAGAAAATGTGGGGGGTTTTGTTTGGTTTCCTTTTATTTAAATTTTTTTGAGCCAACTACCAAGGTAAGACTCTGAACACCTGCTTTCTACCTTATTACAGTGACCTCTGGTGGTCAAGAGCCCGGCATTACAGGCCCCAGCGAGACCAATTGCTTCGCGTCCAGCAGCTCTAGATAAGGCACGCCTTGCAGCCCTTCAAGCACATCCAAGGAGAGCAGGAGAGAGGAAGCAGGGCAGGAGCCCCGCCCACTGAAGGGGGCGCTGGCTGCCGCCTGGCCCTGAGGCTGACCCAGCGCAGTTTCTCCCACGCTCCCTGCACACGAGAGGCCCCTGAGCTCCAGGCCGGGCAACATCGCAGCCTCTGCTCCCCACTCCCCGGGCTGGTGGCATCTCAGTGCCAGGCTTTGAGGGCAGAGGCTCAGGAGAATTTTCTGAAAGCTTCACCCTGCCAGGACCTCGGGGGAGGGAGGGTTTCTCAAAGGCTGGCATCGCAGGGCCGGCAGCCAGCCCGCCCCCCCTGCCCTGGCCCTGGTGCCAGAGCGCAGCCCACGTGGGGCTTGAATCCAGGAAGTGGGGAAGAGGATTTCCTCTCCCCTCGGGCATCACAACCCACCCGAAGAAGGTCTGCCAGGAACTAGAGGGAAAAGGGCCTCTGCCCACACCCCACTCGTGCTGAGGGGCCGGGCAGCCCAGGGGCGGGGGAGGGAGGAAGGACAGCAGCCCAGGGGACGTAACAAATACTCATCGAGCCCTAAGCCCGGTGAGTGGGCATCTGGGGGGTGGGGGTTTTCGTGGGAAACAGAGCTGAGCAGGGTCCCCGGTGGGTAATGGGATACACCCTGCCTCAGCTGGAACGATACAACAGCCCAGATAAGAGTCTCTATCCCTTATTCCCAAGACCACCCCGAGCGTCCTAGGCTTTCAAGTCCTAAAAACTCTTCAGAGAAAAGGATCCGCCACCTCAGTGTCACCCAAGCCAGTAGCTTCTAGAAGCTTCCAGTTCAGAGCATCCAAAGTGAAACTTTCCACATGTTATTTCAACCTCAGCCCCCAGCACAAGCGACAGATCCTCCCAAGTTCCCTGCGGGCAGCAGCGTGGGCAGGCCAGGCCTCGGTGTCTGACCAGCTCGCCCCGGAGTCTCTGAAACTCAAAAGGATGTAGGATATCAATATTGTCTCAATTTGCCTTTATCTGCGCAGAGACGTCAGCAAGCCTTCCTGCCAAGGATTGTACAAGGATCATTAAAAGAAAAATGTCCGTGGTAATTGTGCCTCTATGCATATTTCTCCACTCCGATATCCTATAACATAATAATGCTGCGCATTTCGGCAGAACTGTCTTTTCAGCATGTTTCCACATTACGCTTAATTTCGTAAGAGTTTCCCAGCCCCGCATAACGACACAGTTCAATGCAAAACCAGATATAAATCTCGCTTAAGAGACTCTCAACAGGAATTTCATTTAAAACTGTAAATGTTAAAACATTCCGGCTCTGATTTATGCTGTGTTGTGTGTGTGTTTTCCGAGCCCTCGCAAACAATGGATGGACACGCACCCGCGGCGTCGCGGGTCTCACCAGGCCGCCCCCACCCCTGCGGGAGGGAAGCAGGGAAGAGGGTAGACAGGCTGACATGGGCCACGGGGCCGCCTGGAACAGGAGCAGCGTCTGGCCCAGCTGCCTGTGCTGGCTCAAGGGCAACCTTTAAGGAATCGTTTTCCAGCTTCCTTTCATCTCCCTGCCCCTCCCAACACTGGGGCAACATGTAAGAGCCCCCATGTCTCTGCACCCACGTGTCCAGGGGGGGGGGGGGGGGGGGGCGGGGCGGGGTTCAAAGTGAGAGGCAGTAAGCCCTGGGCCCGGATTTTAATCCATACTCTCCCCTGCAGGTTACGTTTGCAACCCTGCACTTTTGAAGGTAAACCGATGAACTCCACTGCCAGTTCACAGACACGCGTGGGAGATGGCAAAGGGACGGGCCGAGCTGAAGGCTGGTGGGAGAGGACGCAGGCAGATGCCCGTGGGAGCCCTGACCTGCGCATTCCTGATGGAGCTTGCGAATCTAGAAGAGGCCTTCGCACCCACTATCTCAGCACATTGAAGACCATTTGAAAGAGCGGTTATTTGCACATCACAGTCTTCTTGCAAAGCCGTGGCGAGGCGATCTTATTGCAGCCCGTCCCAGGCATGCGTGCTTAGACAACTCATAACGCACAAATTATTCACGTCGTGACAGCGTCTCCGTGGGCCTGGCATTATGCTATCAACGAGAGACAGCGCGGCCGCGTGGCTCTCAGTGACAGATGCCGCCCGCTCCTGAGGCTGCAAACCGGATTCCAAAATGCCGAAAGCCAAAGAATGCAGGGAGCGCGATGGCGCCCACCGCGTCGGAAACTTCGCTTGAGAGCTGGAGCTATTGTGAGTTGCAACCCCCAAAAGAGTAAGTCACCACTTTGCAACTGTAAAATCCATTTATCGAAAGGAGATTGAGGGATCCAAACCCTCCGCTAGCACTTAACATATTAAAAATACGCACAGCAAACCTCTAACGCCTCCTGAATTCCTCCATAAAAAGAAATGTTTTCGCCGCTTCTAATGGGCCCCACCCAACTCCAAGCTGGATCTATAGGATGCACGCCCCCAGGAGAAAAGCAATCGAAACTTCTTGCCTCTCTCTCTTCCCCGAGAAGTACATTATATATAGGCCGGCGCTCACACCCCCGCTCCCCGACAGGGTACCCATTTTCCCTCCCACACTCCACAGCCCACAGAAACGGGGAGAGAATTATCAAATGAGTTTAAGCACTTGGATACCTCACTGCAACAAATCTAAGAGCCTCCTCGTTCTGCCTCTTAGAACTTGGGTTTCAGACTTTAAATCAAGTCCCATTAGCCACGTTGACACCTGCCAATCAGCTCCATGCAGCTCACAGAACAGAACGCCCTGGAGACAACTCCCCCCACGGCCCTGCGCGCCTTCCGCGTCTCTCCGTTTGTTCTCCAGGACTTCGCTCAAATCGGGCTCTGGTGTGACTGTGCAGATGTTTACAGAGGTGCTTGCTATCAGTTGTCCTTCAGAGTCCTCACACAAAGACATCAGAGAGGACCCCAGGCTTCAGGGCAAAGCGGGTGTCTCAGAAGAGCACCCCCCAAAAAGAAAAACAAACAAACAAATAAAAGAAGAGCACCCCATTGTTTGGCGCATGGCACGCAGAAGTCGCCTGAGCAGTTTGTACCTTTTACAACAGAAGCCAAGCTTTCTGTCACTGTATGACGATGGTGATGATGGAGAAGGAGGAAGAGCCACAATGCCATGTTCCAAAACTACATCAAATGGCATAATTCAAACCATATATGCTTATAAAGTAAAAGTACCCAGTAACCCTGCTGCTAACGGATCACCACCCACAGTGGTTTGCTGTGATCCGTATAGACCCGCACATAGAAACATCTTTGCGTTTTACATCAGTGGCTCAAACAGTATCTGTATTGCTATAAAAACGAATCCCTCCAAAGAGTTGTAAACAAATCATGAACTTTAAGGAGTGATCTGCATGCATGCTGAAATACTGGAGGGAATACATTGATGTCTGCAACTTTTTCTGAAATGAGTCAAATATTAAGATGGATGGGTAGATGGAGGGAGAGATATGAGATAAAGCAAGCGGAAAAAAATGTTCATCGTGGAAGCTAGTTGGTGGGCAGATGGATTTCACTACAAAATTCTTTCAGCTTTACTGTATGTTTAAAATTTCCCAAATGAAATGGCATAAAAACAAATTTTTTCACTTAACTGTTTAATCCTCGCCCAAGGATATGTTTTTATTGATTTATTTTTTAGAGAGAAGGGAAGGGAGGGGAGGGAGAGAGAGAGAGAAAAATATCAATGTGAAACAGAAACATCGATTGATTGCCTCCCATATGTTCCCCAACTGGGGATCAAACCTGCAACCTAGCTTAAATGCCCTGACCTGGAATCGAACCTGTAACCTTTTGGTGTATGGGACGATGCTCCAATCGAGCCACATCGGCCAGGGCTATTTTTTCATTTAATAATGAGGCACTGATCTCTTTCCATGTCAATACATACAAATCTCTTTATCCTTCTTAAGAGCTGCACCACCACTGGCCGGCCAAGCCCTCATCCACGGGCACTGGGTGACTTTACAGCGACCCTGCTGCAGCGAGCGCCCACTGCGAGGCTCCCTGTGCCCACACTGTGTGCGCACGGTTCCCTCGTCACCTCACACACTCCTCACCGCAGCCTCACCGTGTGAGTCCTGCTGCCCCTCACTTCATAGCGGGGGGTGGGGGGGGAGTAAGGCACAGAGAGACCCAATGACTTGCCCACGGTCTCCCAGCCGGCAAAGGGCAGCCTGACTCCAGAGGGGGCACTCCTAACCATTCTGCTTACAAATATGGTCAAAAAGGTCAAACCCACGTGTATTCCCGGCAACGGCATTTGAGAGTTCCTGTCTCCCCAGCCTGTGCTGTTTGTAAATGTATCTAAAACTGGAGGGAAACGCCACCCATATTTCCAGACCATGAAGGCAGATGCGAAGAACCCAACACACAGAGCAAGCAACAGAGAATGGGCTGGGCCGGGAGCTGGGAGCCGGGAGCGAAGGGCTTGTGAATTAGAGCGAGGGCTCAGCACTGCCCTGCCTCCTGCAGAGGCACCCTCTGGGTTCTGCAGTGATGCCGCAGGTAAACACACCTAGAAACCCTCGGCCTCTATTTTTAAACCCGTAAGCCCCGCCCCACCTCCCCAGGTGCCTTGGTGTCATCTCAAGGATTCTGCCTCCGTTTTGCTTTATCAGACAGCTGCAAGGAGAGAGGACGACATGCGTACACACATCATCTCTCTTCCCACCAGCTACTCAATTAATTCAAATAAATCTTTAGACAACGCTTGATGTGTCTGTGGGATGTTATCGTCAACAACCTAAAAAGGTTCTTTTGTTTTGTTACCTAACACATTATAAATGATCCCATTAGGAGCTGCCTAAGAAATCTTCCCATCGCAGGCTACCGTGCCAGCCCTAAACCTAGTCCTAACCAGCCCTAACCCGGCCTCCCCAAGACACATCAACTGGCCTCAAAGACAAGGAAGCCGCCGCCTCCGGGAAGAGCCCTCTGCAATCCGAGCTGAAGCTCACGGCAGTAATAATACCTAATAACACCGCTGCATTGTTGCTGTAGCAACAAGGACAATGTAATTGATGTGGCTGGCTCGCTGAGCAGAAACATAACAAACTACGGGGAAAAAATGGATTTGGAGCAAGCTTTAGACGAGAAAGAGAAACAGAATCACTTCAAATGAAAAGTCCATCCTTGAGACATCAGCAGGGTGGGAAACCACAGACCTCGAACCCACAAGACCCGGGTTCCACTTGATCTCACAACTGACTGACTGCGCGACCTGGGGCAAGTTAGGCATTTCGGAATGCATGTGGTCCAGGCTGCAGAATTTGGATAAGAATCCCTACTTCATGGGTGATCAAAAAGCTGGATGTTTAGCTCGGTGAAGTCCTGGCAGACCGCAGTCTCTCTGTAAATGGCAATGTTGGCACCATGACATCATGGGGAGCTCACCAGCTAGAACCCCCTGAGCCTTTTCACATAGAATTGGGAATCTGTTATGTGTTGACACATCTTCTCTTTTTGCATATCTTTTTTTTAGAGAGAGAGAGAAAGAATCATCAATGTGAGAGAGAAACACTGATGCATATTTCTTGATGAGGATAAAGATTATGAAGGATTTTAAACATCCCCAAAATTAGAGAATATCATAAAAACCTACCTGTCAACCAAATTTTCAAATCTTACTATTCTCAGATTTATCTTTTAGAAATAAGAAGTAGGAATTACAGGTATCGCTAGCATTTCTGTTAGCTATTCTCCTCCCTCCCTCTAAGAGTAGCTACCATTTTCCATTTACTGTATGTTGATTACATTTGTGGGTGCCCATAAACGACATATATTTTTACATGTTAAGCTCATATAAATGGCACCATACAATCTCTCTCTTCCTGCAAGTTGTCTTCCACTCAGCCCTTTGGATCTTTGTACATATAGATACATAGCTCTAGCTTGTTCATTTTAACTGCTACTGACTAGTCAGTGGATAAGTATATTACAATTTATTTGTTCGTTCTACTACTGATGACCATTTCACTGTTTTCAAATTTGTGATTGTGTAAACAATGCTACAAAGAACATTCTTGCATGTATCTCTGTGCACAGTAAAGAATGTCTGTCCTCAAAGTGCAGTCTGCAGGCCTGTGGGGCATCCCCAAGACCCTTCTAAGGGACCATGAATTCAAAACTCACTTTGCAGAATATTAAGAAAGTGTTTCCCTTTTTCTCTGTGTCCACATTTGCCCTGCTGGAGAAAAAGTAATGGTGGGCAAAACTGCTGGGGCCTTAAGCGCAAAGTAAGGCAGCAGCAACTAACTATGCTAGTGGCTGTATCGTCTTCATCACCATGCTCTTCCGGAAATACACACCAGTTTCACTTAAGAATTCCTTCATGAAGCAGTAAAAATTATTGATTTCATTCAATCTCAATCTTTGGTTACATATTCTGTGTGACAAAAATGAAGCATTCCACTGCCTGCTGAAGTATGATGGCTGTCTTGAAGAAACGCACTGTGTGACTGCTTCAGTTGCCAGCTAAACTAGCCACCTTTTCCATGGAACACCATTTTTACTGAAAAGCACAACTAATGAGCTATGGTTATTCAGACTTGGGTATTTGGCATAACTTCTGCTTGTGGCCAAGGTGGAATAACAGGGGCTGCGTGTAACCTCCTGCTTGGAACAACTACAAAGCTGCACAACATGTGGGGAACGTCCGTTTTCTAGACACTGGACATCAGGCAATGAAGAACGTGATTCCTGAGAGATGAAAAATGAACGAAGGGAGACTTGTGGTTACCCCAGCTACTTCCTAAAGAAGGTTGTCAGACCCTGGAACAGGAAGGGTCCCGGGCAGATCTCTCTGCATTGAGGAGAAGGAACCAAGAATCCCAGAGCCAAGGGAGCTGAAGGTACAGGGCAGAGTACCAGGGAAAGTGGGAGAGAACTTCGGAGCTATACAAAGGGTCCTCCTACTCAAATAACTGTGGGCCAGTGCACGTGTGTGAGAAAATGGCTGAGGCCATGTAATTAGTGTATCACTGTCATTCACACTTGGGCCTGGAATCGTGCCTATTCCCACCAACCAGAGAGGGAAAACCTCACTATACAGGACACAGGGCAGAGCACTCAGGAGAATTTTACCACCGAAATGGAGGAAAAATTAACCCCCGACTCAGTGCTGCTGTGGAACCACCCAACAAAGCATAAAAGCAAGACCTGAACAGATCAAACTGATTCCAAGGAATGGAATCACATTCCAGGACAAAACTCAAGAGTATTTATAGAAACAAAAATGCACACAGTACCCACAAGGTGGAATTTATAATGTCTGAGATCAGATAGGAATTTTCCAAGCATGCAGAGAAGCAAGAAAATATGACTCATAATGAGAAATAAAAAATCAATCACAACCAAACCAACTTATACCGTGATAAAATTCTAGATAAGAAGACTGGACATGTTAAGAAGAGACTTGGAAAATTTTAAAGAGACCCAACTAAAACTTTTAAAGAAGACAATTGCAATGAAACCCTAAAATGCAGTATGAGGTGAAAAGCACACTAGTTAGGATTAACAGAAGATTAGACATCTCAAAAAAGAAATATTAGTGAAGTTAAAGACTTCTTTTAGCAACCGAAACTTTGAAACACAGAGAGAAAAAAGAAAAAGAAAAGTGAACAGAGCATCAGTGATAACTTCAAGTAAGATCATATATGATTAAAGTTTCCAAAGGAGAAGAGGAGATAATTTTTATTTTTTTTTATTTTTTTAATATATTTTATTGATTTTTTACAGAGAGGAAGGGAGAGAGATAGAGAGTTAGAAACATCAATGAGAGAGAAACATCGATCAGCTGCCTCCTGCACATCTCCTACTGGGGATGTGCCCGCAACCCAAGTACATGCCCTTGACCGGAATCGAACCTGGGACCTTTCAGTCCGCAGGCCGACGCTCTATCCACTGAGCCAAACCGGTTTCAGCAAGAGGAGATAATTTAAAAAAAAAAAATAATGGTCAAAAATTGATAAAAACTATAAGTCCACAGGTCCAAGAAGCTCAATGAGCCCCAAGCACAAGACACATAAGAAAACTATACCAAGACACATCATAATGAACTTGCTTAAAACCAGTGGTAAAGAGAAAATCGTAATAGCAGCCATAGAGAAAGGACACACTACGGACAGAGAAACGAAGATATGGAGAACCACAGGTTTCTCATCAGAAGCAATGCAAGCAAGCCAGAAGACATGAAGCACTGTCTTCAAAGTTCTGAAAGGAAAAATCGTCAGCCTAGAACTCTCTATTCACTGAAAATATCTTTTAAAAATAAAGACTTTTCCCAGAGATATAAAAGCTGAAAGAGTTTATGACCAATAGACCTGAGCAATGTGAAATGTTAAGAAGTCATTTGGGCCAAAGAAAAATGATACAAGATGAAAATCTGAACCTACAGAGAGAAATGTAGAGCACTAGAAATAGTAAGTATGTGGGTAAATATAAAGACTCTTTTATTATTTAAGTCTCTTTAAAAGATAATCAAATGTTTAAAGCAAAAATAGTATCTGTGGTGGTTAACACATATCTGGAAGTAAAATATATGAGTGCAATAGAAAAAAAGATGGGAGAAGTGGAACTATACTGTTGCAAGCTTCCTAGGCTCTACATGAAGTATAATATCACATGAAAGTAGACTGTGATAAGTTAGAGCTGAATGCTACAAGCTCTATAACAACCAGTAAAACAACAAAGAGTTATAGCTAATAAGCCAATAAAGTAGGTAGAATGGGATCATAAAAACTCTCAGTTAACCCAAAAGAATGTAGGGAAAGGGGAACAAACAGCAGATGGATAAAATAAAAATAAAATAGAAACTCAACCATATTGATAATCACATTAGATGTAAATGGCCTAAATACTTCAAATAAAAGACAGAGGTTATAAGATTGGCTTAAAAAGCAAGATTCAACTACATACTGTCTATGGGAAAGCCCACTTTAAATATAAAGACAAAAAATAGGTTGAAAGTAAAGGGATGGAAGAAACTATATCATGCCAAAACTAATCAAAAGAAATCTGGAATGGCTATATAAATATCACCCAAGAAGATTTCAGAACCAGGGATAAAAAAGATTTTACCTTTTTATAATGATAAAATCAATTAATCAAGAGAACATAACAATCATAAATATGTTTCTATACCAAACAGGAGTGCTTCCACATATGTGAAGCAAAATCTGATAGCAATATGAAGAGAAATAGACAAATCCATAATTATAGGTAGGGATTTCCACAATGCTCCCTTAATAATTGACAAAATAAATAGACATAAAAAGTAAGGAGGTAGAAGACTTGAACAGCATTATAACCAATGTGATTTAGTTGATATTTTATAACATTCCAACGAACAATAGCAGAATACACATTCTTTTCAAAGGCACACAGAATATTTACCAAGATAGATAATATTCTGAGCCATAAAATAAATCTTGATAAATTTAAGAGAATTCAAGTCATACAAAGTATTTTTCTGACCACAATGGAATAAAATTAGAAATTAATACCAGACAGGTATTTGGCAAATATTTTTTCAATAGTCAATGTAGTAAGATTATCACTGCAACTGACTATATTTGGTGCCAATGACAAAATTTAAGTTTTTAAGCAAAAGTCAGAATTTGGGAAAATCCTACATTCCTCACTGGGAGCTTGACAGCTTACAAAACTTAAAAATTTTTTGGATGACATCCACTGGAAATAATATTAACAGAGGTAATTTTGTGGTGTTGTACAGTGAAATATGCCAACATTTGAAATATCTGCACAACTCAGTGAACCAGTATTTTCAAAATGACCAATGTAATTTTTACAAAACCATGCCTCAGTAGAAGATCTTTTCAAAGATCCATATTAACAGAGCCCCCCAAAAAAGAATAGGTCAATGAATTTTAATGTAACAGGGTACAAAAAATTCATTGCTATAGTTTCAGATTCCACATTGCAACTAACCTCTAAGAAAGTACCACTTATCAAGTACCACTTATCGAGTTTTGATGTATCAGAGAAGAATATTCACAATCTCTGAAAAGAAAATTAAAATACCATATTTCTTCTTTTTCCAATTATATATCTGTGTAAGGCTAGATTTCTTCACTTATTTCAAATATTGCAACAGACTGAAGGCAGAGGCAGACATGAGAATTCAATTATTTTTCATTAAGCCAGTTAAAGATATTTGTAAAAACATATAACAAGGTTCCTCTTCTCACTAAATTTTGTTCTGTTTTAAAATATATAGTTACTTTTTAATTAAACAATATGCTATCTATGTGAACATGAAATGAGTTTATTACTGTTATGTTTTAATGAATCTCTCCGTTTTCATTTCTAATGCAGTAATATTATAGCTATCTCCCATAAGCAAAGTGTCTTTGGGTTCTTATTAATTTTTAAGAATGGAGAGAGGTCCTGAGACCTAAAGCACTAGAACCCTTGCTCTAGAGAAGCTGAACTGCTCAGTCAGAGGCTCTGCAAAAAGAAGGTGTTTCTTGATATTTGCATAATCACTGGCAACAGATTGCTCAATGGGGATGACTAACAGAGCCCTGATTTCATAGTAACAATAATGATGATTATAACAGCAACCAAGGCTCCATGTATTAAAGCATTACTATGTGCCAGTCATACTCCAACTAAAAGCCTTGTTATCCTCAACAACCCTAGAAAATACATAGTATTCACATCCTAAAGCACCTGAGGTTCTATGGCCTAGAAGATGAGGAAGTCGAGGCTTGAATCCAGACCTGGCTGATGCCACACCAATGGCACCTCCCACCTTTGCCTTTCCCTGACACTGTGCTGTGAGTTCTTTCTCTGCCTGTTTCCCTCCTTAGCACTCGCCTGACTGCACGTCACATAGCACTGGAGGGCCGTCTCTCTCCATCCTGTCAGAATGGCTCGGCATGAGTTCAGCAGAGATTTCTGTCTGTCTTCCTGTACCCCAAGGCCTATCGCAGTATCTGGGGCATCACAGCAGATGCTCAGTGACTCCGTGCTGAATGGTGAATGAGTGAGTCCATGGTCACGCACAATTCTGTCACCTGTGCTGCTTAGAGTTCCAATGGCACTAGCACCTCTCTTAGTCCTCATCATTTTTTTAAATTAGAAAGTTCTACAGGGCTTAATCCATGCAAACCACACAGTCACACAATGGTCGGGGCAGGAAGGAACCACCCCCATTTTATGAACGGGGAAACCAAGGTCCAGATGCTTAGTCTGCTCTGGTCCTGAAGGCTTCAGGTTGGAGTCTGGTCCCAGATGTGAGGTGGGAAGGTGGGGTGGGGGGTGCATTCTCAGCGGGACCTAGGAGGGAAAGGAAGGGATTTGGGAGCTAGGCACTCAGGCTTCCATCTGTTATTAGTTAAAGTTATCAAAAATCCTAACTTCAGAATATGTTGAGGGCCTGCTCAGAAAGGACAAGAGTGTGCATTTATTCACCTCCGACAACCTCAACAATCACAGAGCATGTGCAGAGCTCCACGTGATGCCCTGGGTGGGCAAACAGGCAAGAAGAGGGACCTCAAAGCCAGGAGGTGGGAACAAAAAATGACAACACTGACAGGCCATGGGATGCCCTGGGCAAGTGCCGTAGGGAACACAGAGCCAGGATGGCAGCCAAGGGCTAGAAGATCAGAGCAAGGTCAGGAAGGATGACCTTGAAAGAACTTGGATTCATGGACAAGAGCAGAAGGAGGGGAGGCAGGGAATCAAACTGCAGTTGCAGAAGCACTCAGGGAACCGGCTGCAGAGGACGCTGTGTCGGGACAGCCTCGGGGAGCCAGGGGCTGGGTGTGCTGGGCAGCTCTCATTGGCTCCTGCTGACTTCTGGCTGTGGGTCCACTCTGACCACCAGCCCCACCACCCAGGGACCCACAGGCACTGAATCTGTGCCCGATGCCCATGCACTGCCTGCCAGTCCACGTCACGTTCCCTCTCCGGCTTCATCGCTGCCATAAACTAGGACCCAGGAAAATGTCAGGAAGAAAATGCTAAGGAATATTTCTGGTCAACAGTAAGCGCACATCCAGGCCACCTATCCGAGGGAACAAATAAAAACTCGGCGTCGCCACCACCACCAGGAACACTGAGTGGACTGGGTGCAATGGAAATACGGGCCCCAGTGGGGACCAGGTTGAGAGAGCAGATAAGAAAATGTAATCTGGCAGGTGCTGACATCTGCGTCAGGGAAATATGTAAGTAAGGCCCGTACCGCACCGTCCGTTCCCCCAGGCCCATGGGCCTGCCCGGAGCCCTGCCTTCAGCTTCCGGCCCTAATTGCTGATACCTCCATACAGCACGTGCAGCGCTAGTGATCCGCAGAGCAGCCTTTTAATTCTGATATTCAGGATGCTGCCAGGCCTCTCAGCAGCTAGCGAGTGATGCATGTGCATGTGCGCATGCATGTACATGCGCATGTGAGTGTGCCTTTGTGTGCGTTCGTGTTTATGTCCAATTACAAACAGGAAATGTGGGTCAGAGGGTGGAAACTTCTGGAAGCACAAACTCCCAACTACAGCTAAATGACTCCCAATCATGAATGCACTCACCCTCCTCTGCAAACTCTCAGAGAAGCCGCCCGCACAGGGACAAGACCTGCCATCGGGGCCGGGGGCTTGTGCCAGAGAAGGGGGGCAGACAGTGAAACGCCGCCCCGCACCGCCTGTTCCCCTGTATTGGAACCCACTAGGAAGTTCTCGAAAACCCCCTGAAATGCATCTGATGGTCGTAGCTGATGTCTGCATTCTGACAGGAGGAGCCACAATGCAGCAGACGCCTCTAATGCTGATATTCAGGATGTTATCATGAATTAAGCACTAATTAAGTACTGTCTGGGTCCTTCTTCTCCATCCCCTCCCACCCTCCGATCCATTCACCAGACCCCACGTCGGCCGTGGCATGCATGCCACCTACATATAAACCAAGGGACAGCCTGCTCGCCGCCCTGCTGTGACGTGCAGCTCCCTCCCGGGCCTGTGCCCCGCAGTCCCTCCTCACCTGCCCTGGTCAGGTCTTCATTCCCCCTTAGATTTGGCTCGAACATGGCTTCTCCAGGAAACCTGCCCAGACCCAGTCTCTGCCCTCCACTCGCCGCCTCCAAAGTGGGTGAGCAGTGCTCCCCTGGGCAGACCAGACCTCTCCCACCTCGCCTGTTGGCTTCACTGAAGTCACGCCTGGGTCTCTCCCCTCCCCCTGGCCCGGGAGCTCCCTGAGGGCAGAGGCAATGCCTCAGTTACTGCCAGCCTAGCCTCTGGCACTGAGATGCGCCCACATTCCTGATGAATGCAGCTACACCCACCCTCCCCAACTACTGCACCCCCTAGGGTGAGCCGCACCCAGAGACAGGGGGATGTGTGCAAACCTTGCCTCCCACCGTTCCCCCCACCACCTGCAGCCTGTGCCCCCGGAGGCTTGACGCCCCCCCCCCCAGCACAGCTGCAGGCCGGGCCCCAGGCTGCAGGCCGGCTCAGGCCCCCGCGGCGGGGCTCCCGCGGGGAAAGCCACTGCATTCCGATCAGCAGCCTCCTGGAACGCTGATTAATGGGCAGCGGCGGCCCCGCGCATCTCATTACGCACACAGCTGCAATGAAAGGGCGCTGCGCGGCCGTGCAGGACATAAAGCGGGAAGCACCCCAGCCGGCCGAGGAGCGGGCTCTGCATACAGAAGCAGCCCTGGCCGTGCATCCAGCACCATTAGTCTCAGGGAGTCGCCCGGCGCCGACCCCCCAGGAGGAAATTCCTCCTGCTGTCCATTTCTCATTTCAAATTACCCACGGAGCCACTGCACCTACCACCTGTGAATTATTTGATATTTTGGAGAGGAGAGTAAACAATATGAAAAATCAGCAGAACTTAGGGGACCTATAAATTCTTAGTAAGTTATTTTCAGAGTGAGGAAAGCTGATTCATGTGGCTTCCAAAGATGAATTTAGGCTGTTTTTTTCCTCTTATTAATCGCAGGTAAGCACCCTGGAAAGATCACATTTTCGTTCTCGGCAGCACCTGTCAGGGGGACCCCAGGCCCACAGCCCATTTGGAAGGTTTGTCCCTAAAAGGCATTCATGGAGCAGACACTGCGCTGGCGACGCATCGGGTGAACAATGTGGCCCGCGGCCGGGGACACACGGACGCTTCCGTGAGGGAAGGCAACCTCCCTCCTGCTGCTGGTGCAGCCCAGGGAGACCCAAAGCCACCTGTCCCTGCTGGTTTCCGCAGAAGGACATGGGAGCGTGGAGAAGCCGCCCTACCTGCATTTTCTCCATTCCAGATGGACCCCGTGGAGGAGGCCTGACTGCGTGGCTCCCCAGGTGGCCTTTAAAGATCTCTGATGTTCACCGGCTCCACCACGACGCCTCCACGGGTGGGGTTTTGCTACATTTGTTCTGTTTGGGGCCCCAGGTTCATTTTCAACAGGAGGCACTGTCTTCATGCCTCCGGCCACATGCCTTCACGCACGCCTCCACGCTCGCGTCTCCTCTGCGACTCCCGTTAGATGCGTGTTGGACCTTCCCCCCACATTTTCCATCCGAACTTCCCTGAGCAACAGCCTGGACGAGCCCCTCCGATTACCCGATGGCTGGCAAACTCTTTCTTAGCAGCGCACTGGCCCATGCGTCAGGAGTTGGGGTGTGTGTGTGGGTGGGGGGGGGAGTTCTTTTCCTTTACTTTCAAATACTCTACATTCTTATACCTAGACTAACAAATCGATTCTTTTTTTTTTTTTACTGCCCCATTATCTCCCATTCACATCTTATGGATTTTATTTCTTATTTCGTCTCTTCAAACATTCGACACATATTTGCTCTGTGATCTACAGTCCTGACATGTGAGTCCTCCTGTCATGGCACCGTCCATTCTCTCCTGCGATGGCTGATGCTCTTGTTCGCTTTGTAATTTTGTCTAAGAGCCGGTCTACACTGAGAGTCCTATGGATGGTCTCCAGGGGTCCCAGGTGTGCCCTGTTGAGGACGCATCCTCCAGGGGGGTAAGCTGTACACTAATGCCTGACAAAGCCCTAAGGCCCCCAGGTTCTCAGCCAGAGTCCCGGCCCTGCATGGCCTGTTTGGTCTGGTCTGTGTGTGCGGAAGGCTCCGTTTCCCGCTCTTGTAGGAAGCTTTCCCCCAAAACTCAGAAACCAAGATCTGACCAAATCTGGCTTTTTCTAAGAGAGGCTGCTGTATGGCTCCCCAGACACCTTAGGGAGGCCAAACCGAGACAATCTCCCTCCTCCTGTTCCCTGTTGCATAGCCAGGGCACAGCACTGCCCTCCACGCCCCCACCCCCCTCCCCCCCTGCTCATGTCACAGCCATACAAGGCCCTTCCCATGGGTCTCTCTCAACAGCCAACCAGACAGAGGGTAGAGAGAGGGAACGCTAAGACAGGTGGCACCTGCTGGGGACCGGGACACAGAAGACAGAGGCAAAGGGGCAACGCCGTGAGCAAAAGCAAAGCGCATCTTCTCCAAACTCCAGCCCAATCTCCAGGGGGTGACAGGTGATTTCCAGCCCGCTCTGCGACTGTTCTGAGTGGCATCTCTGTCCCATGCCATGACTGGGACAAGGAAAGGCCACCCTCCGGAGACCAGGGTGATGCAGAAGTGTGCGATCCACCTGCTGTGTGACCTGGCCGGCCCCTTCCCCTCCCTCTCTGAGTATCTGGGGACACACGTAAGGGCTGCATCCTAGGTTTGTGGTGCAGACTAAACTGCTCCCCGACAGCGGCAGTCATTGTTGATGCTAATGACGATCTTAGAAATAAATCGCCCGGCCTGGGGCTCAGCCCCGTGCTTTACAGGGACACGGAATGCAGGCTTCTGTTAGAGTCAAGGATGCAAAAGCATTTTCCCGTAGCCCTCCCACTCGCAATGGGTGAGGTCTGTAAAACCGCTTTGTTGAAGTAGAATTGACATAAAATAACTGGGTATATCTGCTGTGTGCAACGGACCGGCTCCAGCATATGTCCACCTGTGAAAGCATCACCCCATCCAGACGGGGAACACATCCGTCATCCCCCCTTCCTGCCCCTGCTCACTCTGTCCAATGGGGGGGCGGTTATAATACAGAATCTAATGAGAATGAAGGAAAGAGAAGGTGGAAGGGAGAGGGACAGAAGGGGAGAGAGAAAGCAGGAGAGCGTGTGGCTGATACCACGTTCAGCCGGAGAGACAGGCGCGGAGCAGGCGATGTGCAGGCGGGGAGAGGTGCGAGGCGAGGACAGGCAGCACATCTGTCCGCTTCCCCTCTGGGCCGTAGGGGCGCCCACGCCTCCGTGGCACGTGATGCCTGCTCAGGTGCGGGGCTCCAGCTCAGCAGGGACCCTGGCCGCTGGGCCCCGTGTGCCACCCCATTCGTCACTGTCAAGGCCCTGCTGGAGCACAATTCATCACCCTGGTCAGAACCGACCGTGGAAACAGAGTGATTCCACCCGCCACGGCGCAGTGTCCTGAGGGGGTTTCTCAAAGCAGCCCTGACGCCTGTCTGGTCGGCATCACTCAGGACGGCCGCCCGCCTCCGGGTGGGTCCATGGACTTCACCTCAGCCGGACCATGGAGAAGGGTTGGGAGCAGAGAGGGAGCCCTCACCGGCTGCTCAGTGGTTAGAGCTTCAGCCCGCAGACTGAAGGGTCCCGGGCTTGATTCTGGGCAAGGGCATGCACCTGGGTTGCAGGTTTAACCCCAGTCCTGGTCAGGGTGCATGTAGAGGCAGCCAATCGGTATGTCTCTCTCACATCAATGTTTCTCTCTCTCTCTCTCTCTCTCTCTCTCTCTCTCTTCCTTTCTCTCCCTCTCCCTCTCTCTCTCTCCTCCTCCTCCTCTTCCTCCCTTCCACTCTCTCTAAAAATCACTGGGAAATGTCCTCGGGGGGAGGATTAACAAAACAAATAAAAAAGAACAGAGAGGGAGCAGGCCCGTGAGGCCCAGGCCTCTGCAGGATGCGACAAGCTGGGCCTGAGCCTGGAATCCCAGGGGCTGGTCAGGGCGGGGCGGCTCAGGCCCAGAGCGGACCCCGCCCGGCCCTGCCCAGCAGCCTGTGAGAGCGAGGGCCCAGCTCGGGTCCCTACGGAGGAGGACAGGAGGACGCCAGCTGCTTCCTGCGAGGACAGCCGTCCGGAGTCAGAGCTGGAGCAGACCCCCGAGGCCGGGGGCACGGTCTTTTCCCGTCCCCGCCCTCTGCTGGGTGCCCAGGCCGCCTCCCTGACTCGGGCAGGCAGCAGAGCCCGGCACCGGGTCAGCCGGACTCCTCTCAGGTGACGTGACGCCGAAGGACGGCAGGCTAGACGCGTTCCTGGTCAGGAAGAGGAAGGCTGGGCACTGAAACCCAGAAATGACTCTCAAAATGGCTTTGACCCCGAGGACGGGAAACACATCTCCCCTCCCGCGTGCACGGCGGTGATTACCACGGCTGCGGCCGGAGGAGGTAGCGGCCGCCGTGCGTTACTGAGACGGTATTGTCAACGTTGGAAAGACCCCTAAAAGCAGCTCCCCGCCGAGCTGGCTGTGTGTCTGCATAATCGGCGGCTGAATCTGGGGGCCAGGGGAGCGTTTGCAAGGAGAGATGTTTCTAACCCACCGTGGAGTCCCCAGATGGGGAGAGTCCTGCCTGATGCTCAGCCCTCCCTGCTCTTTCTGGGATAGAGGTGGTGAGAAAATGGTGCCCCTCCTCAGAGCAGCGCAAGCAACAGAAAACCGCAGGCTGGCCAGCATTTCCTGTCGCCTTCAGGGGCCTCAGTCATCACCTCCACAACGTCTTTCTTGTTAAACCCATCGGAGCCCTTTAAAAAGTGTGCGCAGCCCGGCCAGCGGGGCTCCGCCATTGAGCATAGACCTATGAACCAGGAGGTCCTGGTTTGATTCCTGGTCAGGGCACAGGCCCGGGTTATGGGCTCGATCCCTAGTGTGGGGCGTGCAGGAGGCAGCTGGTCAATGATTCTCTTTCATCATTGATGTTTCTCTCCCTCTCCCTCTCCCTCTCTCTTCCTCTCTAAAGTCAATAAAAATATATTTATAAAAGGTGTGCTCCATAGAACCGCCTTCTGACCTAGGAGCCGAGAGAGGGTCCGAGCCCCCAGCTCCACCTACCACCTGTGTGACCTGACGTGACTGCTGACCCTGCGGCGCCCCATGGACCAGAGGGTGTGGGGCAGAGTCTGTGGAAGCCACGGAGGGGGCGCAGGGATCCTCCACACAGGACGCTCCCCAGAGTGTGCCTGAAATCACAGCCTGGAAAAGCAAGCCCACCCCGGCCCGAGCCCAGCCGCACCCTGTTCCCCACCAGATCCCTTTGGGGGGAAGCACAGTCAGGAGCCCCCCTCTGCTCTTCCGTGGCAGGTAAAGTGAATGATACACAGAGGGCAGCAGGGGCCAGGCTGGGCACCAACCACACAGACCCACCCTCTGGGCACCAGCCACGCAGACCCACCCTCTGGGCACCGACCACGCAGACCCACCCTCTGGGCACCAGCCACGCAGACCTACCCCCTGGGCACCGACCACACAGACCCACCCTCTGGGCACCGCACAGTCACTCCTGAGGCTCGTCTGCAGGACGCCAACCTGAATCGGGGGATCCAGGAAGGAGGCAGAGAAAAGTGAATGATCCATAAACATTCGACGGGCCATGATGGCACAGGCCTGCTCTTTCCCATCCTCTCTGCATCTGAAGAATCAAGATCAAACAGTCTCTCCAAACCCTATGGACACAAACTCCCAAGTTCAAGCTGACACAACGGGCGCCTGATGGGACCGCGGAGGGAGTGAGCGCACTCACAAGCAGAGTTCACGTTTCGCCCTTAGCCTCCTCCCTGTGGGCGTGTGCGGGTCCGCTCACACGGCCACAAAACATAGTCTCAGGGAAGACACCGCACACATCACCTGCTCCCGGCTCCGCGTTTACCAAGTGTGTACAAAATAAGGTAAAGAAAGTAAAGACCAGAGACGGGAAGCAACCAAAGCAAGGTCACACAGCTGGGGCTGCGGAGCCAGACCACAGCCAGGCTGAGCTGTTTCAGTCTGTGGCTGGGCTTTCCCCCGGGGGAGGGCGGGGGGGTGTTCCGAGGAGTTAAACCACACAGGCCTGTGGGGACCTCCCGGGAAGGCGGCCTTCTTCCAGACCCGAGCTGTTGAGGACTCTTGGCGGGGGCATGAGACATGGAAGGATGAAGACGGACCCTGCGCCGCAGCCTGGGAGAGGCTGTACACAGAGACGGGAGCGGGTCCGTAGGTGGAAAGAAGTCCCTGCTATCAGGTCACCTTGATTTCCTTCCGTCTCTCCTCCCAACAGAATGCGGAGGGATAGTCATTGCTTTTAATTCAGGAAATTGAGTTATGTTTATTAGAGAATTTTTTACATCAGAGGGGATACCAGGGCTTTATAACATTAATTTCACTCTCATGTCCCTCGCGGCTCAGTCATCTGTCGGTCCCACAGCTGAGTGCCCACTACCCACACGGACGGCACTGGGAAGGTTATACAAACACACCCGTGAGCCCGCCTCCTGCTCTAGCCACACCGGCCCGGCAGAAACGGGGGTGGGATTCGCCACGAGAAGGTGCACATGAAGCGCGAAGGGAGTGGACCCAGGACCGAGAGGAACCCCACTGACCACACTGGGTGAGCTCAGAGTCCGCGGCTGAGGGGAGGGCCGCCTCAGGATGCTGCTCGCGGGAAGACCAGACTGGAGTGCTGGGGTCAGCTCGGAGAGGGCGGGTTAGGCGGGCCGGCGGGACACATGGGGGCAGCTCAGGGAGCGTGTGGGTGCTGGAGCTGTTCCACACCCCGACTGTGGTGGAGGTCATGTGTGCTAAAGTTCACAGAACCGCACACACCCCTAAAAAGCCAACTTTACAGTAGGATCATTTTAAAACATTTTTTTAAGTTGAAGAAACACCACCGGGTGCCTTCAGAGGGTGGCAGAGTAGCCCTGGTCCCATCGGAAGCCATCTGGTCAGGCCCCGAGGCGGCCAGGACGGGGACACGGAGCCCAGCGACATCCCAGGCTCGCTGGACGCGAGTGAGGAGCACAGAGGAGGAGCGCAGGGCACGCGGCGGGAGCCCAGCTTTAACGCATCGCCTTTACCTGCCTCCGCTCAGCTCAGAGGAACGGTCACTGTGCCGTGAGGACATGGTCACTGTGCGACCACGGGGGTCCAGGAGGGGGCCTCTGAAGACCAGAGATCTCGAAACCGCCAGGTGCCAGTCGGTCTAGCAAAACCCAGTGTGGTGCTAGGAGCGGAAACTCCCAATCCTGCCATCTGTCCTGAGAGCTCCCTCCCTCCCACAGCTGTCACGCTGCCTTCACTTGGAATAACGGGGCGAGGCCCCCGGAGCTGGGAAAATTCACAGCCCACCTCGCGGCGGTGGGTTAGTCAGGGAGCCTTTGAGAGTCTGAAAACCACACGGACACGGGCCTGTGGGGACCTCCCGGGAGTGTGGCTTCTTCTAGACCTGAGCTGTTGAGGACTCCTGATGGGACCACAGAAATGGAAGGATGGAGACAGACCCTGTGCCGGAGCCTGGGAGAGGCTATAAACGGAGACGGGACGGGAGGTGGTTACGTAGGTGGAAAGCTACGTACTCTTTCTCCAGAAAGACACAGAGACCCAACTCTGCAAACGCTTTCCGTTCCATCCTAAACTCCCTGCCGCTTGGCCCTGGGTGCGTGGGCTCACACTGCCCACAGGCCCAGAGGTCCGCACGACCCCGAGGATCCCTGATCCCACCTACAGCGTGGAAGCTGGAGATGGCACCAGAGAGGAGATGGTTCCTTTTCGGAAGGGAGTCAAACGCTGAGCTACTGGAAGTCACTGGACAAGGGGGGCCGCGCTGCATTGCAATGGCGGGCAGCTGGGCACTGCATCCTGCAGGGGCCGGTGAGTGACAGAGGCTGGCCCCTGCAGCAGCCCTGTCCCTGCAGCAGGAAGGCGAGAACTGAGAGCCTGCGCAGGAGCAGGGAGCAGGGAGCAGGGAGCGAGCCAGCTCACACTTCTCCAGGGCGTGGGCCAGGAGGGACCTGCCTCCAGCTTGTTCACAGCTGACAGTCCCCAGCCCCCTCGGGCCTCCTGGCTATTTATAGCCTCACACCCCAAACACAAACTGTTATTTGCAGCTTTTCCCAGCCTGGCCCGAGGCTGGCTCAGTCAGGTTCCCGTCTGTGCAGACACTGAGCAGGGAACGGGGGTCCAGGCCAGGGCTGGGTGGGTGCAGACACTGAGCAAGGAACGGGGGGTCCAGACCAGGGCTGGATGGGGGCCATCCCAGGATGCATGGGCCTGGGAGCAAAGCCGGCCCTCACCTTCCCCAGGTCAACAGGGTCCGGACATCCCCGCCAGCACTCGCCACTCCCCGCAGGCCCTGTCCCTCCCCTAGTGGGCGGCCCCTCGGAACCCGCTCCCAGGCGCCTGTCTATTTTAAGAGCCATATTTTTAGGACGAGCAACTGTGCCAGGCTCCTCTGCGCCCAGACCACGGCCCGGCCTGTGGCGGCGGCGGCACAGCCTCCTCACCTTGAGTTTGGAGGATGCTGTCAGCCTGTCTGTGGTTTGGGCTTCAAAGGAGGAGCCTCGAGGGGGCAGTGTGATGGGGGGTCAGGGCCTGGGAGAGTAGAGGCGAGTCGGGGAGGAAAATCCTGCAGCTCCTGGAAGTGGGCGCTAGAGAGGCTTCCCGTCCTCACCACCAGCAACACGGAAAACCAGACCCCCTGGGGCCCGACCCCCACCTGGGGGTGGTGAGCCAGGCGCCCCCAAGTTCAGCTCCTGGACCCGCCCTGCCCCACTGTCACCTGCAGCAGGATCAGAACACACTGCTCCCCTGCACTGAGGTGACAGCGGGCCTGGCTGGGCCATTGTGAATGAGGAGAGGCAACATTGAACTGCTTAGCTCCGATGGCTTCCCTGAGAGTAGGGAGGCTGCTGGCATTTCAGTGGAAGCGCCAGGGTCTCCTGGGAGCCTTTCTCTTGGTTCTCTCCTCCCGGCAGCACCAAGGCCTGGTGACCCTGCCTGGGACATGGCCCTGGCTATGGTCCTCCGTCGTCATCTCCACGCCCTCAGCCAGGCCCTCCCTGCCTGTCACCTAACACCCATCCCTGCCTCAAGGCTCCTGGCCCCGTCCATCCTGCCTGCATCCCCCCACTCCCGCTCACACAAGCTGAGCAGGCCCCACTCTGCTCAGACCCGCCACACGCCCCGGTTCCCAGTTTTAATGCAACTTGCTTAGGCCTCAAGGCAAACCAGGCTCATCCAAGCCTCACCTCACTCACCAAAAAACAGACGATGCGGTTCACAAACGGGAGAGGGACTTGAGCAAACATGTCTCCAAGAAGATGCACAAATGGCCAACAAGCAGATGAGAAGACGCTCAGCCTCATTCGTCATGAGGGAAAGGCAGACACCACCCCACACCCGAACAAATGACAGATCACAAACGGTGGCGAGGACTGTGAAGCAGCACAGCCGCTGTGAGCACAACATGGCAGTGCCTAGAGCAATCCAACACAACCCCACTTCCGGTGTACAGACACCCAAGATCTTGAAAGCAGGGATGTGAACAGGAATTTGTAGACACATGTTCCCAGCAACATTATTCACAACAGCCAAACGTAGAAATAACCTAATTGAGGGTCCATGGAGGGAGAAATGCTAAACAAAATGGGTGTAAAGGTGCAAAGGAATATTACTCAGCCCTGAAAAGGAAGGACAGTCTGGCACCTGCTACAACACGGATGACCCTTGAGGACATTGTGCTCAGGGAAACAGGTCAGACGAAATAGGGCAATACTGTGCGATCCACTCATAGGAGGTCCCTGGAATAGACAAGGTCAGAGAGACAGAAAGTGGAAGAGTGGGTGCCCGGGGCCGAGAAAGGGGGTGTTACTACTCAGTGGGAACACAATTTCTGGAGATGGATGGTGGATGTTCCTCACACCACTGAACTGCACACGAGACACAGTTAGGAGGTAGACGTTGTGTCACGTATATTACGCCACAAGTTGCTAAAAAAGACAACTGCATTTCCAGTCCTGCTTCCGATCTGGGCCCTCTGGGAGCACCCATGCCCGAGGGGTCCTGGCGCGCACTGCACATTATCTGCTTCCTGCTGGATGCTCGCTCTCAGGGGGGAGAGGAAAGGCTGCCCAGCCATCAGCTCCACAATCCACTCAAACATCCATCAGGCATCTGCACTGTGTGAGCCGTGACCTGGGTGCTGGGGACACCGTGATGGGAAAGACAAGTAACCCTGGGCTCACGGGACTTCCGTTCCGATGGGGAGAAAGGAAATACACAAGGGTCACCTGCGGTTTGTTAGCTGGTGATGGTGCCGTGGAGAGAAGTACAGCGTGGGAGACATGGCAACGTCTGAGGGGAGGGGCTGTCACCAGGGCCTGGAAAGGCCTTGAGAGCACCGGTGGGGTGGCGGCTGGGTGGCAGCCGCCATGTGGAGGTCTCGGGAGGTTTTTTTTTTTGCAGGGGGGGGGGCGCTGGGCACTCTCTCCCAGGCCCCCAGGAATAAAACAGGACAGACACGAGTGGAGGAGGTCAGAGGGAATGTTTCTAAGAGATGACTTTTATTTTCTTCTTTACAACTCCCTACACTTTCCACATTTCTGTATATTACTTTTTAAATGTTTTCATTTTTTGTGGTAAAGTCTACATAGCATACAATTTCCCATCGAAACCATTTCTTCTTCCTTTTTAAATTTTTTTGTTAATCCTCACCCAAGGATATTTTTCCATTGATTTTTAGAGAGAATGGAAGGAAGGGGGAGAGAAACTTCAATGTGAGAGAGACATTGACTGGTTGCCTCCCACACAGGCCTGCCCAGGGTGAGGTATGTGCCCTTGACTGGACTCGAACCCAGAACCCTTCAGTCTGAAGGCTGACACTCTGTCCACTGAGCCAAACCAGCCAGGGCCCATCCTCACCACTTCTACGTTCAGGGCAGTAGGCACACGCCCACTGCTGTGCAACGTCAGCACCATCCCCAGGAGCCTTCTCATCTTCCGCAAACTGAGCCCGTCCCCGCTGAACACCGGCTCGCCTCCTCCCCTCCCAGCCTGGCCCCCACCTGCTCTCTGTCCCTAGGAATGTGACTCCGCTCAGCCCCTCAGACAAAGGGACTCTCACGGTGTCTGCCCTCTGCGGCTGCTGCTCTCACCGCGCTGTCCTCTAGGCTCACCCATGTGGCAGTGTGTGTCCGAATGGCCTTCCTGTGCCAGGCTGTCATGTCCCACTCTATGGATCTACCGCGGTTGCTTGGCCCTCCCTCCCTCCATCCGTGGCCACCTGGGCTCTTCCCGCCTTTGGGTTTGTGAAGACGCTGCCATGGGCACGGGGCAGGGATGGCCTCGGAGCCCCTTTCCGTTCTCTCGGGGGTGGACCCAGCAGTGGAGTTATTATCCGTTTCCCTCAGCGGCTGCACCCTCTTACACGCCCACCAACAGTGCACAAGGGCCCCTGTTTCTCCACATCAAAAGGGATGTTTTTAAGATGGGAGAGACCATGGCATGTGTGTGCGGATGGGACGACCGGGGGAAAAAGAAGGAAAGAGATGCTCGGGGAGGCGGGAGGTGGGAGGGGGGAGGCGGGAGGCAGGAGCAGCAGTGAGGA
>NW_005366599.1:2567269-2567578 GCF_000412655.1 Myotis brandtii | reverse complement strand
AGAGGTCAGGCCAGCCAAGGTGGGAGCAGCAGCAGGGCCCAGGAAGGTCTGTTAGGGCCTGTGCTTGGCAAGGGCGGCAGCCAGGAGGGGGCAGGAGAGGGAGAAGGTCACACAGGGACCACAGGAGTCATAGGCAGCATCCGGGATGGGGGCTCAGCCAGCCGCGCCCCAGGAGGAGAGCGGGGAGCAGACCCCACGAGGCAGTGGCAGAGGGCTCAGCGCGCACAACCAGGACGTGGACAGGGGGCCCTGGGTGGAAAGAAGACCCACACCCGCAGCCTCGCCAGCCCGAGGCGGCTCAGAAGCTG
Source organism: Myotis brandtii (assembly GCF_000412655.1). Taxonomy (NCBI): domain Eukaryota; kingdom Metazoa; phylum Chordata; class Mammalia; order Chiroptera; family Vespertilionidae; genus Myotis; species Myotis brandtii. The sequence continues at coordinate 2,567,270 of NW_005366599.1, read as the reverse complement.
A
>NW_005366599.1:2547786-2567056 GCF_000412655.1 Myotis brandtii | reverse complement strand
CCGGAGCAGCGGCTGCAGCGTGACCCTCACCCTGCGGAGACTGTAGCCCGTCATCTCCAGGGGCCCACATGGCACGGGCCCAGCGGCAACCAGGACGGGCTGCCTGGGCACTGCGACGGCATTGAGGGGACATGCGGGGACGGGGGCACTCGGCGAGCCCTCAGCGGGACGCTGAGCATGGGGAGGGGCAGCAGGGACTGTCCTAGAGCCACCAGGCTGGACCCCGACCTGGAACCAAGCAGCCCCCACGAGGACTAAGCCCCGGGGGTCCCCTGCCTGATCATCACGACACCTCACCTCCAGGGGCCCGTTCTCTGACCGACCTTGAGACCCACTCTCTCTGGGGGTCATGGGGTGAGGGGTGAGGGATGAGGGGTGAGGAGAGGCAGCTGTCCTAGTCCCAGCTGCTCAGAGTCAGAGCCGATGACCCTGTCCCCGGCTCTGCAGCTGATGGAGACCTGAGAGCCGGGTACCTGCCCACATGGTGCCAGGGAGCACATGGAGGTGGAGAGGGAAGGGACATGCCCTCCTACCCTGAGTCTTCTGAGGGCAGAAGGCTGGGCTCACTGCTAATGACCCTACAAACAGGGCTGTCCCTCCAAACCCTAGGGTGAGGCCCCCCATCTGCATCCTCACAAGGCCCCTCACAAAGCCTCTGATAACCGGCAACCACCTCCAGCATGGCGGGGAGGGGGGAGGTGGGAGATGGGAGGTCAGAGTCTCTCTGACTCTGGCCTGTCCTTGCAGACAGACCAGTTTATGCCCCAACCCCCACCCAGCCCCACTGGGCCTGGGGACACGAGGTTAGAACGTGCCCCTGTCCCTGGTCCCGGATCTCTGGGGAGGGTGCTTGGGGCCACACCCAGCTCCTCCTTCTCCCAGGACCCCCTGGCCTGTCCAGGTCCTCCCACCCCGTGTCCTGTTCACATCAATTAAAACAAGAAACCAACAGGCCGCAGAACTGCCCTTCGGCAGGCGCTCTGGGCAAGAGCTCTGTCCCCACCACAGCTGTCACCATCGGGCCTGCGGACACCTTGGAGGACACCTTGGCGGCGGCGGCAGCACCAGCTCCCTTTGCCCCCTCATTCCTGCCCGCTGCTTCCCTGCGTTGCCCCCAGCTCTCACCTGAACCCCAGGTGTGTCCTAAGGAGTCTCGCTGGAGTGAATCTGAGGCTCTGGATAGGAATAAAGGTTATGGGAATGTCTGACCACTATGCTGCATATATGAACCTAATAGTGTGGGTCAACTGCAATTGAAAATGGAAAAGAAAATTTTAATGAAAATGAAAATATAGTGTCCTGGCACCCACAAAAAAATAGTGTGTTGGCACCCACTTTTTTAAAAAAGTTCCTTTTCCATATCCTTCCACACCCCGGACCACAAGGTCAAGCCCCAGCCACTGAGAGGCAGCTCCCGGGGGTGGAGGGGCCTCAGGAGCGGTGCCCACCGGGCCTCCCTTTGCCCCCTCAGCGCCTGTCCGCACACGGGCTCTGTGCAGGAGCCAGCAGGGTGCAAGGGCTGGTGGGGAGGGAGGTGGGTCAGAGCTACTGTCATTCGGAGCCGATTCCAGGAAACATTTCCGTCCCCTGCTCTGAGCCACGCTGACAGCCGGGGGGAGGAGGGGGGTCCTGTCTCCTGATCAGCATCCACAGTGTGAGACCCCGTGTGCTCAGCTCCACAGAGGACTGTGACGGGGGCCCCTCAGAGCTGGTCTGGTTCCTTTCAAACAACTAACGGTACACCCTCCAGCTTCTTGTCCCCACCGCCAGGGCCGACGCAGCTAAGGTAAGGCCAGTCAGGACAGTGTGATGGACATGGCTTCATTTTCCTTCCATCCGCAGCCTGGCTGAAAGAGTGAGTGTGGTTATGGCCACCCAGGTCCTTGCTGAAGCAACAGGGATTAACCCAAAGTGGATACATGAGTCCTCTGATCAGAACAACAAATCTAAAAGCCCTGTAGGTCCCATGTCTGGTGTTGTAGCAGCTGAAGGAGGAAGGGGAGGGGGGGAGTGGGACGGGAGGGAAAGAGGGAGCCGGGCAGGTGGCCGATGTGTCAGGTGCACAGTCCTTGACAGGTGACCGAGCTCGGTCACGGCCAGTGCCCAGCGCCCGCAGCCAAGCGAGTCCTCCCGCTCAGCACCGGGAGAAGGTCGCCCCGCCTCCCCGCTCCCTGGGAAGGTGAGCCTCCTCTCCCTCATGTTGTCATTCGCATCGCCCTGGGCCCGGGGATTCTGAAAGGCGCACAGGGTTCGGTTTGGTTTGATTTTGTCTTTTCATCAAATAAACAATGAAAGGAACAAAACCCACCCCCTTCAACTCAACAGGCTTCCTACTGCTATGGCCACCGCCTGTGCGAGCCTCCACTCACTTTTCTCTTCTTTCTCTTTTCAGTACTTTCTGAATTTTGTCATCAGCATGTGCTCATTTATATCAGGAGAAAGTACACTCTATTCTTACACATCTCCTCGCTCAGCAGATCCTACCACCCAGGGTTGTAAGGACAGAGTTGGGAGATTCACAAGACATCAGTTGCCCAAAGCGAGACTGGACTCGGCTCTGGACAGTCCCCAAACCCGAGTCCCGCAAGCAAGTCCCAGTCTCCCTCCAAGTCCAGCTCAGCGCTGTGGACAGCGCTTGTGATGGAGGGAGGAAGGAGAAAACAGAGAGAAGGAAGGAGGGGGGAGAGAATGCAGCGAATTAACTCACTGACGGGCTGACTGGCTGCTTCCCGGGTAGCTGACTCGGGACCCTTGGAAGGACCCCCCTCTATTTTGCCAGGAGCCATCGGATGGCACCTGGCACCGGTCAGGTCTCAATGAATGGAGCGCCTGTCCAGAGCCCTGGCCTGCGTGTAACCTGGTGACCCAAAAGCCCGGCAAGGCTGGCATCTAAGACTCTCTCAAGTGAGAAAGGGCAGATGTGGCCAGCGGCTCTGGGCCCATCCAGGTGAAGGTGGGCAGGTGCGCACCACACTCCTCCTGCAACTCACTGGAGGGTTAAAACTTTCAAACTAAAAACCAAAAAAAGGGAAACTAAACTGTGGTGTCAGAAGTCAAGGCAGTGGTTGCCCTGGAGAAGGGGCGATGCGAGGAGGGAGATTCCAAAGGTGCCGCATGTTATACCCAGAAATCACGTGGCTCCTTGACCTCCACAGACCGCAGTCTTGTTCATGCACTTGTTTGTACATGTGCTTGACATCGTGAGAAAGACGGACAGTTTTTTCAAAAGGCAAACAAAATGCACACATTTCTAAGGGTTCCATGGGATCCTGAGGACATTCTAGCAGTAGGATGGGGCCACCGGAGCCCTGCCCAGCTGACAGCCTCCCCTCTCGGCCCCGTTCCAGTTCCCTGACCCAAGTTCTGCAGCCGAGGTCCCAGCTACCTCATCAGGAAGGCCAAGTGCAACTGGTGCCAACCCCCTATTTAAAAAGCCAAAAACGGACTGGCCTTTTTCTCTTGGCAATATTCTCTCCTCAAACAGACAACCTTTCACCGTTAACTGGATGGCGGGACTCTAGTTCAGAAGGCGATGCACCCAGAAAAGAATGTGGTGCCCATCACGCTCCCCATTCCTATGCATGTCGGGCTACTTTTATTTCAAACAACACTAGGCCTGGGTGCATTCTTGTCTCAAATCACCTCCAAAGAGTTAACACTTTAAAGTGGGCGATGCCTTTGAAGGCACAGCACAGCCCAGCCCCTTTGGGGAGTTAACTTTCAAAATAAAAATAATACGATGAATAATCTCGTGTTGGACGGGCAAGGGCAGGCTCTGACTCACCCTCCAGCGTCTCTGGCCTCCGAGGCCCATGGCAGACACTCCTGTAAGACCGGAGATTGCCCACCCTCCCCTCCCCCACCCACAGCAACGCGGTCACTCCTGCAAGGATGTGAAAACCGCCACTCTTAATGGAGACCATCGCTCTCCAACCAAGTACCTGTGTGGCTCCTGAGGGGTGACTTCACACCACAGACATGTAGAAGCCCCCAGTTACATGGTGCTGGGGCCCCCGACCCCAGTGAACCTCCCAGAGCTCCTCTGCCTCAGGCAGTGGGCTGACAGGGTCTGGGACTCTGCCCGCATCCCCTCAGGAGCTGGTCTACCTGCCCTTGTCCTTCGGGCCACACGCTGACCAGTTACCTGCCCGGAATTCATCCCCACCTCCTCCCGGCCCCCGCCCTGCCACCAGCATGCTCTGGCCGGACAAAGTCAAAACACCAAATTCACTGACTACTGCCCTGTGCAAACCAGCCACTTGTGCCCCCTGAAGCCCCATCCAGAAAGCACGCAGGGGCGGTGGGGGGATCAGTGTTGTAAATATTCCTGCCCCCCCTCCATTAGACAGACCAGTGGTTCACTCTCCCCCTAGGGGCACCTGCCCATGTCTAGACACACCTCCTATTGTCACGGCTGGAGACAGGCGCTACTGGCATCCAGTGGACGAGGCCAGGATGTGCTAAGCAGCTCCACGGCCCACACAGCCCCGTGGCAGAGCCGTCCAGCCGAACATGTCAGCAGTGCCCAGGCTGAGGCGCCCCAGCCAGATAGGCCACAGCGATCGCCACGATCTCTATCGTGGCCTTCAAGGAACTGCCGCGACGTGTCTGTTTTGTCCTCTGTGGCGAATGCTGAGGGCTACAGTTCGGGGAGCACCGAGGAAGAAACTGTGACCCCGAGCTGCACGACATCCTCAGGCTGAGGCTCGACCGCCCGGCACTCCCTCTCCAGGACCCTGGTCCGTGCAGCCCAGGCCCGGTCAGCAGGCAGCCTGCAAGGCCCCACATGCCATCCCGGCGAATCAGCGGGACCTGGGGGCTGGATGGTAGGACAGCCGGGGGATTCACCGTTTGTTGAATAACTGAACTTGCAAAATATGAAATAACAGATCCTGGCCCCCCAGAGGGAGGCCCCCGCACAGGGTGCCAGGGCTCTGCCCTCAGCCCTCTCCATGGGCACTTCCTCCATGGCTTGAGTAGGTCACAGGGAGCACTTTTATGAAACCCCACGAATGACAACACGGAGAAGCATGCTGATGTCTGGTGGGCTGAGTGTGACTCAGACAGACCACAGTGGGTTCATGGTAGAACAAGCCAGCCCTCCCACTAAGAGGCGCCTTTACGCTCTCCAACCACCTCACGCTAGGCTATGCCATTCGATAATTATCGCCAACCACCGTGTGGGGGTCTCCCTACCCCCAGCCCGTGTGCTTGCTGAGCAGTGGAGAGCCTGCACAGGCTCAGAGCCCCGCCTGGGGGAGTTAGCACCAGGGACAGAGGCACCGGAAGGGGTTAGTGGGGCACCAACTCTAAGGTGTTAAGTTGGCCCCGCTAACCTGAGGATATGGTTAGGAACAAGAGGGCGGCGAAGCCCTTGCCCTCGCTCTGGTCGGCAGCCACGCTGGTGGCCTGGCGCTGGCCTGGTGAGCACATTTTGGAGCAGTTACGAACCCAGCTCACTCGGGGGGGGGGGGGGGGGGGGTGAGGAAGATGGAAAAGAACCAACATCAAGTCCTATGAGGTGATGAAGATGGGGACATGTGCATGTCCGAGTCGCCCTGGAGTCCACGGTGCTGTCCACCGCAGAGCCGCCGTCCTGGACAAGACAGGCTCAGGCACCTCTACGGGCCCGGAGGACGGGGCAGGACTAACGCACATCCAAGGGGAAGGATTCGGCTCCTGGCCACCTCTCGCACTCAGAGGGGACAGCAGGTCACCGTGCCCAGTGCCGAGCTCTCCAGCCTTGAGAGTATTCAAGCTCAGGATGGACTAAGGGAGGTATTCGGGCAGAGGGCGGGGCACTAATGCCATCTGCTCATTCGGAAACCTGCGCTCAGGGCCCTGTGCCAGGCGCTGGGAGGCAGCAGTGCACCAACCTAGGCCGGTCCGGGAGCTGCGGGTCGGGGTGACGAGGTCCTGGGGAGTGCTGCAGGGACATGTGTTTTCTTGATAATTAAGAACTTCCGGTGAAACTCCCCCGCCACACACACACACACACACACACACACACACACACTAACACTCCAATATTCAGGTCCTTGAAGAAATTACAAATGCAACAACAAATGAACTGTAAATATTTAATTGTGGGGTTTCCTAACCAATGAGACCTGTCCCCTCCAAAGTTCCTTCCTGCCAAAGACACGGGAATCCTGTGACAACATGCCTGCAGCTGCCCAGAGTCTCAGAGCCAATCCTGACCACGTGGCACCAGGAGCTGCAAGCAGGGCATCAGCAGACCATTGGGCAAAAGGAGAGGCAGGAACGGGGGAGGCTGACAGGGAGGGCGGGGAAGTGGAGACACTGACTTTCAGAGTAAACACACGTAGTAAAAGATCCAACACCCAAGGTCAGGCCCAGAGAAACCGTCTGGCCCAGAACCCCGGGCCCCGGCGGCCCAGCCCCTGGGGAAGGCCTACAGCGCCCGCAACCCCTCCGCTGCCAGCAGGACCGGGACCTGGTCTGGCCTGCTCCCCGGGGCGTGTGCAGACTTCCAGGCCCTCCCACTGCCTGCTCTCCGGGTCCCTCCCCACGAGACATGCTCCTGGAGTCGTCAGTGTCCCTCCTCCGCAACTGCCACCCAGCAAGGCCATGAAGCCAACCCCCTGCGCCAGCGACCTTCAAGCAAAGACCTTTGAGACAGAGGAAGGTCATGGCAGAGAAGGAGGTCACAGACACTGAGGAAGGTCACGGGCAGTGAGCTGACAGGGCGCTGGCTCTCATGCCTCAGAGACGCCCTGAGCATGTGGTGGAAGCCGTGAGCGGCTCTTGGGGTGGCAGGACTGGAGGTGGGAGAGGAGCCCTCTCCGTGGCCAGCAGGGCTGCGGGGTGCTCTCCAGTGTCCCAAGTCCCTGCTGCATCTGCCCCAGAGGTCTCCTCCCATCCCGTCTCTAGAGCAAGGACAGAAAAGGGCAGACCCGCTAGCCCCTCCCGCAGCCCCTGCCATGGTGACAGGGCCTGGCGAGATGGGGAGTCTGCAGCAACGGCAGTGGCCACAGGTGGCCCCGAGCGCTCCCCCATAAGCAAGGGACTGTGGCAAAGGCTGGCAGCTCTTAGAAAAGAATCGACAGGGTCAGGGTGGCCGCCCTGTCCCCACCCATTCTCCAGACCTCACCCAGAAAAGCCAAGTGCGGGTCTGGGCGCTGCCTCCCCCCGGTCGGCATTGCCATCAAGGCAGCTGGGCTCCCAGGGAAACGGAATGCGAGGGCGGAGCGCAGCCTCCCTGAGAGGAAGGCAGAGACACCTCACGCCTGTCCACCCGCAGAATTAATAGATGAGACACAAGAGGAAGGCAAACAAAGCAAGTACAGACCCTCAGAGAAACCGGGGGGACACTGGGAACACAGAGTAGGGCCAGGCCGTGGGAACCCTGGGCAGGAAGCATGTAGAAGCTCTGGATAAAGGGCAGAGTGGGGTTTGGGGCAATGGACAAGGTCTGGAGATGCTGGTGGTGACGCTGCACAGCCATGTGAAGGTGCTCAGTGCCGCCGAGCTGTCCACTCCAGAACAGCCATTTCACACTGTGTCTATTTTAACACAACAGAAGGAGAGCTCTTTAAAAGGGGAAATAACACATATAGTATAGCCACTGCTTCATTTAGCGGAGATTGCCTGAGCATCCACTACCTATCAGAGAACCAAGCAGGCAGTAGAGCTGCCTTCATGGCCCCTGATGCTGGCAGGAGAGACAGAGCAGGAGCAAGACAAGGAGATGAAATGCAGCGGGTGCTGACAGGGACAGGCGCTCTGGAGAAGGTGCAGAGAAGGGGAGCAGGTTTCCAACGGAGCAGTGAGGACAGGTTCCACCGGGGACGGGTCCCCAGAGCCCGGGCTCCTCGAGGAGAATGGCAATAAGGGGCAGACGGTGGTGACAAAATGACTGGCGATGCATGCGGAGAGCTGGGGGCACGTGCCAAGTGCCACGGAGCTTCAGGCCTCCTTCTGGCCTCGGACGAGAGGGTGGAGACTGCCAGAGGTGCAGACTTATCATATTTTATTCCTAAAATAAAGAACTCAATAAGTAGCCAAAGGATACTTCAGTGAGCTGGAAAATCACATCAGGAAACTGTCCTGGAAAGCCTCAAGAGAAGATAAAGAGGTGAAGAATATTATTTTTTAAATATATTTTTATTGATTTCAGAGAGGAAAGGAGAGGGAGAGAGAGAGAGAGAGAAACATCAATGATGAAAGAGAATCATTGATCAGCTGCCTCCTGCACACCCCACACTGGGAATTGAGCCTAAAATCCAGGCATGTGCCCTGACCGGGAAATGAACCATGACCTCCTGGTTCATAGGTCAATGCTCAATCACTGAGCCTCACTGGCCGGGCAAAAGTTACTTTTAAATAAATAAATAAAAGGAAATATGGAGAACAGAAGTAGACCTGTCAACATCCATATTCTAGGAGGACAAAGACACAGATGGAGGGAAAATAATGAAGAACTAACAACCAAGAATTTCCCAGAATTAAAGAAAGATGTAAAAACCTCAATGTTAACAATGCACCGAGTGCCAAAGGCTAGACAAGAGAGACAGGGAAACATTAGATGCTTCTGAAAGGAACAACAACCCGAGAAGACAGAATGATCACGACAGATAAGCACCTAAAAATTGGGGCCCCCCAAAAAAAACGCAGAGTAACAACTGAGAAAGCTACAAAAAGAAGTAGATAAATCAAGAAATTTGGTTGGAGACTTTAAATCACCGACTTAGAAATTGATGGCTCAGACACACCAACAACTAAAAACGAAGACAATGAGATTTACTGAGATTGAACTAAGAAATATCTGGGTAATTCAGCCAACAGAGAACAGACATCTTTGTGAGCATGAGGATGACTCACAAAAACTAAACATGCACGAGGCTATAAGGGAAGATTTGGTAAATGCCAAAGAACCAATACCAAAGAAACCATGTTTAAGAACCTAACATCATAAAACTTCAAAATATTAACAAAAGGGTGGCTCACAAATCCAAATATTTGGAAACAAAAAAGCATTCTATTGATCCTTGTTAACGAAAAAACCATAAGGGGAATTTTTAAATACTTAGAACACCTAGTGAAATCACTGTATGTAAAATTACAAAATACTAGTATACGAGCAGGAATATGTGACCCATACTGAGGGAAACGGCAATCAATGGAAACTGATTCTGGGATGACACCAATGTTTATATTAAGCGAGTGTTTTTATTCTGATGTGTTGACATCCTGTGGCCTGACTGACCTTGGAAGGAACTGCCCCTCCTAGGATTAGCTACTGCTAGAGACAGCTAACAACCAGCAATGATTACATTAACTGTAAATAGACTGAACCACCCAATTCAAAAGCAGAGATTGTCTGATGGATGAACCAACTATATGCTGTCCACAGGAAACATACTTAAATATGAAGATAATGAAAGTAATAGATGAAAAGGATACAACATGCAAACCATACGCATAAGAAGGCTGGGTGGCTATGTGAAGTTGTCTTTAAGGTACGGGGTGCTACCATTAATAGAGACATTCATAGTAATAAGTAGGGTGAGTAATCAGAGAGACATTGCAATTATAAATGTAATGTACCCAATAATAGAGCTTAAAATACAAGAAGTAAAAATTGACAGAAATAAAGACAGAAATGGACAAATCCATTATCTTAATTGGAGATTTTAAAAATAGTGTCCAAACAGCATAAAATGCTTAGGGATAAATTTAACAAATGACATGCAAAACCTCTATCCTAACTACATAATACAGGGAAATTAAAGACTTAAATAAATGGAGATATATACCTTATTTATGGATTGGAAGATTCAGTATTTTAGAGATGGCAATTGTCACCAAATTGGTCTATATCTTTAGTACCATCCCATTAAAAATACCTGTAGGGTTTTTTTTGTAGATACTGACCAGCTGATTCTAAAATTTATATGAACATGCAAAGAAAGTAGAATAGCCAAAGCTCTTTTGAAAAAGAACCAAGTTAGAGGACTGAATTTAAGACATCCTACAAACTACAGTAATCAAGATAGTGAGGTAATGACATAGGAGAGACAAACAGCTTAGTAGGCCAGAGGAGAGCCCAGAATAAACCCACTCTTAACGATCCAGTGAGTTACGTAAAGGTGCCAAAGCAATCAACATGGATAGGAAAGTCTTCAACAAATGGTATTGACATAAGGGACGTCAATGTGGGAAATAACAAATGTCTCCTACCTTACATCATATACAAAAATTAATTTAAGATGGAAAGCAGACATACATGTAAAATCTAAAATGATAAATCTTCCAGAAGAAAATCCTCACAACAAAATAGTAGGCAAAGATTTCTTAGAGAGGCTACAGAAAGCAATAACTATGAAAGGGTAAAAGTAACAGTAACTTTAAAACTTCTGCCACTGAAAAGACACCATTATAAGAGTAAACTAGAGGCCCAGTGCATGAAATTCATGCACAGGGTTGGGAGGAGGGTCCCTCAGTCCGGCCTGCGCCCTCTCACAATCTGGGACCCGTGGGGTCGGGCCTAAACCAGCAGTGGGACATCCCCCTTGCAATTTGGGACGCTGCATGCACCAGTGACCATACTTTTCATATAGGTGAAAGGCATCTTGCTGTTGTATGGACAGCTACATTTTTTTGCCCTGGTTATTAAAAGTAGTGCATAACATCATCCTTCTGAGGCAGTAGTACCATTTTCCCCATCTTATGGATGGAAAAACTGAAGCAGAGAGAAGTTAAGTAATTGGCTTTGTCACACAGTTTTAAGTGTCAGAATCAGGGCTGACCACGAAATGTGCAAGCCAGAGTCCATGCATGTCATCGCTGCATCATCCTGTTTTTTCAATGTTAGAGTAGCCTTGCCAGGTTTTAATTTTTAAATCTAAGAGACTGTTCCCAATATATAGGGTAGGGTCCCTAGGCCTGGCCGGTGATCAGGGCCATCTGTGGGGTGACCGGCGGGGGGGTCAGGGGGCCCCCACTGGCACCCGCCTTGGCTGGCGGCCTGGTGCCACCTGCTGGCCAGCCCTGCCCACCGCTGACACCAGTCACCTCCCTCTGCCACCTCAACCAGGGGCAGTTCCTGCATTGAGCATCTGCCCCCTGGTAGTCAGTACGCATCATAGCAACCGGTCGTTCTGTAGGTTGTTCCATGGTTCGGTCGATTTGCAAATTAGGTTTTTATTATATAGGATAAGCAGGCCACAACCTTGGGGAAAATATTTACAAAACATATAGTTGACAAAAGATTTTATCCATACTTTATAAAGTATGTCTACATGCCAATAATAAAAAGAAAATCAAAAAAATTTAATACATATAACATTGGACAGATACTTCATAAAGGAAGATTCATGTGAAAACTATGGGAGTAATCAGGGAAATTACCACAGTTTTAATTTACATTTATCCACCGGAATGGCTAAAATTAAAGACTAACAACATTAAGTGTTGATGAGTATGTGGAGCAAGTGGAACCATCATACGATGTTGGTGGAAATGTGAAATGGCAGAATCACTTTAGGGGAAAAAAATATCTGCTATATCTGCCAGTTTCTTTGAAAAGAAAAAACAGCATCCAACAATTCTCTCCTAGGCATTTATTCCAGAGGTACATTAAACACATACATACATACACACACACACACACACACACACACACAAAAACGCATCCCTCAAAGAGACTTGTATGAAATATTCAAGCAGTTTTATTCATACTAGTCAAAAACTGAAAACACCAGCTGTCCGTTAGTGGGCAAACAAACTCTGGGACATTCATACAACAGAACACTGCTCATCAGGAAAAAGGGAAACACTACTGATACTTGCAACAACATAGCTGAGTGAAGGAAGCCTTACCCAAAAGAATATATATTGTATGAATTCACTGATATGAAGTCCTAGGATTAGCAAAAAATAATCTATGTTGTTGTTTGTTTAAATCAGAACAGTGGTTGCCTGTGAGGGGGGAGTGCTGCCTGGGAAGAAGCCAAAGAGAAGCTTTTGGGATCATGAAAATGTCTGTCTCTTAATAGGAGAGTGGATGACGTGGGTGTAGGCATTTGTCAAAACTCACCCAATGGCACTCTGAAGGCTGTGCATTTTGCGATCTATAAATTCTACGTTAAAAAGTAAGTAAACCCTTCACAATATGCATTCTGAAATATTTAGGGGTGACAGGTACTGCTGTCTGCAATTTACCAGGAAATGCCTCCCAAACTGAGATGGATTAATGACTACAGACGTGGATGGAAATGTGATCAGGCAAACACAGTAAACTGTGAGCGTGATGGATGTAAGAATGTCAGCTACAATTCTTTCCACTTTTCACGTTTTCGATGTTTCAGAATATAATGCTGGGTGGGGGATAAGAACCTCATGGGACACAGCCCCGGGAGTATGTAATGGGAGTTTTATAGTTTGAATGCATTTAACAGAAGACAAGCAAGATTAACACTAAATGCACAAAGCACCAGTGCTAAGACTGCTGGTGACCTCCCAACATCCGGTGCCCCCTTCTTCTTCTTCCGAAACCACACACCCTGATGTTATCATGGGCAGGAGAGGAAGTAAAGGATGACCTGTCCCGCCCCCTCCCAGACAGGGTTGGCCAATGAGACGTCAGATGTCGGCAGAAGTGGTGGTGGGGGGCTTCCAGGAGAGCTCTCTGAGAGGCGGGTGGAGAGCTGGACGTGTCCTCGTCCATCCACATCCTGCCTGGGACCCAGAAGTCACCCTGTCCCTCTACTCCTGCCTTCTCCTTTGCTCCGATCCAGCTGTACCCCATATTCCTCAAGCCCCGAGTCAGCCCACCAAGCTCTAGGGACAGTAAAAATCTTTCAGCAGTTAGCGCACAAATGATGTGAACTTCAGAGTCAAGAGCAGATGGCTGTGCTTTGCAGAATCCATGGCCGCCCCAGCGCCCACACAGGCCTGGTTGAGGGGCCCTAATACTGAGGAGGCCACCCCCGTGGAGAGGTTTGTGCCTCGCTTAGGAGCAATAACGGAGCAGATACCTGAAGCGCGGGCTCGCGTACATCTTGTTTGGGGAAGAAAACCTTCCCATCCCCCGTGAAAATATGCTAAACAGCCTCCACAGCTACGTCTTCCTTTTCCGTTCCAAGGAGACGCGTCAGACCTATTAAGCTCCCGTGTTATTTCCAGCTCCGTTATTGGGGCTGACACGGCAGGAGAGCGCGAGGGCTCTTCCTGGCGGAGGCCGTGCAAATCGCTTCCCCGAAGGAAATGGCTTCTCCAGCCTGAGCGGGTTCACTCAGCTCCCGCTAGTCCAGTGGCTGCCCCGGTGCCCCTGGACCCGCTGGTGAGCCTCATCGAGCAGGACTCTCGGTGGAAGCCACAGCCGCCTAACCCTCCACCACTGTCCCCTGGGAAGAGGACCGTCCCGGTGGCTCCCTGTGTGCCAGGCCCTGTGGCTGGGAAGCGGGAGGCGGCTCCCTGAGGGTGGTCCCTGGCGCTGCTCTGGTCTGCTTAGGGCACCTCCTGCCCCCTTCGCCCTCCCACCCTCTCAGAGAGGAAGCAACTCCTGGCCCGAGAGCTGTGATGGCCTCCCCGTGGCAGCATCTCCAAGGAAAACTAAGCTCCCAGGAGAGCGGGAGTCGCCACCTCCACAGGCTCAGCCAGACCCTGCCAGCCCGTCCTCAAAGCCCAGGTCCGCCCCCTCGGGTGGCCAGCACACTCGCTGCTGACACCTCACGCTGACACCTCAGGGTACCACTGAAGTCACAGTTCACTCAGCACCAAAGTCTTTGCCAATGATGCTCCTTTCACACCTGGGAGGGTGGAGCTGGCTAACCTGCATGTGCCCCCCCCCTTCCCCCCCCCCCCCCCCCAGGCCAGGCCCCAAGAACTCCTCGCAGGAAGGTGCTCATTCCCCACAGCACAAGCTTAGGATGGAGAATGGCTGCCTGACGGGGTGGGGAATACAAAGAGCTTGTCTCAGTTCCTATCGGGGTTTTTCCAGGATAATTACAAGAAGTTTAGGATCCATTCGGGGACTTGTACTTCATCAAATGAATTTCCATCTGTGTCCCCACCACCGAAGAAGTATCGCCTGGTACGACGCGCAGGCTTTTACTGTGTGGAAGTCAGATTGTTAATCTGCGGCGGGCGGCACTGAGAGGACGATTCCACGGCGCCTGCTTATGCAAAACAGGCTGGGTTTCCATCAGGCTTGGCTCCCGCTCCTTAACGCTGGTTGGGGTGCGAGGATGTGGGATGGTGGCCCGGGCACCACCCTGGCCCCTTGCCCCAGCCAGGCCACCCCTCAGGGGCCACTCTCCCAGCGTGGCACAGCCCAGTGCCGGCCGCCAGGAGAAATCTGACCAGAAAACAGACTTGGGAAAGATCAGCTTCTGGATTCCAAGCATGTCCTGGGTCTATTGATTTCGGTTCAGAGAGCGTGGTCCCAGGGAGGAGGAGGGGGAGGCAGTTCAGCCCCGCTGACGCTGCAGCGCGGGCGTCAAACCAAGCCTGCTGAGCCCCACAGACACAGGGGAGATCAGAGACCACGGCAGCCAGCTCTGCTGCAGACGAGGCTGGTCCAGGGACCACAGGTTGAGGCGGGGACCACACGGCACAGCTGGGAAGGACGGACGAGAGGAAGGAGGGGCGGGGAGGAAGGGGAACCTGGACTCCCGGGACCAAGGGCGAGGCACCCTTTTCCATAATGACCTACAGCATTTGGTCCCGGGCACCCGACATGGCATGGATTCGCTCCAGGTTGGCACAGGACTGAGGGGATGAGGGATTGACTCTATATAAGCGTTTGTCCGCAGCGTCATTGTGTTCTGGTCAGACCTGCTTCATCCACCACTTCACCCAAAGGCCGGGGCACCTGCCTGAATGGTCTCAGGGATCCTCACCCAAGTTGGACTCTAGAATCATTTGGGGCCTGAACCCCGTCCAAAAACATTTAAAATAAGCTCTCGGAGGGTCCCTGGCGGCCGTAGTCTTTAAGGTTCCCCGGCGGACAGAGGGGCCAAGCCATGCGAGCTGCTCAGCAGCCACTGTGGTCTCCGCGGAATCCAGGAACCGCTTCCCAAGGCGTTTTGACCAGCCACGGGCGGCTGGCGAGGCGGGGCTGTGTGCACCGAGTTCAAGGCTCACCTTCGAAATGGTGTGAACAAACCCTCCCCCGGATGCCACCACTGGGACACAGTGGCAAGGGAAACTGGCATTCCAGATGTAGCATCCAGATGTGGTTTAAAACCCACAGAGCGAAACAGAGACACTGGCATCTGCATGTCCTCAGGAAAAGACCAGCCCGGGCACAGCCCTGACCCCAGCCGTGGACGCAGGAACGGCCAACCCCAGGGCGGAGCCTGGCGGCCCGTGAAATCTGGGGCAGATGCCCGAGCGGGACACCAGACCTGACGGCCTGGCAGCACCACGTCACCCTGTCCACGCTCCCAGGCGGGTCTCACCACCTCCCTCCTCCAAGTCCTTCAGCAAGAACCGAACACCCCCACCCGTGCTACCCCCACCCATGTGTCCTTCGTCCCTTGTGTGAGCCCAGGGCCAGGTGCCAGACAGGGGAGAACTCCCTCTACCTCAGACTCTGACAAACCTGCCAACACCGCTGACTCCCGGAGGGGCCTCCCCAACACTCACACGCCATCCTGGCCCCAAACCAAGGAAAATGCCAGAATCCCAGCAAGCAGACGGCCACGGAGCACTACAGAGAGGACTATGCCCAGCCCCATCGGGAGCACACAAGCACCCAGCACAGGTGCCGGACCGATGGGCCTGCTCACCCTGTGCGGTGGGGGGTGAGCGCCGCCGCTCCAGCTGCAGAAGGGGGCCCTCGAGAGGGACACACTGAGCCGCGCCGCACACGCCAGCTGGGGACCATCCCATCCCCTCGGCCACCTGCACCTACAATATGTGGAAACCCCAAGCCTCCAGCGCAACCCCTGCCACCCCAGATGTTCAGGAAAAGGCGCAGCCTCTTCGGCTCCCCGGGACCCAGCTGTTCCCGGGCAGGTCCAGGCTCTGCCCTGCATGAGGCTCACTCTCAGGAGCAAGAAGGCCTCCCTTGCCTGGGTCCTGCCCAGCCTCCTTGCTCTGGAGGCGGGAGCCATGTGATGTGAGGGAAGATGAGCAGTGAAGTCGTCCGCTCAGCACAAGACTCGTGCGGGGGAAGGAGAGCCACGGAAACCCAGGAAGGGCTTCGCGGTGCCGTGGGCCGTGGCTGATGACCTTCCACACTCGCTGTGCCGAGTGCAGGACTGACCCACGCTCCGTGCTGCCTCCGGAGCACCGTGGGCACCAGGCGGGGGACACGCTGCTGAACCCTGACCTACAGCATGTTACCAACAAACGTGCCCCCGTCCCACGACCACTACGTCCTCCCATGCATCGCGTCGGGGAAACCGACAGGCTGTAACCCAACCCCGGCGAGGACAGGGCCACAGGGGACACGCGGGCAGGTCTTCCCCTGCTGGCGAGAGGCGAAGGCACACCAGAAAGCGGCTTGTCATACCTCCTAAGCACGTGAGCTCACAAGGGCGAGCCTCTCTCTGAAGCTCGGAGAGCCTGACCGGGAACCAGAAACTACCTCGGCCCCATCAACAGGGCAAGGGCCCAGCCGGCGTGGCTCAGTGGTTGAGCATCAACCTATAAACCAGGAGGTCATGGTTCGATTCCCGGTCCGGTTTGCGGGCTCGATCCCCAGTGTGGGATGTGCAGGACGCAGCCAATCAATGATTCTCTCTCATCATTGACGTTTCTATCTCTTCCTCCTACCTTCCTCTCTGAAATCAATATATATGTATATGTATATATTTTTTTAAATAATGGAATGGTGCCCTAGCCGATTTGGCTCAGTGGACAGAGCATCGGGCCTGGGGACCAAAGGGTCCCGAGTTCGATTCCAGTCAAGAGCAGGTACCTCAGTTGCAGGATCCTCCCTGGCCCGGTCCCTGGTCAGGGCGAGTGCAGGAGGCAACCAATCAATGTGTTTCTCTCACATCGATGTTTCTCTCTGTCTTTCCCACTCTCTTCCCCTCTCCCTAAAAATCAATGGAAAAATATCCTTGGGTGAGGATTAACAAAAAAAAAATACTTATAAGGGAATGGTTAGCATAAACTGCGATAGATCCATACTACTGAGTATGTTTCACATATATCTTTTCCTTTGACTAATTAAACATACCCAAAAATTACAAGGAAAATATAGTAGCAACACCATATGGACATTAAATATAGACTAATGTTAATATTTCCACATTTTTTGGTTTTTCATATGTATTTACATATATGTATATATATATTCACATCCATAAAACTCACTTTATTATAAACATTATGCTAATCTAAAACCCCAAATAACCTTTCTTACTCTTTTCCTTTCTTTTGAAATAGCAACTTCTAAAAGTAGATTTTGGGCAATAAAAGTATCTTTGAAAAATAAACTAATAAAAAACGAGGTTCCCCAGGTGACGCTAACGTGCAGACAGGGACGAGGACTCCTGAGCGGATCAGCTTTGGGAAGTTTGCCAAAATGCTGGCCCCTCGTCAGACACACAAAGGAGCACGGAGCGAACTGGCCCTGACCCCAGGGGCTTCGTGGGCCCTCAGGAGCCATGTCAAAGCTCTGCCCAAGAGCCTGTTTAGAAAATAATGGTCCCTGAGTCACCAAGGGTTTGTGTCCCCAAAAGAAAGCAGCAGGGAGGCGGGGCTGGAAACTCCAGCATCGCTGGAGCGGGAGGCTTTCCCTGCATTAACTCCCGCCCTTGGCATTCTCCTAACCCACATGGGCTCAGGTACAGACAGCACATCAGGAGCCACCCTCCTGGAGTCCCAATACTTGCCACCTCTTCCAGGAGGCCTCCCCTGATTGATGGGGTAACCAGAGATGGCCTTCTCTGCATGACCCAGCACTCACTCTCACGGCTATACGCACCCACTGGCTGCTGTTGGTAAATGACCTAAGAACGCTGTCATTCCCTCACACACTCTCTCTTTAGATTAAAAATCCCCCCACAGCAGGTAACATGGTGTCCAAGTCCTTTGTGCAGCACCCAGCCTCTCTCCCTGCACAAGTGGTGCCCCCACGGTCAGTGCCCCCTGACCCTGACCAGCGTCCACTTCCCTCTCAGGATGCCCTCTGCCCAGGGAGCCCTCCCAAAGCTCCCTCTGCCACACCTTGGGCTGTGTCCCCTGCCTCGGCTGGAGACAGAAGGCCACTCTACTCCTCTTGCTAAGGGGAGAGCTAGACTTTCCATCCAACAACCACCCTGATGCTTGAAAGGATGCTGTCTCCACCTGTGACTCAGCACCTGTGACTCGCCACCTGTGACTCACCACCTGAGCAGGGACAGTCTCAGGAGGAGGACGCCCTGTAGGCTGGCCTGGCCTGGTCCCTCAGACCCGCCATCCTCCGACAGCCCCCTGCAGGTGCCAATAGGGCAACCAGAGAAAGCCGCAGAGTGACCCCTTTAAAGTCTGAAGGTGCACAGCCTGTGATTCCAGAATGTTCTCCCATCCCCGAAGGAAACAGGTCCGCCCAGGAAGAGTTAATCCTCCGCAAGCCGAGGTTAGGGATGAAGCCCGGCCTGATGCAGAGGTGCAGAGAGCGCCGCCAGGATAAATCTGGAGGCGCCGAGGCCTCGCTCCTCATTTGTTAGTCAGCGAAGTGTGAAAATGCTAATGAAGGGAGCTATCGTCTGTGAGAATCCCACTATCAGAATGGAGTTCACGTCGGAGGCTCCTGCGTGCACGCAGCCCCTGCACATCCCTCCTTCCCAGCGCGGCTAATAACACGTAATTGCCTCCCTCTGTCTGGCCACCTTCGCCCGGGCAAGGCTGAGATTTGCTACAACTGTTATTGTAGGAATTATTTTCATGCTATTAAGTTGGAGCTTTATTATATGTGTTCTTAAAATAAGGCAGAGAGATTGTAAGTGTATAGCGGGCCCCGGTGAAGGTATTTTTAGAAATAGAACGGGATGGCAAGAGGCACTGAAGCGGGTGATGCCGTGGGCCCTCCCCTTCCTGAAGCCTACAAACGTGCATGCAGAGGCCTCTCCTCACGGGAAAGGTCGGCTCCGGAACCGGAACCGCAGGCACTGCCTGCTGCAGACCAGAGGGGAGGGGAGCAGGCTCTGAAGGGCCAGGCACCCCACCTTCCTGTGTCACCGTGGAGTGGGGGTGGGGGGCATCTCACTTGGGCAAACCCAGGCTTGTCCTCCTCCCCACACCAGGCTGGGCCGCAGCTGACAGCAGCTCCGCAGGCAGCCCACTGCCCTGCGCGCCCGCTCCCCGC
>NW_005366599.1:2537900-2547758 GCF_000412655.1 Myotis brandtii | reverse complement strand
GCGGCAGGCGTCCCAGGCCGGCGAGGAGAGGAGCGTCTCAGCAGCAGGGCAGGCTGGGACCTGACCCGCATCCCCCGACGGGCAGCGGATGTGAGTGCGTTAGCCAGGCTGGAGTGGGATCCACTGGGAAGCCTGCGGAAAACCTGGCCGGTAGATACAACGCCCCCTTTCTCTGGAAGTGACCCCACCATGCATCACATGGGGTGCCCTGCAGTCTGAATAGGCAGCCCTGGTCCCCCCGCAGGAGAGGACTCCACACGCTCTTCCCCAGGAACCTGGGGCTGGACTCTGGGGCCTGTGGTCGCCTCCTCCTGCGGGTGACGTGGTGCGTGTAACTCCGCACTGAGGACAGGCCTGAGCTGGGCTGGGCCGCCGAGAGGAGACACTGAAGCGTGAAGGAGGCAGGAGATGAGACAGCCTGGGTGGCCTCCTGGTCCCCTGCCCAGCTTCCAGCTGCGCCTCTTCTCCCAGGAGATGTAACTATACCCTCATGATAAATAATTCCTTTTCTCAAGCCCGCTGGAGTTTTTTTATGTAACTTATGACAAAAGAGTCAGAATACAACGGGCTCAGAATACAACGTGACATTTTGAAATGCTTAATTTTCACGGAATGCCCCAGAAATACTTGGTGTTGCCATCGATGCATCTATCCAACTACCCACCATCCATCCATCTACCCAACCATCCAACCATCCACCCAACCATCCATCCTCCCATCCTCCCATCCTCCCATCCATCGATCTGCTGCTCCAAAGCCACTGAGGTGGTGCAGGCATCCGTACTGTTATGACTTTCAAAAATCCAAAGGATTCTGAATCCTGCAAATAACCTACCCGAAGCGTTTCGAGTGGGGACATTTAAAATGCATAGCTGGGCCTGGCCGGCGTGGCTCAGTGGTTGAGCATCGACCTATGAACCAGCAGATCGTGGTTCGATTCCCATTGGGATACATACCTGGGTTGTGGGCTCGATCTCCAGTGTGGGGTGTGCAGGAGGCAGCTGATCAATGATTCTCTCTCATCACTGATGTTTCTCTCTCTCTCTCTCTCCCTTCCTCTCTGAAATCAATAAAAATATATTTAAAAAAATAAAATGCATAGCCAGGGGCAGACAGGAAGCCCAGGGCTCTAGGCTGGGTCTCGCTCCCAGGAGTCACGCGAGTCCTGGGTCCACCGCTCTGCACACTCGTGATTCCTGGAGCCACGAGGCGCAATGCAATTGGAAAGGGCCTCAGAGGGGCCCATCTCTTCAGCTGACGGAATGTGCCATCCACTCCTGGCAGCCCAGAGCCTGGAGCCCAGGCCTGTGGAGGAGAGGGAGCTTCCGGATGCCTAGTGTGAGGGGAATGGGGCCTTGACCTGACCCAAACTGCAGGCCCCAGGGGGCAAGCCCTACTCACCCACCACGCAGACTGTGATCGAGCGAGCTGAGGGACTCCGGCTTCCCCCACTGGGCTCCTGGCGAACTCGCCAGTGAGGGGTGGTGGGAGGGTGACAAGCTGTTTTCCCAGGGGCTCCCATCAAGGGTAGAAAAGCCCACAGGAGTCATGTCCATTGGTGGGATTTTAAGGACTTGAATGACAGAAGGATGGGGGGGAGCATTCCCACAGTTTGAAGTCCTGCGATGCCCCCTCCTTTATCTGCAGCTGTGGGTGCGAGGAACACACGGTGGTGAACAGAATGTGACATGGAGCCAGTCCATGCCCCCGGGGCCTCTCCCCCAAATCACACCTCCACCACCACAGCTCTCGACTTTTAATTTTTCTCTAATTTTAGGATTGCGGCTGCGCTCTGAGAGCCCCTCTAAGTGTTTTAGGGAGACGGTAATAGTCCTACGCTAAAATAATTCAACCAACACTATAATTTTAGTGCCGCCATCAAAATGAAATAATGGCTGTTTACTATGTTACACCTTTCAAATGACCTTCATTTGAATACAAATTGTGGCTTGAAATTCGAAAAGCCGTTCTGTTCCAGACGCTGCAAAACGCAGGCAGGCACCGAGGCTCCTCTCCGGAGCCTCCTCCCAGCAGCGCCTCCCTGCAGCGCGGTGACTTGTGCAGAGTGGGAGGTGGGAGGTGGGAGCTGGGAGCTGGGAGCTGGGAGCTGGTGGGTGGGGGTGGGGTACCTGGGAGGCCCCTGGGCTGGGACGGGGCACAGAGCACAGAGGGCACGGAGGGCTCGGAGACTTCCTCCAGGAGACAGACATGGCCCCGCTGCGCTGGTCCTCACACACCGCTCACCTGCTTCCACCTCCTCTCCCAGGCTGCCCTCCCGCACCCTCCTCCGGCCCCACCAACTCCCGCCCGTCACACCGTCACACAGTCACACGGCGCGCTCTCCCTTCTGCGTCCTTGCTCAGACGCCCTCTGCCAGGTGGAGAGGCCGGTGTGGCTCCGTCACGGACGCATCCGTTCAACAGGCGCTTCCTGCAGGGGCGGCGTGGAGAGAGCCGGGCAGGGTGTGCATGTCCTGCTCTTCGGTCCAGGGCCCGAGGGCAGGAGCGTCCTACTCCACTTCGTGGCCCACATGCCGGTCCCCAGTGAGTGGACTGGACTGGACTCTCACCCCCAGACGCTTCTAGACTCCCCGGTGAGACAGTCTATCACACCTAAATGCGCCGCCCTCATTGCTGCCTGTTGTTTGCGCAACATGAAAGCTTTGTGTGAACCCAGCGATTTTTAGAGATGTGACTAGGGCGGGTCTTAGTTTCTCCAAGTCTTCGTTTCCAGGCCCGCAGAGCAGTAACAGCAAGACCATCTGCCCCGCAGGTGCTGTGACAGTCACATGCAAGGCTCCACCGGGTGCGTGTGCAGAGCGCGCTGTTTGTCCGTGGAGTCACCTGCCTGCCCACTGAGCGCCCGTTTCTGCGGGCGGCGCTTCCAGCCCAGGGCCCTCTCCCACACCCTTTCCCCCCGCCCCTGCTCCTGCTGTCTGCCTGGCTTGGATCCGGCATATTCCCTGCCTTCCTCTCCGTCCGGGCCCGGCTCACCCAGAGAGCCCCCCTGGACCACACAGTCCCAAGCACTTGGGTGGGTGGCAGATGTGCCGCCTGTTCCAAGGGCCTGCCTTTCAGGGGCACCTGCTCGCCGGCTCTCAAAGGCAGGTCTCCAGGAGGGAGGCTTGTCTCTAGGTCCTCCCTCCCGGCCCCTGCAGCCGCTTGAACACCGTCCCTGCGTCCCCCAAAAGGTAAGAGCAGGTGCAAACTCCACTCTCTTCCTCGCCAGTCACCGCATTTCCTGTCTCGGGCCACAAATGCCCCCTCTCCCTCCTAGGCCCCTTCTGCGCCCCAGACGCTCCTGCTGCTGTGTCCTCCTCAACACCTTGCCCCTCCAGCTGCTCTTTCTGCTCCCCAGTCTGTCCTTCACCTCTTCCTACCAGACACCAAGAAGGTGTCTCCCCGCCCCCCGCCCCGTCTCCGCCTCCAGATGTGCCGATTGGTCCAGCCCCACGGTTAGGCCACGCTCCCACTCAAACAGCACTGGTCCAGATGCGGGTGCCTGACCTGGGCGCACCCAGACGCCCGTCCACGTCCCCGCTGCGGACCACCGTCCCGCCCCACAGGAAGGGAGCCTGGCACAGGCCACAACTTGGGTGAACCTCGGAAACGTTACACCACGTGGAAGAAGCCACAAAGGGTCACATGTTGTAGGAGTCCACGTACGTGGCATGTCCAAAACAGATACCATGGTGACAGAAAGCGACGGGTGGCTGCAGGGGAGGGGGAGATAGCTAAGCACGTGGGGCTTCTCCTCGGAGAGAAGAAAAAGTTCTAAAATGGACTGTGTGGTGGGTGCACGACTCTGTGAAGACACCTACCCACTGAACCGTAGTCTCTAGTGGGTGAACGGCACCACGTGGGAGTCATATCTCAATAAAGCGGCTTTTATGCAACCACCAGGCTCTGCCACCCACTGCTCCCGCCACCTCCCCCCGCAACCCCCACCAACCTGCCTGAGTGGTATTTCCTTTCCTTTCCATTCCCCAGGCCCTGCTCCTCCAACCCCTAAGACTCATTCATCCGTTCATGCTGCATCAAGCAATGATGACTGTGCACCTGCCGGGGTTCAAGAGAAGCAGGTACAGGCCCCGCGCCCCAGGTGCCCACAGCCCCATGACAGACAAACAATAACAACAACCGGGAAAGCAAGCAAAGGGCTGTCCTAGTGCGGAGCTGAGGGCACCCTCCCCGTTCCTTCGCTCTCTCACTGAGCTCTCCGGGTTCACTCTGAGCTCTTGGGGTTCACTGAGCTCTCAGGGTTCACTCTGCTCCTACTAGAAGACCCAAGCCCCTCAAGACAATGCTCTGTGCTTCTCCCTCCCTCAGCCCCCAGCTTCTGGTGAGTGAGGCAGGAATTAGCTTCAAAA
The DNA here is from genome assembly GCF_000412655.1 of Myotis brandtii. Classification (NCBI taxonomy): domain Eukaryota; kingdom Metazoa; phylum Chordata; class Mammalia; order Chiroptera; family Vespertilionidae; genus Myotis; species Myotis brandtii. The sequence continues at coordinate 2,543,389 of NW_005366599.1, read as the reverse complement.
TACCCGGCTCACCTCCCACCTCCACCCTAAGGTCCCCTAGAACACAGGACGGCCCCTCCCTTCACAAGAGGAGCCCCGTGAGCCGGGTGATTTATTGAGAATTTAATCTGGCAGGATTATCTGTTGAAAAATTAACTGGTATCTTGTAGGCTCATCAGAAATGAAAAAGGTATTTCCCCTTCTCCCGGGAAAATGGCAAGTCCTTGAGACTTGCTGGATGAATGGATGCGTTTTATTATTATTATTATTACTCCGCGGAGAAGTAACTAACTCTCCGGTTGGAAGAGCTGTTTGTCTGCACAGAGGTCTTCGGGTCTCGAGGTCTCTGAGCTGACGGCCAAGGTGAGCCCTGAGAGGGGAGCGGCCTGGTCCTGGTTGCTGGAGAGGAACGGGGGAGAGTCTCGGGGTGCAGGGACCTGACCTGGATCAGACACAGCCCTGCTGAGGCGCGGGACCTGGACCAGAGTGGGTGGGCCTGTGACCGGCTGGCAAGCAGTGGAGCTCCCGGAGGGGCAGCCAGCCCCGTGGCCTCCGCTTCGCTCTGCGGAGCTCTTCTGGGCCCTCACACAGCCCCAAGGGACCCCAGAACTCGAGACTTGGGACCAACCTCTCCTTGGGCCTTGGATTGGATTTCCTTCAATTTAAACAAACAAACAAACAAACAAAAACAAAAAAATAACGTAACCTTCCCTGCACGCCCAGCGCCTTGGAGCAGTTCCAGCCTGACACTGAAGCATCTCGTGGACAATGAATGCATAACCGCCTCACGGGCCCCCCACGATCCTCGCCTGGGAGACAGTGAGGTTTCATTTTTTGAGACGAATACCAGAGAGCTGGCAGACAGAACAGTGTGGTCTCTCCCGAGGGCCCGCTGTTCGGGGCATCCCTGGAAGTTAGGGGGGAAACGAGCTTAAAAGGATCCTGGAGAACAATGATCCAAAACCCCGGGCAGATGGACACAGAGCAGCCGACAGGATGTTCGAGGAAAACATGGGAGCAGCAGAGGTGACACCCTGTCACACACGAGTGAGGAGCTGCGACTCTTAGCGCCTGCGCCTGCACCTAAATGAAGGCGAGGCTCGGAAGCGGTTACTGCGTGGTGACACTGAAGCCTTAGAGGAGGGAGACCAGCCCGTGGCCGGGCCAGTCGGCAGGGCTCCCCGCCACCGGTCCTTCCCGCTGCCAGGGCTCAGGCAGGAGGCTGCGAACCTGAGGGAGAACCTCAGTAAGAGCAGTTGCTACAGTGATGAGGATGGGTGGCTGATGTCACAGGCCCTCGGAAGGGGGTGAGGCCCCTTGGGTTGGAGAGAGAGAACACATACTGTAATTAGAGTTTGAAAACTGACCCATGTTTTTCTCGATCGTGTGGCCTTGGGAAAGGTACACATCTTCGAGCCTCAGTTTCCCCAGCTGGGAATGAGACCTAACCATAGGGCTCCTGGGGAAAAATAAATGACGTGAAAAAGTGAAGAACAGAACCAAACAGGTTCAAGACGGCAAGGGTCGGGCTCTGCACCCATGAGAAACGGACCAGGAGGCTTCCACTCGGTGCGGCGCCCAGGTCACCCGCGACTGCTTCACACAATTCTGCAAAGCACGGCGTTTCTTTGCCAAACCGAAGCCTCTGTGCCCGGTTCCGGGTCCGGGAGCCAGGAAACCAGTCCTGACCCCGGCTGTTTCTCCAGGACATCCAGCGGAGGGGTCCCCCTTCCTCGGCCTCCCCAGGAACCCCCCTGCCCCGCGGGCCCCAGCAGAGCAAGAGGATGGAGTAGACAGGGGCACGTCCTACAGCTGCCCCTTCCCATCCGCCCGGCAGCCAGCAGCCCCCCGATTCCCAAAAGCCCTCCCCTGGGGGCAGACCCAGCCCGGCGATCACTTCCGCCATCCCTCGCTGCTTAAGAAGAACTGTGCCGCCGCCACAGGCTGCATGCTGTGTGCCCCCCGGCCCCCTTTAGAGTTGATTTTACAGTAAAGTCTCGGAGCCAGGGACCCTCCAGTTGGTCTGCATAAAGCAGAGTTATTGGTCCTGGTGTTTTTAAAAATAGATGCAACTCCAGACCCCAGGAAGCTGAAGGGATATTATGGGAATACACACTGTACTGTGTTGTTACTGGATGAAAAATTGGATTCTGGGCTCCTGTTCCCCCTCAGCTCCCTTGCGCCCCCCTCTCCTGGCTCCACACCTGGACGTGTGGCTCCAGACACCAGGAACGATATATATTACAAACAGGGTCCCCTCGGCACAGCCCACCCCTAAGCTCAGGGGCCCAGCTACTCGGTGCAGTGCTGGGCCTGGAAGCCCCGGCTCCGTCTTCCTTTAGCCCAGACGCCATCCCAGGCCCGATTGTAAACAGTGAGACCCCCACAAAAATCAGCCACAGCCTCAAGCTGCACATGGGACCACACTTCCCACGGGCCTCCCAGGCAGCTGGTCCTGCCCCGCAGGCCCACCTGGCCCTGAGGCTTGAGGATGTGAAGGCTGCCTCCTGGGCAGACGTCCTGCGTGTGGTGGGCAGTTTCTCCCGCTCAGATGATCCACCGGCCACCGAAGTGAGAGGAGAGGGTCCTGTGTTCACTCCAACGGCCACAGGGATGCTGACACCCTGCACAGCGCCCAGGGCCAAGTGCTGGAGCTCACCACAACCCTACACGTGCTGCTAGGCGTGGCCTGGCAGATGAGGAGACGCAAACATGCCCAAGGTCAAGAACAAATTAGGTCAGGCTCTGTGTGAATTCAGAGGATAAAGCCCTCCCACCCTGACTTCCCTCCACTTTCAGTCCCTGCTACAGACTGAATGTCTGTCCTCAAAACTCACATGTGTGATGGCATGGAGCTGGGGGTTTTGGAGGGGTGATTAGGTCATGAGGGTGAGGCCCTTACAAATGGAATTAGTGCCCTGATAAAAGGGACCCCAGAGAGTGACTTCTCAGCCTTCAGAGCTGTGAGCAATACGTTTCTGTTGTATATAAGCCGCACAGTCTAGGGCAATGATGACTCATTTTTTTGGTTGATTTTTCTTTGTTAAATGGCATTTAAATGTATAAAATAAATATCAAAAATATAAGTCTTTGTTTTACTATGGTTGCAAATATCAAAAAATTTCTATATGTGACACGGCACCAGAGTTAAGTTGGGGTTTTTCAAAATGCTGACACGCCGAGCTCAAAAGGTTCGCCATCACTGGTCTAGGGTATTTCCTTATAACAGCCGGGACGGACTCAGGCAGTCCCCTTAGTCCAAATTTCCCTGGCAATCGCCAGCCCCTAAGACAGCCAGGTGGGAATCCCCTCTTCCCCTCAATAGCATTCTCCTTAAACTATAAGCTCAATGAAGGCAGGGACCATGCTTGCCTGGGGAGCCACCCAATGCCCGAAAAGACCACCCTGGCACCCAGCGGGCACTCGGTAGAACCAGATGAAGTGAATCAAGGCTCATGGCGGACGCTGGCACAGAAAGTGCTTACTAAGCATGGACCTTGCTCCAGAGGCAGAAAAAGTAAAGATTCAAACACTTGTCAAACAGCAGATCAAAATTAACTAACTCAAACGCATGGGCACATGTCTTTAACGATGCTGTTCTGTCTTTATTAAGGACAGTGACCAGGTGTGTTGCTGAGAGTACACACGTGACTCTCTTTACGTTCTTCTTACCCTTCCTTGCGATTCACAGATGCTCACAGTCGTTAGACGCTCTAGCAACCAAGCTCTCGCCTCCTTTCCCACCGAGACCCTTTCTGCTCATGACAGTCTCCGAGCACATGCTCCTTGCTGGGAGGGAGGGAGGGAGGGAGGGAGGAGGCAATGGGACCCCACGCAAGTGCTCCTCTGGGTCCTTGTGCGCTCTGCCTCCCAGCAATGCCCAGTGCGGAGCTGGGCTGCCTGTCTCTGCAGGCCCTGCTCTCGCACACACAGCGCCACGACGGCCTGCCTCCTGCTCACAGCCTGTCCTGGACGCACAAGGTCTCCCCTCAAAAGAGCAGCTGAACCCGGCCATTGTGGCTCAGCGGTTGAGCATCGACCTATGAACCAGGAGGTCAATTCCAGGTCAGGGCACATGCCCAGGTTGCAGGCTTGATCCCCAGTAGGGAGCATGCAGGAGGTAGCCAATCAATGATTCTCATCATTGATGTTTCTATCTCTCTCACCCTCTCCGTTCCTCTCTAAATCAATAAAAATATATTTAAAAAAAAAAAAAGAGCAGCCGCCAGCTCCGGGAGGCTGAGAGGCGTGGACGCCGCAGCGCGCACTGCGTCACACCTGGTGGCGGTGAGGATGCCGCTGCGGATGAGCCGCCTGCTTCCCCAGCACGGCCCTGTGCTCCTCCTTCCCTTCCTTCTCCGAGAGCAGGAATGCAACCACCGCCTACCCGAGAGCGAGAGCAAGGGAGACGGTCCTGGTGCTTTCCCCCCGCCACAGACACCATGCTCCTGCCCCGAGACGGCGCTAATGCAACGAAGATTTAATTTATGAAACGCCTTTTCATGAAAGCCTGCCTGTGGGCCTGCTCTTCGGTTAAAATCTCTCCAGAAGGGGCTTAGCCACTTCACTTCCCACTTAAGAGACGACCGCAGGCCCGAAGCGAGGGAGGAGGGAGGAGGGAGGAGGGACAGGGCTCTGCCGACGTGCTCACAAACTCCAGGAAATTACGATTTCAACTTTCCCACTTTCTATTTATTTGCAGTCCTAATTAAAGTCGCAGCGGAATGACTGGAACACAATGGCACACCCTGCGACGTGATTGCCTTTTCTAAGCGTGGTGCCACCGAGAAGAAGTTTTGACACTCCAGCAAAGAGGCGCCGCGATAAATCCTCCCACGGCGACACCCGCACGTAATTACTCTCCGTGCGGAGGTGAGGACGGGAGACTCCGGTGCTCACTCTATTCATTACTTCCAAGGTGTCTCCAACCTGCTTTATGCTCGGTGACAGTCCTAGGGCGACAGGGAGCCAGCAGCTGGGTGACAGGGAGCCAGAAAAAGGGACTGCTGGGCCTCCGGACGGTGGGCACGGCTGAAGGGGGCCCCATCGCCTCCTCACTGAGGCCTGGTCTCTGCCCGGCCGGCTCTCCTGGCACACCCCGATCCCTGCCACCCCGATCCGTCACCCCATCCCTGTCACCCCGATCCCTGTCACCCCATTCTACTGCCCCAAATGCTACTAGGGTCTCACTGCTCTGCTCCAACGAGCACATACGGACCACGGGTATGGCGAGTCGGACAGAAGAGGCAGGATATAAAACCCGGGAACGTGAAGGCAGCAAATCCATGAAACTATGCGAACGCACAAAAGGAGGCCTAGAGGACACACACCGACAAGACAGTTCGAGCGTGGCAAATAATGGAAATATTTTTCTCTTCATGTTCCTACATTTCTGGGAGATTATTATATATTATTATAATAAACAGAAATGAATTCACAATTAAAAATAATCTTACAGAGAAAATAAACTGGTGGTTGCCTGGGGCTAGAGGGCAGGAGGGAGGGCGGGT
>NW_005366599.1:2536832-2537813 GCF_000412655.1 Myotis brandtii | reverse complement strand
TCTTAAATGTGGTGGAGGTCACGGGATCTACACAGGCGACGTGAGCGCGGGAGACACACACCACCCTGTCCCAGCGCCGGGCTCCAGGCTGTGGTTCTACTGGCAGGTGAGATGCAGCCAATGGGGGGCTGGGTAAAGGGTACACCAGGCCTCTCTGTACCACCTTGGCAACTGCCTATCATCTTTTATTTAAAAATTAAAAAGGTAGCCCGGCTGGCGTGGCTCAGTGGTTGAGTGCCACCTATGAGCCAGGAGGTCACAGTTCGATCCTGGTCAGGGCGCATGCTCAGGTTGCGGGCTTGATCCCCTGTGTGGGGTGTGCAGGAGGCAGCCGATCCATGATCCTCTCTCATCATTGATGTTTTGTTTTTGATCTCTCTCTCCCTCTCCCTTCCTCTCTGAAATCAATCCAGAAACAATTAAAAGGGTAAAACAGATTGCATGGTGGCCCACATCTAATGAGGAGGGAAGCGAATGCCTGTGGGCCTCAGCGGGCTTCCGAGGTCAGTGAGCACCCATCCGGCCTTTACCTTGGAAGCACAGCCAGACCGCGAGCACCCACTTTCCCGCTGTGTTTACCCACAAAGAAACCCAGAAAGGAGCCCGGTGCTGGCTCCCCCTACCACCCTTACCCATCCCCCCATCACCTGGGATCCAGCACATGACCCCACCCCTCACATGACCATGGTGCCACGTGGCATGGGCTGGGATCCCTGGCCTGGTTCCTGGGGGCCTGAGGCGGAATGTGGTTGGTGGCTCCGGGGAGAGGAGCCGTCCCGTGGACGTGGCGGCATCATCATGGTGAAGTGTGTCCTCTGGCATAAGCAGGCCACCTATTGGGCAGTTCACCTGACCACCAGCTGCTGGAAGGGCGGGGGAGAAAGCCATGAAAACCTAACAGCCTGGCCAACCACCTCCATCCACACCTGCGGAGCAGCCGCGCACCCCGTGTCGGCCTCCGAGCAATGCCGCCGCGAGGGG
>NW_005366599.1:2534341-2536530 GCF_000412655.1 Myotis brandtii | reverse complement strand
AGGGACGTTTGAAACGCGCAACCCTTGACTGTAGGCAGGGCACCGACCTCTTTTCCTCTAGGTTTTCAGATGAAAAGTCACAACAGCCAACACAACAGCCGCCTGGTGTGGACGAGTTAAACGCATACGTGTGTTTTGTCAGATCAGCAAAAGCTGCATTGTGCGCGGGCGGTGAACGAGGTTGGAAGTCGCTGGTCTGGAGGGTCTCCTGGACCCTCGGCCTGGACAGTAGTTAATGTGGTTTCCGCATGAACTGTGGTTCTACCACGCGCAGAAGAAGAAGGAAGGGGAGACGCCCACGGGGTCCCCGCACCGGGGTGAGGACCCGAGGCGGGTGGGGTGCACGGAGCAGGCCCCGCCCGGCAGGTCCGACGGGGCAGCCAAGCAGGTGCACTCGCCCTCCCCCGTGAAGTCAACTCGGCGGGAAACAGGCGGGAAACAGGCAACGGTGACTCCTGAGGACAAGGAGCCCCATGAGCGGCTTCCGACAACAAACAAGAGAAAGAGCCGCACAGAGAGGTGAGGGCGCCGGGGGAGCACCATGGTCCACTCCGCTCCGCCTTCCCGGGAGGGGCAGGGCTGGCGGGCTGGGCCTACCTGCAGGAGCTCAGCCAGTGCCGGCTACACGCCGGGACCTTCAGCCTCGGAACCAAGGGAGAAGCAGGAGCCTCGGGGGCCACCACAGCCACCGCCCCCTGTGGGGAGCTGCCGCAGCGCCCTGAGTGCCGGCTTGGCTTCTCGTGGCTTCCCACAAGTCCCGTCAGCACCGGCCTTCCCACAATTCCCCGGGGTTCCCACAATTCCCTGGGCTTCCCACAAGTCCCCTCGGCACCGGCCGTCCCACAGCTCCCCAGCAGGTAGATCCGGCAGAGGTCTCTCCCACCTGGACCAACTTCCCTACCACAAGGCAGACATAGGAGGGCCGTGGGAGCTCTGCGGACAGCGGGGCTCTGTATGGTTGGAGGGGCGGGTGAGCACCATTGTGCACGTCCCTTTCCCTTCACAGGGTGGGCGGGGCTCTATCCAGGGGCTCTGGCCTGCCAGCAGGGTCGCTGCAGTGTGTTCCGGGACACGTCACCCGAGCCCATTTTTGCCCAAACAAAGGGAACAAGCAGGATCAGCAAGGCAGTAGCACACGCACCTGGCATTCCCTCCCTGCAGCTGCCTCCCCTCCCCGAGCCGCTGCTCCCGCTGGGTAGGCCAGTGCCCTGGACATAGGCACTGAATTGGCTCCCACCGCCTGCCCACACCACCCGGCGCACAGTCTACACAGAACCCGCGTCTTCCGAGACTGGAAGCGACAAGCATCTCTTCCGACCACAATGGCATGAAACTAGAAATCAACTACAGGAAGGAGACTGGAAAAAACACTTAAATATGTGGAGACTAAACAACATGCTACCAAACAATGGGTCAAAGAGGAAATCAAACAAAAATTCAAAAACTATCTTAAGACAAAGGAAAACACAACTTTACAGAATGTATGGGGAAGTTCATAGCCGGACAGGCTCACCTGAAGAAGCAAGTTCAACATCACTTTATGATGAAAACACTCAACAAAGTGCACAGAGAAAGAACATAGCTCAGCATCATAAGGGCCATAGATGACAAGCCCACAGCTAATACCATACTCAGTGGTGAAAAGCTGAAAGCCTGTCCCCAAAGATCAGGACAAACAAGGATGCCACCATCACCACTTCTATCCAACGAGGTATTGAAAGATCTGGCCACAGCAATCGGACCAGACAAATGAAAGGCATCCACATTGAAAAGGAGTAAGTAGAACTATCATAATCTGCAGACGGCATGATACCCCATGTAGAAAACCTGAAAGATCCCACCAGAAACCTGCAAGAACGAACAGGGAGTTTGACTTCAGTAAAGTTGCAGAATACAGAATCAATATACCTGTTGCATTTCTGTATATCAGTAATGAACAAATCAGAAGAAATTAAGAAAATGATCCCATTTACAATTGCATCAAAAGGTATAAAATATATAAGAACAAATGTAACCGAAAGACCTGTAGTCTAAAAACTATGACATTGAAGAAAGAGCCCTAACTGGCTTGGCTCAGTGGATAGAGCGTCGGCCTGCGGAGTGAAAGGTCCCAGGTTCGATTCCGATCAAGGGCATGTACCTTGGTTGCGGGCACATCCCCAGTAGGGGGTGTGCAGGAGGCAGCTGAT
>NW_005366599.1:2527562-2534253 GCF_000412655.1 Myotis brandtii | reverse complement strand
AAAAAAGACATTGAAGAAAGAAATTGAAGAAGATACAAATAAATGGAAGAACATAGCTTGCTCATGGATTGGAAGGATTAATATTGTTAAAGTGTCCTTACTACCTAAAGCAATATACAGATTCAATGCAATCCCTGTTAAAATACCAATGGCATTCTTCTCAGAATTGTAAAAATTAATCCTAAGGTTTATTTTTAACCACAAAGACCCTAAATAGCCAGAGTGGGAGCTAACACCTCCCTGATATTAAACTATACTGCAAAGCTACAGTAATCAAAAGGGTATGGCACTGATATAAAACATATATAGATCAATGGAATAGACCAGCGAGCCCTCGCTTATATGATGGATTAATCTACCACAATGGAGGCAAGGATACACAATGGGTAAAGACAGTCTCTTCAGTAAGTGTTGCTGACAAAATTGAACAGATACAGACAAAAATAAAATTGAGCCACTTTCTTACACCACATCTATAATAATAAAAGTGTAATATGCTAATTAGACCGGACAGCCGAACAACCTTCCGGATGTCCTTCTGGACGACCTTCCGGATGAAGCCGGGGCTGCGAGGGTCGAGGCAGGCCACTGTGGCTGCAAGGGCCAACCCCCTTGCACGAATTTCATGCATCAGGCCTCTAGTATAAAATTAAACTCAAAATGGATTAAAGACTTAAATGTTAGACCTGAAACCATAAAACTCCTAGAAAACAGGCAGTAAACTCTCTGACATCGTTCTTAGCAATACTTTTTTAGGTATCACCTCAGGCAATGGAAACAAACAATGGGACTACATCAAACTAAAAACTTTTTGCACAAGGAAGGAAACCATCAACAAAACAAAAGACAGCCTACTGAATGGGAGCATGACATGGGAGAATGTATTACTCACAAATGATACATCCCATACAAGGTTAATATCCAAAATATATAAAGAACTTATACAACCTAACACTAAAAAAAAATCCCATTTAATAGATATTTCTCCCAAGAGGACACACAGATGGCCAACAGACATATGAAAAGGTGTGCAAGGTAATTAATCAAAACCACAAGGAGATATCACCTCACACCTGCCAGAATAGCTAACATCAATAAATCAACAAATACCAAGTGCTGACGAGGATGTGGAGAAAAAGGAATCTTCGTGCATTGTTTGTGGGATTTTAAATTGGTGCAGCCACTGTGGAAAATAATACGGAGGTTCCTCAAAAAATTAAAAATAGAGCTGCCATATGATCCAGCAATTCCACTTCAGGGTATCTATTCAAAGAAAACAAAAACACTAATTCAAAAAGATATATGCACCCTGTGTTCATTGCAGCATTACTAGTAATAGCCGAGATTGGAAGCAACCTGGGTGTCCATCAATAGATGAATAAATAAAGAAGATGCGGTACACAAATACAACAGAATATTATTCAGCAATAAAAAATGAAAGCTTGCCATTTGCGACAACATGAATGGTTGGAGAGGATATTATACTAAGTGAAATAAGTCAGACAGAAAAGGGCAAATACTGTATGATCTCATATGTGGAATCTAAAAGAAAGAAAATAAATGCATAAACAAAACAGAAACAGACCCACAGATACAGAGAACAAGCAGATGTTGCCAAAGGGTAGGGTGGTGAGATGGGAACTAAAAAAAAAAAAAAATAATAGAAGGAGCTCACCTCATTCAAAGATGAGCACCAGCCAAAACAGAACCATTCCAGGACCCACACAAGACGCTTTACATTAAAAAAATGCAGGGAACAGGAACAACAAAAGGCTCATAAAAGCCCTCAACAGAAAAAAGTCCCAATAAAATATTACCCCAAATTCAATGAAATAAACACCATGATAAAATAAGAGAACAAAGGGGCAATACAGGAGATAATAAAAGATTAAAACATTCGCTTTTAGAGCTCAGAAAAGGAGCAGAGATGAAAAGTTAAAAAGGCCACAATAGAAATGCAGGCCAGACTGAAGCCGAGCAGCAGAGATAAAGGCTGCTGAGTGCACAGAACTGGACACAGTGCAGGTGGAGAGAAGGAGGCGGCTGTGAAACAGCAATCACACAGAGTTCAAGGAGGATCGAGAGAAAACAGAACGGGGGCGAAGTAGATACCACACAGCATGACTGGAAGAGAGAGTATGTGTTCCATAAACAAACTAGAGGTCCCTCGGCCTGGCCTGCGGGGATCGGGCCGAAACCGGCTCTCTAACATTCCCCGAGGGGTCCCGGATTGCAAGAAGGTGCAGGCCAGGCCAAGGTACCCGACTGGTGCACAATCGGGGCCCAGGAGGGACCATGGGAAGGCTCCAGGGCGTGTCGGGCCCATCTTGTCCAGTCCTGATTGGCCAGACCCCAGCAGCAAGCTAACCTACGGGTCAGAGATTCTTCCCCCTGGTGGTCAGTGAGCATCATAGCTACTGGTCAAACGGTCACTTAGGCTTTTATATATATAGATAGATATGTTGTGTATGTTTACATGTGTTTTATATACATAGAGTATACGTAAATATTATATACAGTATCTATTTTATACTCACCTCACACATGCCCTAGGAAAGCCACAGAAACATATCCCATTGAACTTGCTACAACTCTCCGTGCACAGGATTGGGTGGCTGGGGAATGACCGAGCATGTATTTTTAAAAAAAAGAAAAAGCTGGTCTCACGTGGGTACCACTTCTATGCAGCCCGTTGCTCAGCCTCAGCACAGTCCCAAAGCAATTGTGACTCAGGTGAGGAGGCAACCAGGTTATGAGGTAAGTGGCACTTCCCACGCCTCGCCCACCTCACCTCTGCGTTGTCCTTGCCCCAGTCTGGCTCCCTCCAGTCACGTGCATCCCACTGCCACCTCCACAGACCACAGACACCACCTCCTTCCTGCCCGACCTCCAAGCTCAGGCTGTCACCTGCATCCTGTAGGAAGCTGCCTCATTCAACAGTGGAAGAGAAGGCGGGGGTGGCCTAGGCTGCAGCACACTCGCACCTGCCTTCTCTCCTCAAAACCACCGCACATTCTGTTCCCGCTGCCTGCATGCTCCCTGTACCCCCGCCTCCACTCTGTCCGTCCACTTCCTTTGCCAGGGTGTCTCCATCTCATCCTCAGGCCTCACACATTGTGACAAAAGGCAGGGTGGGGAAATGGAAAATAAAAAAAAAAAAAAATAATAGAAGGAGCTCACCTCATTCAAAGATGAGCACCAGCCAAAACAGAACCATTCCAGGACCCACACAAGACGCTTTACATTAAAAAAATGCAGGGAACAGGAACAACAAAAGGCTCATAAAAGCCCTCAACAGAAAAAAGTCCCAATAAAATATTACCCCAAATTCAATGAAATAAACACCATGATAAAATAAGAGAACAAAGGGGCAATACAGGAGATAATAAAAGATTAAAACATTCGCTTTTAGAGCTCAGAAAAGGAGCAGAGATGAAAAGTTAAAAAGGCCACAATAGAAATGCAGGCCAGACTGAAGCCGAGCAGCAGAGATAAAGGCTGCTGAGTGCACAGAACTGGACACAGTGCAGGTGGAGAGAAGGAGGCGGCTGTGAAACAGCAATCACACAGAGTTCAAGGAGGATCGAGAGAAAACAGAACGGGGGCGAAGTAGATACCACACAGCATGACTGGAAGAGAGAGTATGTGTTCCATAAACAAACTAGAGGTCCCTCGGCCTGGCCTGCGGGGATCGGGCCGAAACCGGCTCTCTAACATTCCCCGAGGGGTCCCGGATTGCAAGAAGGTGCAGGCCAGGCCAAGGTACCCGACTGGTGCACAATCGGGGCCCAGGAGGGACCATGGGAAGGCTCCAGGGCGTGTCGGGCCCATCTTGTCCAGTCCTGATTGGCCAGACCCCAGCAGCAAGCTAACCTACGGGTCAGAGATTCTTCCCCCTGGTGGTCAGTGAGCATCATAGCTACTGGTCAAACGGTCACTTAGGCTTTTATATATATAGATAGATATGTTGTGTATGTTTACATGTGTTTTATATACATAGAGTATACGTAAATATTATATACAGTATCTATTTTATACTCACCTCACACATGCCCTAGGAAAGCCACAGAAACATATCCCATTGAACTTGCTACAATGTTACACAGGGAACTGGGAACACGGCTTGCCTCCGTGCACAGGATTGGGTGGCTGGGGAATGACCGAGCATGTATTTTTAAAAAAAAGAAAAAGCTGGTCTCACGTGGGTACCACTTCTATGCAGCCCGTTGCTCAGCCTCAGCACAGTCCCAAAGCAATTGTGACTCAGGTGAGGAGGCAACCAGGTTATGAGGTAAGTGGCACTTCCCACGCCTCGCCCACCTCACCTCTGCGTTGTCCTTGCCCCAGTCTGGCTCCCTCCAGTCACGTGCATCCCACTGCCACCTCCACAGACCACAGACACCACCTCCTTCCTGCCCGACCTCCAAGCTCAGGCTGTCACCTGCATCCTGTAGGAAGCTGCCTCATTCAACAGTGGAAGAGAAGGCGGGGGTGGCCTAGGCTGCAGCACACTCGCACCTGCCTTCTCTCCTCAAAACCACCGCACATTCTGTTCCCGCTGCCTGCATGCTCCCTGTACCCCCGCCTCCACTCTGTCCGTCCACTTCCTTTGCCAGGGTGTCTCCATCTCATCCTCAGGCCTCACATAGAAAGCACACACTCCAGGCTCCTCCCCGGCCCAGGACTGGGTCCCAGGCCCTAAGCAGGTCCTCCAGGAACTGCTCCACTTTGATAGGCACTCGGATCACACACATCCCCCCTGCCGCCCGCTCTCTCTCTCCACAGCAGCCCGTCAGCTCCAAGAAGCCAGGGCTGTGTGCACTGCCCCGCACAGCGTCTGGCACACAGTAGGTACACAGTCGGTATGCAGTAACACCTGTCAAGTTCATGGGTCTCAGATGACTTCCCAAGGCCACGTTCACTGTGGGGAGCTGGATCTGTGCTCAGGCAGTGTCCACCCTGACCTCTGTGACCTTCCCAACTTAACCAAGGACAGGAGCTGGGCAGGGCCATCCCTCCAGCACAGACAGGATGCAGCCGCTTCCTCAGGAGAGTTCTGGATCCCGGCACACCGAGGGCACGGCGGCTGCTCCCAAGGCCCCTGGGATAGAGGAGCGGAGGGAAGGCTTGGGGTCGAGATGCAGAAGGGGGTCTAGGCAGCAGAGGGAACAAGCTGCCCAAGGCTTCAGGCTGTTTGGCGATGTATCGATGCTCTCTGAGTTACAGCATTATTATTAGTTTGCATATTTATAGTGTGCCCTCTAGTTATTAACGGTGATATAATGCCAGCCGAGAAAACCCAGAGACCTTGGAAATATTTACATAGCAGCATAATTAAGACTAAGAGCTGAGGCGCCCAGGGATCCTCCTGATTTTCCGGGAGAGAGAAAATAGGACATTCTGACTTCACACTCTGCCCAGAGACCCTCCCCAAATCTGGGCCAGAGGACGCCCCCCGGCCTCCCCCACGGTTGCCCTCCGATGGACTCTGCCCAGACCTTCAAAATGGTGATTGCCCCCCTTCCTCCTCCCAGACTAAGCGTGTGGGGAAGGGCCACGGCAGGGCACACAGACCAGGCCAAGCTGCTCCAGAACCTCGCCACCCCAACATCCCCCAGGGAACCCTGAACCTGCAGGCCGAGGGGCCCCTTCAGCACAGACAGCTCTCCCGTGACAACAGCAAAGCCCCCACCCCTACACCAATCGGCTGAAGGCAGCGGCCTCCCCCTGAGCCCCACAGCGGGGCCAAATGGAAAGGATCAGCTCGGCCCTGGGAAGGAGATGGCATCCCACCCCTGCCCCTCACCCTGCTCCTTCCTCCACCCAGAAACCCCCACGCTCTGCGGGGCTCAGCCATGATTTTTTCATGAGTATCTTTTACAATTAGAAAGAAAATGTTTTAAACGTGGGAGAAATCAATTCACGGAAACATAAACAAAATGTCCACCCACAGCACGGGGTGTAATCCGGCCACAGAAAGGACGCTTCATGTGCGTCCGCTGCGGCATGGAACAGCCTGGAAGCACCACACGGAGAGAGAGGCCGGCCGACGGTCACGTGTGGCATGACCCGAGATATGACTGTCCAGAGGCGGCACCCATGAAGCCAGAGGGGGGTCCACTGTCATTGGGGCTGGAAGGGATGAGGCACTTGGGGGTGCGAGCTAGGGGATAAGGGGTTCTTTGGGGGGTGACGGATTGTGGTGATGCTTACACAATTGTGAGTACACTAAATGGCATCCACTAAATATTCCACTGGCTTAAACACTTTATTTTTTTAAATATATTTTTATTGGTTTCAGAGAGGAAGGGAGAGGGAGACAGAAACATCAATGATGAGAGAGAATCATTGACCAGCTGCCTCCTACACGCCCCACACTGGGGATGGAGCCCACAACTCGGGCATGTGCCCTGACCAGGAATCGAACTGTGACCTCCTGATTCATAGGTCAACGCTCAACCATTGAGCCACGCTGGCCCAGTGACTTGTACACTGTAAATGGGTGAACTGTATGGTATATGAATTACTGTGTATCTCAGGGGGGTTTTTAAGTGTCGGGAGAAATCCCTTTCTCTGGGCTGGGGCCTGACTTAGACCACAGTCACCCCGGCAGCCCCCAGAAGGTGCCTGGGCAGAGTGTGGCCCTGCAAAGCCTTCCCCGCCCTCCCGGAGGCATCCCCACTCCCCCCAC
>NW_005366599.1:2525372-2527468 GCF_000412655.1 Myotis brandtii | reverse complement strand
TCTGGGCCCAGGAAGCTGCTGCCAGGAGCCCCAGAAAGATCCCCAGACTGAAAATCTACATTCCACACAGGACAGGAAGCGGTAACTAATGCCAGACACGCGGCATCGACTGGCAATAAATGTCAGCCCGTGTGGCTCTGAGAGGGCCTCTGACACGCAGTAAGCGCTCCATCCCGCCCCCATCACGGGCGATATGCAAATGCGGCTTTTGTCACCACCGGCACTAACTCTAATAACTCCCCAAGTGAAAATGTTCCCATAAAAACCACCATAAAAAGCCCCTGATTTTATCACCAGCTAAGTTTTCTTTACTTGTTGTCAGGACTTTCTCCTCAAAGCTGATTAGCCAACAGGCGGCACGTCATTCTTTCCTTCAGAGAACTCAGGGCCCACAAAGGCCAGCCAGCGCCCCCCCCCACCCCTCCATCTGGAGCAGCCCTGCTCAGCTGCCCGCTGCCCCCCCACCCCAGCCGGAGGGGCTTAGAAACCACATGGCCTCCCCCTCTGTGGGCAGGTGGGCGGGCGGCTGAGATGCATTACCTGTGGCCTGCTGGCTGCGCTCCCTGGTCGACGGGGAGTGTAAAAAGCAGCCTTATTTATAACGAGAGCGCCTCTGCTCCCGGGTTAGGCCCGGCCTCGTGCCACACACACCTCCCTCCTACTCGTATGAGGGCACACAACAGCACACAACAGCACACACGGGCATGCACACACAGGCACTGGAACACACATGAAAACACGCACTCGTGCACACGAGTACACACACACACACACACATACCGTGCTGCTTTCCCAGAGCAGCATACACCCCCACATCCCTGGTGAAAGGCCCGGGCCCTCCAGCTGGGCCGCGGTGCAGTGAGCTCCCTCCCAGCCCCTCACCAGGCACCCAGGGGAGAAAGGCGGGTCAGGTCTCCAAGACAAGGTCTCCCCCCGGGGCTCTGGGGCCTTGGAGCAGGGACAGCGTTCCCCCGCGGACCTGCCTGTTTCCCAAGACCTTACAGAAGGGGTCAGGGCAGAAGACGAGGCCCCCAGCCGACTCGTCTCTGCAGAGAAACCTGGACCTCCTTCCAGAGAATTCCTGGTGGCCTCCTACCAGCAAGTCAGGCTAACTGCTTCCACCAAAGGCCCCCTGCAGAGGAGAACCCAGCCACCACAGCAAACGAATGCTGGCTGCAACGTTTTCTTTAAAAATGTAGAAGGGAATGGGCAGTAGCTTTGGATTTATGGCCACGTGCCTGAGGGGGCTGCCAAGGGTACCTGCTCCAGCACCGGACACCTGAGAGCAGCAGCCCCGACCACACATGTCTGCCCGGCAACAAAGACCCAGGCCTCAGACGAAAGGTGGGCCCAGGCACAGTGCTCCTCCCAGGCTCCCAGGCAGCCCTCCAGGTGGATGCAGAGGGACACCCAGTGCTCCCAGGATGCTGCTGCACCCTTGCTCAGGCACCCAGGATGCTGCACCCCAACCCAGAGCTCCCAGGACTCTGCAGCCCAACCCAGAGCTCCCAAGACCCCCACCTTATGCTGGACCCCCACCGGGCTCTCCGGGTAACCTGGGGGATGAAGCAGGCAGCCCCGCCTTCAGGAGTTGCCCATCGTCCCCAAGAGGGCTGTCCCCACGATGCCATCAGGGCCCGGACATGGTGAGGGGCCTCCCTCTCCCTCCCACAGGGCAGGGGCAGGGTACCACCGCTCCCTCTCATCCCCGGGGGCTCCCAGCGGCCTCCAGGCTGGGTGAGGGCGCTCCCGGGCCTCTGGCCTGTACCCCCACTGGGAACCGCAGCCCCTGCACTAGAGTCGGGCCTGGGGGAGGGTTGTAGATCCCGCAGGCAGGCGGGGCGCTGTCTAGGCACCTCCTTGCCCCCTCCTTCTCCTGGCAGCTCTGATTCCTTTCCTTGGGGCATGAAAGGTCACGCCCTCCATCAGAGGAAACATCCCACATGGCACTTCTGAGGCAGCTCCTTGAGGAGGCGGTTAATCCAAGAGCAGCCCCTCTGAAGAACAGGGTGTAGGTCACGGCTCCGAGGGGCTAATAAATCTCAGATCACGCTGCTCCGCGGGCGCCAGGCTGGGGGCAGCGGGCGGTGGGGAGG
>NW_005366599.1:2513862-2525334 GCF_000412655.1 Myotis brandtii | reverse complement strand
GGTGGGGCCAGAGAGGCGGGAGGAGGGGCCAAGGGGGAGGGGTCTGGCAGGGAGAGGGACGGGGAGAAGAGGGTAAGGGTGGGGCCGCAGGGAGG
The DNA here is from genome assembly GCF_000412655.1 of Myotis brandtii. Classification (NCBI taxonomy): domain Eukaryota; kingdom Metazoa; phylum Chordata; class Mammalia; order Chiroptera; family Vespertilionidae; genus Myotis; species Myotis brandtii. Next base: position 2,525,239 of record NW_005366599.1, on the reverse strand, counting down.
GGCCGGACTCTCCCTCCACCCACTCCCAGGCCTAGGACCTGGGGCCCACAGGCAGGCCCACCTCCCAGCGAGGACCAGCTGGAGAGAGGCGGCTCAAAGGAGGGGTTTGGGGAGGAGGGGGCACGTCAGCCAGGCAGTGGGGGAGGCCTCGTTCCCTCCGTGCTCTGTGCCCAGCGCAGAACAGACGCCCTGGGCATGTTTGTGAAATGAATAAAGGAAGGTGCCCCCGAGAGGCATGAAGGCTCAGGCCAGCAGGCGAGGATGTTCGGGTACTGGCACCGGCACCGACCCCCACCCACACCCACAGTCGGGGACCAGGGCAGGGCCCGCGCAGCACATGGTGGGACACTGCGGAGGGCCACTGAGGCTGGGGCTTGGATGTGACAGAACAGGACAAGACGCTTCCCATCCCTGAAGCCCCCCCACCACACACACACCTGAACCAGGGCAACCACCTCACAAACAGAACGGCCCCCCTGTCTGCCTTCTCTCCTGGGACACCCCGCAGAGCCCCCTCCCTATTGTAGAGGCTGGTGCATCCCAGCAGCGAGGCGAGGCAACCCTCATCTGCAACCAGTTCCCACGCCTCCACGTGGGGCTGGCGCCTAGTATGCGTGTCCTCTGGAGGCTGAGAATGAACAGGCCGCGATCAATGGGATCAATCCCTCAAAATGTTAAAAACCTGGGAAAGGTCACAGCCAGCACCTCCTCCTCCCGGGAGTAACCCGCTCACTCCCCCCAACTCCAGATGACATGACGTCTCAAGGAAGCAGAACTCTGAGCCTCAGGTCCTCACGCCCCTCAGCCCGAAACCCCCCCCCCCCCCCCCCAACTCCAGATGACATGACATCTCAAGGAAGCAGGACTCTGAGCCTCGGGTCCTCACGCCCCTCAGCCCTCGGACCACAGGGTGGCCACAGGGATGACCACAGGGTGGCCATGGGACCACCAACAGCACGTGACGGACAGGAACTGGGCAGCAGACCCCTCTTGCCCACCCCTCCCCTCGTCACGGTCTTAGCGGCACCCCAGTCTTGTTTGGTTCCGCCCCTCAGTCATGATGGTGAAGGGCCACCAGGCCAAGGAGGCTGCAGGGGCCGGGTGGCGTGAGGATGGGCAGAGAGCGCACCTCGTGAGACCCCCGTGGCCGAAGTGCCCGTCCTCACAGGGAAGCCACCCCTGCGCCGCTGAGCCCGAGCTCGTTTCTGTGGCTGCAACAAAGGAACCTTAACTGCATCACAGCCCAAACGCTTTGTCCAAACCTTCCTAAATTTGGGCAAGTTTTTTAAAAAGCGAAATCAAAATTAACCCCCGAGGTCCCCTGGTGAGAAGCACCACGCATGTGCAAGGCTGGGGACGTCATAAACCTCTCCCAGCCCCCGTTTCCCCAGCTGTAACATGCAGAGAACAGAACTGATCTGGGCGTGTCGTAAGGACCACACGAGCTCATCAGTGGGAAGGGCTGCGGCTTCTGGAAGGGTCCGTGGAGTTAAATCAAATTCAGTCACCTAGCCAGTCAATCCTGTACTCATCATCATTTATTGAGCACCCACTGTATGCACAGCACTGCCCAGGCGCAAGGACACAGGTGAGTGGCAGGGGACCTGCCCCGAGAAGTCCTGTCGGCTGGAAGGAGAGACTCGTAAACACACACATCGAGTCCGATGTGATGAGACTATCCTGGAGGCACCACGGGAGCACGGGAGGGCGATTAATTTTGTGTCGGGGGCCGGAGGAGTCTTTGCCGAGGAGGTGACATTTGAGCTGGACTTTGAAAGACGAGCTCTCCCCCGAACTAAATCTGGACCCAGTGCCAAGACAGGCAGCCTCGAAAATCAATCCCGCCGCCCGGGAGGGGCCGTCAGCACAGCCCAGCTTCCGCAGGCTCCCTGCCTGCAGGGCAGACAACCTCAGCTCCTCCAGGCCATGGAGCCCGACTCCCTGGAGGCCACGCCAGCCTCAGTGTGCAACCTGCTGGTTTTCCCACTGTCCAGCCATCCGCTCAACTCCAGATAGGAGCTCCCTGCTCAGAGCAAACAGCCCTGTTTCCACCCCTTGAATGCAACCTGCATTTTCTTCCTCCAAGAATAAAAATGACCATGATGGCTTTTAGATTGTATCCTTCCTTTGCTTTACACTTTACGGATTTCAAGAGGGAAGAAATCCAGAGTATCGGTCAAGGGCAGGGCTTCACCTACGCTCTGCCACCAGGTACCTGGGGACCTTGGGCTGGTTCTTCAGTGTCTCACGTCTCAGTTTCTGAACCTGTAAAATGGGAGTAACAGGGTTGCTATGGGGATGAAATGACTCAGAGACGGCAGGTGTTTGGAATGGGATCTGCCCGGTAGGGGGTGCTCTGAGTGCTAGTGGGCTCCTGTGTACTTCCTGCCTCCCCAGCTCCCTGCTCTGGCCATGCACCAGCTACTCTGCTCCAGGCCGGGGTCTGCAGGAGGACAGCCCTGGACTTGAATCCTGGCTCAGCTCCCTGCTGACCATGTAACTGCAGGCCAGCACCTTGCCCTCAAGGCAGGTGGGACAGTCAGGGTCACCCCATGGGCCACAGAGAGACTCACAAAGACAGCGCAGGCTGGTTACACAAGACGCGCTTGGCAAACGCCCGCTGCTTTTATGAACAGCACATTCCCTGGCACCTGATTTTGCTGGGCCCTGTCTCCTCAACGAGGCTGTGACCTTCTGGAAGTCTGGGACACGTCCCACTGGTCCCGCGTCGCTGACAGTCCAATTCTCAGTGACCCTGGGCCTGCTCTGAGCAAGCAGCTCCGGCCGGGCTGGAGCAGTGAGCAGCAGTGCGATGCCCACACGCCGCTTCCTGCAGACCCATCCCAGCGTCCCCACGTCCTGTGGGGCACCCCAGCCTCCCCCACACGTCATCTCCCGCTAGCGTTATCCAAATAGCCTGTTTGGGGAGATTCCGGGTGCCCTTTCCTCCCAGAACGTGCTGTAGACAAATCTGTGATTTCCCCGGAAATCTATGCGATTTTTCATGCACACGGAGCCGGGCAGGAGCGCGTTTTCAGGGCTCGGCAGAATTGCTGATGTTATTTTCCAATTGTCGGCAGCAAGGACTCCGCCGAAAGACTCAAGGTCAAGAGACCAGCGTGGTTCTGGGCAATCTGTACCTCTTAAAACAGTGACAAATACGTTATTTAATTTTAATGAGCTTTTTTGCCTCTCAGATCTAATTACAGCATTATCAAGTGCTGCTCGGAACTGCAGGTGGCTTCTCAGGACGCGTGCAAAGCCTGCCACGAGCATTTTTCGTGAATACTAATAACTGCTTAATTCTACTCTCCGCTAAAAAAATATATATATAAAAACTTCCAGCAACTTAGAAGGCTGGGCTGCATAAAGCATCTGTGGAGGGTGAGCACGCAGCCACGCAGCTTAATTAAAAAGAATAAATACTGTGTGCGGCCAGCCCAGCGGTGACAGCTCGGGCAGCTGCAGAGGCGCGTGGACGCGGGCCGGGAGGGGACGCGGGCCCTGCGCTGCTCGGAGGCTGTTGGGTTGCAGGCTTATTGCATCACATTCAAATTCCCCAATTTGCTTGCAGTTCAGAGAGAATGGTTCCGTCAACAGATTTTCTGGGTGACGGACTTCAGTAATAGGCCTGGTGCTGGAGGTCCCCGAGGACACGCTCTGGGAGTCTGTGCACGGACAGGTCCAGGGAAAGGCCTGCAAATCATCGGGAAGCTGTCGGAGAGGAGGGGCGGGCTGCCCGGGGCCAGGCGGGAGGGGCGGGGGAGGAGCAGGGTTAGTCCGGGGCTGTGGTGAGAGCTTTGCGGGCCCAGGGCGGTGGAAGTCGTCGCAGGCCACGCGGTGACTCTTGGCGGCCCGCCTGCGCAGCATCTGGGGTCTGTGTGGTGTTCACCTATTTTGAAAACGGTTAACGCTGAACTGAATCTTTTAAGGCCAGCGTCTGGGTTTGCCTCTTCTCCACGGAGGTGGTCTAGGAGGGGCGCGTGGCCACTGCTGCTCCCGTTCTGGAAGATTCGGCACAGTCTTTGCCGCTGGGGCCACCTCTGCTCCTGGGCTTTGTTCCTGCAAGTGAACCCCCTTCTCTGACGGGGAGTCCTCGGAACGCAGAGGCTGTTCCCTGCACAGACAGGCATGCTGTTGGCCCAGCCACACCTCCTTCTCGCCGATTTGCTGGGAGACCATCCCAGCAGTCCTGCCTCAAGGCCAAGTCCAGCCTGTGCCGAGCCCAGAGGTTACAAAGGTCAAACTGGCCCAGGGCCCGGCACTCCACCTGCGTCTGCTGGGGAGATCGGTCCCCCTAGAGGTGCCCACGTCATCCTCCGCAGAACCTGCGCGGTACGGCGCACGGCACACGGGAGCTAAGATCGCCAGTGCAATTAAGGCTGCTGACCAGCGGAGCTTGAGACAGGAGATGGTCGGGGTGCACAGTGCAATCACACAAGCCCTTAAGAAAGGAGGGCGCAAAAGAGGGGGTCAGAGAGAGATGACGTGAACAGGCCTCCACCTGCCAATGTTCTCTACAGTTTCTAGAACCTTCTCTCTGAGACTGGGCTGGGGCGCCCTAGAAGCTGCCCTGCCGACATCCTAACGTTAGCCCCGTGAGACGTGTGTCAGGCTCTGACTTCAGAGCTGGAAGATAACACATCGTGTGGCTTTAAGCCACCACCTCTGTGGTCATTTGTTATGGCAGCAACCGGAGGTGACGATGCCGCTGAGGGCCGTGAGAGGGTCGCTGAGTCAGGTTGCCACTGAGGCAGAGAGGGTGAGACAGAAACATCTTTATCAACCTCTCGGTCTCGATCCACCATGGTCTTCTCCCAGGGAGCAAGCTGGGAGCAAGCCTCCCTCGCCCGCACTGAGTCCGTGGTGCCCCAGCCCACATCCACAGTGCCTGCCTCCTCGGGGCCGTGGTCCTTTAGGGCCCTGGCGAGCTGAGGAGGGGCAGGCCATGCTGCCCACCCAGGAAGACTGCGGACGTGCCCCTGGGCCCGCCAAGGCCATGCGTCCACCCGAACTCTCACTTCCAGGGTGCCATGTGGGGCTCAGGCCACCCCTCGAAGCAGGAGAGGATCCCAATGGCAGCTGTGCCGCTGCGGCCCCGACAGACGGGGGAGCTCACGGGCCAGCACCGAGCCCTTGTTCTCTGAGAACCAGTGGGTTATGAGGAGACCAGTCTCCTGGGGAGGCCACCTCGGTGCCCCCTCGCACGCCCGTTAAGCCTGGTTCTCTCTCACACGACTGCCACCCAGGTACCGTTGCCACCGACAAGCTCATTCCGGAGAATTTATGGCCTAATTGTGCAGCTGTTGCCTTCCGAGTCAGTGGTAAGAGATTGTTACACAAGCAGCGTCATAATTTAGCCGTGTTTCGTCTCACAACTGTACTGTGATCACTGCTGTTAACCGTGAGAGGTGGACAGGGCGTGAGGAGGCCCAGCCGAAGAGAGCGCCAGCACGCCACGGGGCCCGCAGGGCACAGGAGGGATGACCCCGGGCCTGGGGACCGCCCCGCAGCCCCAAGACCTTCGGTAAGCACCTGAGGAAGCACCTGGCGGAAGTGAGGGGTCCAGTATCACCCGCCTCCCGCACTCCTGCGAGGGGCTGCCGGGGCCAGAACTCAAGGACGGAGGCGTTCCAGGCAGAGTCCAGGCAGTGTGCCTGGGACGGAGCAGACACCAAGTCCTCTCTGTTCAGTGGAAAGATGAGCTGTGGCTTCCAAATGAGGCCCCTCGGGCAGCCAGGGCGGAGGGCGGACCCCACAGGGTGGTAGCCAAGCCCCACGCATCAAAGCCGCTTCTTCCCCACAGGGAGCAAAACAGGGGTCCCCGGGCCCCAGCCGAGCACGGGGGCTCAGGAGCGAGGGGCGGGGCAGGGGTGTCCAGGCCGGGCTTGGGAGAAACCAGGTCCCCTTCCACAAGCACAGGGACGATGATTGGATCCTGAGTGTGGCACCCACAGCAGGGTCGCCCCAAGCACTCTGACACCCCCCAAGGAGAAGGGAAGCACCTCTTCCTTGTTCACGAGCCTGGGCTGCCACCGGGAGACCCCGAAGCCCTGATTCCACCCCTGCTGTCTGTGGGCCTGGACACTGGGCTCTAAACAGCCCCCTCCCCAACCCACATCTGGCTCTGAGCCTCTAACGTGAGAGGACAGGCGCCTTGGGCCCCAGGCAGAGGAGGGGGCAGGAGAGGCTGGTGCCCGGGTCCTCTATCCCTGGGGGCCCTGGGGGCCTTTAGGCAGCCCCCAGCCCGCACCCCCTCACTTGGAGCCCCAGCAGTGAGTAGGAAAAGGGCTAACGAGTCTGGAGACTCACTCCCAGGACGCGGAGCTGCAGAGCAAGCTGGAGGCCCAGAGACAGCAATCGATGAACACGAAGCCTTTCTGACGGGAGGAAGCAGTCAGCGACCTGGAGGGAGGCGCACGCCGGAAAGGTCAGCGGCTCGCTCCCCAGCAGCCACCCTGCCAAGGAGCCCTGCCCAGGGGAGGAGGGGAGGAGGTGGCCAAGGAGGTGGCAGCATCCCAGCCGCCCCGTCCTGCTCAGAAACCGGTGCCCTCGGTGCTCCCTGCTCCAGCTTGTGACGGGGCTCCTGTGTGGCCTTGGGAAAGTGACTTAACCTCTCTGATTCTCTGATGGTCTCGTTGGTCCCCACCACCGGCTGCTCTGTCTGAGATCCGAGCCTGGACAGAGTGACCACGCCACAAACAGAGACCCTTATTCCTATTGTGCAAAGCAAGCCTTAGGCTTGAGATCGGCCAGAATAATCGTGTGCTGTCTGGGGGTTGGGAGGGGATCCGAGAGACCCTCTGGATATTGAAATGTTGGAACTTGTGGGCCAAGTGGGACCGAGCTTTGGTTTATGGGGATAGAAGGAGAGTTGTGGTCGGGAGGAGAACTAAACAGGAACCCCGCCCACCGCCTGGACAGAAGCACAGGCCAGCTCTGCCCTGCACGGGGTGCCCGAGGGTAAGTGCCACGCATGGGACCGGCGTCCCCGGGCGGGCTGACCAGCAAGGCGAACTTCCCATGAAATGATGAGCACACGAACGAGGACCACACGGCGTGTGCCGCTGACTGGAGGGCCGTCTGGAGCACATCAGCATCGGGCCCAGGAAGGGGCTGAGCCTGAGCCCCGCCCTCGGGCCCCGCAGTCCAGACCCCAGGACTGGAGGCCCGCGCTCCTCCCACGGAGCCAGCCCAGAGTCCCCAGGTCCCCACTCAGCGCTGCGTGTTCACATGACGCTCAGCCATTTTATGTGGGATTCTGGCCGTGTGTACCAAAAACTCATAAAAAGGGGGAAAATGGAATGAACGTTGTTTTAAAAAGGCCCTTAAAAGGCTGTAAAGTGCAGTGACTTTCATACCCTTGGGTTTTTTCCATCCTGTATCAGAGAGTTCCTCAATCAAGCAGACTCAGGGCCCACGGAGGTGACAGGGGGGGAGGCGAGGTGGTTCCCAGGTCAGGGACGTGGGAGATTCCGGGACAGGCTGGCCCCTGCGGGCCACGGGGTGGGTCCTAAGCCAGCCGGCCACGAGCCGGGAAAGACCTGTCGCTGGGTAGGAGCTGGTGCTCCGGGCACCTGGGTTTGTGAAGCCACAGCCTCCCGGTGTGATGGTGAGAGTGCCTGCCCACCAGGGCTGTGAGGGATGCCCGAGGGAGGGGCCACAGGCAGCGGGACAGAGAACACACAACGCAGGCCGCTACGGTCTTGGCCAAGTTCCCAAGGTTGGCCCCTGGCCCCTCCACGCCCTTCCGGGTCTGTACAATTCCTAAGGGCCTGAGCCGTGCATGGCAAAGGGAGAATGCTCTCTACAATTTCTAGAATCTTCTCTTTCAGACTGGGCTAGATTCCACGCGGGGACTCTATGCTGAATTCCTTGAAGCTAGAACAGCGATGGAGAGAGAAAATGACGGGACAGCCACAGGATGGCCATCAGGCCAACATTCAACATCACGTTTGCAAAGAGTATTTAAAACGAGGGGAAATGCTCACGATATGTTATCAGTGGTTCTCGCATCTGGCTCTGAGCCTCTAACGTGAGAGGACAGGCGCCTTGGGCCCCAGGCAGAGGAGGGGGCAGGAGAGGCTGGTGCCCGGGTCCTCTATCCCTGGGGGCCCTGGGGGCCTTCGGGCAGCCCCCTGCACGCACCCCCTCACTTGGAGCCCCGGCAGTGATTAGCTGGGCTGAGTAGGAAAAGGGCTAACGAGTCTGGGAAATACATCCTGCATATCAGATATTTACATTACGATTCATAACAGTAGTAAAATTAGTTATGAAGTAGCAACGAAAATAATTTTATGGTTGGGGGTCACCACAACATGAGGAACTGTATTAAAGGGTCGCGGCATTAGGAATGTTGAGAACCACTGTGTTAAATGGAAAAGTATGCTAGCAAGAATATGATCCCAATGTTATGAAATAAAACAAGACAGCCCTGACCGGTTTGGCTGTGGATAGAGCATCAGCCTGCAGACTCAAGGGTCCCAGGTTCGATTCCGGTCAAGGGCATGTACCTTTCCTGCATATCAGATATTTACATTACGATTCATAACAGTAGCAAAATTACAGTTATGAAGTAGCAACGAAAATAATTTTATGGTTGGGGGTCACCACAACATGAGGAACTGTATTAAAGGGTCTCGGCATTAGGAATGTTAAGAACCACTGTGCTAAATGGAAAAGTATGCTAGCAAGAATATGATCCCAATGTTATGAAATAAAGCAAGACAAACACATGCCTAGACACACAGAAAGGGGCTGGAAGGAGCAGGCTGGGACCCATGGCCTCTGGGGGTGAGGGCGGGATGATCCCCATTTTCCTCCCAGTTCTTTCTGTATTCCCCAGATTCCCTGCAATTAATCATTATTTTCATAACTAAGATTGATCATAGTAAGTAAATATTTAGGTGTCATTTCTTCCCAAAGAAAACGCTTCACCGTTTTATCCCATTTGAAGCCAGACACACCGAATAGCCCAATGTTATGTTTCCCTTTCCTCTAGGACTGTGACCACAGACAGAAGGCACCAGGGTGCAGGCAGCGGGGACCCGAGGAACAGAGGCTGGACGGGTGGGACCTGGGGGAGCTGAGGTCGAGGAAGCAGTAAGGTGCTGCAGGGAGGGGCACCCAATGGGAGAGCTGGGGTTTAGGGACAAATGTCCGATTAAGCTGGGCCTGCGGTCAGCACACATGGATTCCAGTTGGCCTCTGCGTGGTTTTGCTGTGTGGTCTTGGCAGAGTAAAGAGGAAGCCAGGCCAGACACAGGTAAGGAGAGCAGCACCACCCCACCCCCCAGTTTGCATGGCACACGGCCCAGTTGTCCAGCGCCCCACAGTTCACATGGCACGCTCACATTGAACTACACTAGGAAGCCAGGCCAGACACAGGTAAGGAGAGCAGCACCCAGTTTGCATGGCACGCTGCCCAGTTGTCCAGCGCCCCACAGTTCACACGGCACGCTCACATTGAACTACACCTCTCTAAGTCCTTTCCCGTCCAATGGGGGCAGAGCCAGCACTGCTGAGGCTGGTCGCGAGGCCTGGATGGGACACTGGACACAGAGGTCCTGCCATACCATAGCAATCAGTGCACGTCACGGCCCTGACCTTCTCCACTTACCTGCTCTATAGCTCTGGATGGTTCCAAAATCCAGTGCCTTCTTTCGAAAAATGAACTTGGACTAAGTGAGCTCTATGAGGAGAAAACTGAGGATCAAAACTACTAAACTGTGGGCTCAAGGTCACCCAGAGAGCGAGCTGCCAGGGGTCAGACTCCCACATCCAGGTTCTACCGGCCCGGATGCAGGTCCCCAGGCAGAGGCCTGAGAGCAGATTCTTTTTATAATACCTATTTTACAGACAGAAAAACTGAGACATTCATTCCTTCAACCAGAATTCATTGCATTCAGTATGTTAGACCCATACTAGGGACTTTCCATGCATATCACTTCTAATCCTCACAATACCCCCCGTTCCCCAAATGTCGAGATGAGAAAGCCAAGGCTCAGAGAAGTTAAGGGGCATTTCCCAGGACAGGGCAAGGCTCTCTCCGCGCCAGCCCTGGCATGAAGTGACGGGGCCCAGGGCCACTCCGTGAGCACTCTGGGTAGCTGAGCCTGACGGGAAAGGAGGGAGAACAGAACGGTCCCCTTGGGCGCCCCCACCTGAACATCAGGAGGAGACCCAGGTTTCCCAAGTGCCAATGCTGGGCTAGGGCTTACTGTCTCTTTGGGTTTTCCCAATAGTCCCATGAGGTAAAGATGCTTTTTATAATACCCATTTTACAGACAGAAAAACTGAGACATTCATTCCTTCAACCAGAATCCATTGCATTCAGTATGTCAGGCCCATACTAGGGATTTTCCATGCATATCATATTTAGTCCTCACAATACCCACTGTGAGATAGGGAATAGTTCCCAAAATGTAGAGATGAGAAAGCCAAGGCTCAGAGAAGTGACTTACCCAAAGGCACACAGTAAGATGCAAAGCTAGCATTTGAGAATGCAGGCAGCGGGGACCCGAGGAACAGAGGCTGGACGGGTGGGACCTGGGGGAGCTGAGGTCGAGGAAGCAGTAAGGTGCTGCAGGGAGGGGCAGGAAGCCAGGCCAGACACAGGTAAGGAGAGCAGCACCACCCCACCCCCCAGTTTGCATGGCACACGGCCCAGTTGTCCAGCGCCCCACAGTTCACATGGCACGCTCACATTGAACTACACTCCACAGTTTGCAGGGTGCCTCACCCTGGACCTCCCAGGCTGACGGCCGAGGAAGGGGCATTTCCCAGGACAGGGCAAGGCTCTCTCCGCACCAGCCCTGGCATGAAGTGACGGGGCCCAGGGCCGCTCCGTGAGCACTCTGGGGAGCTGAGCCCGATGGGAAAGGAGGGAGAACAGAATGGTCCCCTTGGGCGCCCCCATCTGAACATCAGGAGGAGACCCAGGTTTCCCAAGTGCCAATGCTGGGCTAGGGCTTTACTGACTGTCTCTTTGGGTTTTCCCAATAGTCCCATGAGGTAAAGATGCTTTTTATAATACCCATTTTACAGACAGAAAAACTGAGACATTCATTCCTTCAACCAGAATTCATTGCATTCAGTATGTTAGACCCATACTAGGGACTTTCCATGCATATCACTTCTAATCCTCACAATACCCCCCGTTCCCCAAATGTCGAGATGAGAAAGCCAAGGCTCAGAGAAGTTAAGTGACTTACCCAAAGGCACACAGTAAGATGCAAAGCTAGCATTTGAGAATAGATGGGTGGGTGGGTGGGTGGATGTATGGATGTATGGATGGATGGATGAACAAATGGATGGGTGGGTGGATAGTTGGATGGGTGGATGGATGGGTGGGTGGATGGATGGATGGATGGGTGGG
>NW_005366599.1:2507828-2513753 GCF_000412655.1 Myotis brandtii | reverse complement strand
TGGATGGATAGATGGATGGATGGATGGATGGATGAAGGAGTGGATGGGCAGATGGGTGGGTGGATAGGTGAATGGATGGATAGGTGGGGGGATGGATGGATGGATGGATGGATGGATGGATGGACAGATGGGTGGGTGGATAGAGCTGTTGAGCCTGGGTCACAGTCACTCAGATGAGGCTACTCTCCATTTGACAGGATGGCACGTCAACAGGCACATGTTCCTATTTCACTAAATCAAGAGACGCCCAATGGGGCTGGGGTTTATGTCCGATTAAGCTGGGCCTGCGGTCAGCACACATGGATTCCAGTTGGCCTCTGCGTGGTTTTGCTGTGTGGTCTTGGCAGAGTAAAGCACCCGTCCAAGTCTCTAAGTCCTTTCCCGTCCAATGGGGGCAGAGCCAGGACTGCTGAGGCTGGTCACAGGGCCCGGATGGGACGCTGGACACAGAGGTCCTGCCATACCGTAGCAATCAGTGCACGTCGCGGCCCTGACCTTCTCCACTTACCCGCTCTGTGGCTCTGGGTGGTTCCAAAATCCAGTGCCTTCTTTCGAAAAATGAACTTGGACTAAGTGAGCTCTATGAGGAGAAAACTGAGGATCAAAACTACTAAACTGTGGGCTCAAGGTCACCCAGAGAGCGAGCTGCCAGGGGTCAGACTCCCACATCCAGGTTCTACCGGCCTGGATGCAGGTCCCCAGGCAGAGGCCTGAGGGCAGCGCGTCTGCAGCTCTGTCCCGGCCTCAGGGAGCTGTGTCATCTTGGAGCAAAGCACTGGCTCTTGGGATGGAATGGGAAGGGAAGTCACGGAGGCCAGCATCGCCTTTCCAGAATCCTCACGCATAGCATCGCCACACGGTCTACAGAGAGGCGACCACCTGCAGGTGCCTGTCCCAGTGCCATGGCACCACCCTGAGCGCCCGGATGGAATCCTGTTATGTTGGCGGGAGAGGCCTCAGTGCCCACTTGGGATCCGTCCGGTTCCAGCCCCGGAGAACGGAGATCAGCAATACAGGCCCTCCCATGCCAGGCACCAGCCCAGCACTGCTCGCCTCCCCTCACCTGCTTCCCCCCACCTGCTTCCCCCGGGAACACCCAGGTGCGGCTGAAAGGGAAACATCTGACCCATTTCAATGAACCGCCAGCTCTAAAGATGGAGTCGGGAGTGGATTGGTCACAGGGACTGGATTAGTCAGGCTGCCCGTGGAGAAGGCAGGCGTGTGCATGAACAGGTCTCCGCTTTTCCCCGGACGATCCCCAGCAGAAAACCAAAGTGGGGGGTGGCGCAGCGAGGGGACACCTCGGGGAGCGGCAGAACCAGGCAGGGCTCGCCCTCGGGGGATCGTGCTTTTCCCATTTCGTTTCCCTTTCATGAATTTCCTTAACCATTGCCGGCCTCGGGGTGCAGGGACAGCAGGAGCGTGTAGGTCAGAGCCTGGGCCTGCCGTTGGTGAGCCGTGGGCAGGGAGATGCTGCTCGGCACTGGGAAGCCCCGGCCGGCGGCTGGGCCGAGCAGCCATGGCTGTTCCGAGAGGCGGCAAAGGCAGAGCGATGCCCAGTGAGGACCGAGTACAGGCTGTGTGTAAAGTGTCCAGCACGGAGGGCAGCGGGTGGAAGGCATTAAACCCATCTGACGCCCCATCTCTACCACGTTCCCCACCCCCCGCCCCCCCAGAGGCCGGGCAAGACACTCAGCCAGCTCCTCATCAATAAAATGGGACAATAGGCTTATCTTTCTGGTCTGACCTGCTGCTGGAGGGTGGAAGGAGATGCCTGAAGAGGAAGCCTTCAGGACCACGTACAGGTTGGCTTCCATTTGGCTCCCCGCCCACACAGCTACACATGGCGGGTATCCAGCCACACAGAGGGAGCTTAGAGCTGCTGGCGAGACTTCCAGAACTTGTCCTTAAACCTTCTGAATGTCCTTAGCCGGGCTGGCCTTGGTCTCTCTGCCAAGTCTCACCACAGACAGAGATGGCACCACTCAGGGAGAAGGACCCTAACAAGTGAACTGAAGGTAGCAGTTCTGGGCGGGCCCCACAGCTCTGTCCCTTATCAGCTGTGTGTCCTCAAACAACTTAACTTCTCTAAGCCTCAGTGTGCGTGCCTGTCAAATGGGAATAAAGATCGATTACTCTAATGAAATAACGTAAGGATTAATTAAATCATTTATTCCTTCCATTCAACATTGTACTTGAAGTCCTAGCCAGGGCAATAAGGTAAGAAAATAGAATTAAATTAAATTAAATAAGACACAAGGCTTCCATATTGGAAAGGAAAAAGTAAAACTATCTTTACTCGCAGAGGAGATGATCTTATATATAGAGGATCCCAAGGAATCCACATACACACAAAACAAGAAAACTATCAGAATAAGTTCAGCAAGGTTGCAGGATACCTGATCAACATATGAAAACCAATTGCATTTTATACACTTGCAATGGACAAGTTCAATCATGTAACGAAGGGCTAGGTCCCCTTGCATCAACGTGGCCCCGCACAGAGCAGGCTGCCCAGGTGCGTGCTGGTGGCCCCTGGGCAACACGGAATTGGGGTCCCACCTACCAACACACACAGGCCCTGCCCAGGGCAGCCTGGTGATGGCTGGGCACACTGGAACCACTGGGGGAGGGCAGCCCAGGCTGTTGGGCCTCTGGGGACAGGAGCGGCCTGGCCTGCAGCGGGCAGCCTTCCTTCCGAGCTCACCCCCTCCTCTGCTGGCTGCACAAAGACCCCAGGATTTCAATTCCAGGGTTTATCCACCAGCCACATGAAAAGGAATGTTTCATAAAATTGTCACACTGCTTGAGATTGCTAAGTACATATATAAGGCTAATGTCACTGTAGTATTAAACGTACTGAATTCACCTATATACTTTTTATTTAAATGGCTGGGCAACTTGCCACAGTTGATTAAAAATTCTGAACAGGGTGTCTTGTGGGGGCCGGCTATGCAGCGGTGTGAGCGCTGTGAGCAGCACTCGGAATATGCAGAAAACCATTTAAAATGGGACTTTTAAAAGGTGAGAGAGAATCAGGGCATAAAGCAGGCGTGTGTGTAGCCCATGGAGTGACGGGGAGGGGGGGCAGGCCCTGGCGCTGAACCCCGCTGGGCAAGGCTCCCCCAGACGGCAGCTCAGCCCAATGCACCGCTGGCCGCACAGCCCCAGCCAGGCCAGCAGCCTCAGCCCCATCCCGGCCCGATTCCTCTCGTCCTCTGGTGGCTGAATTTGCCGGCAGGCCCTGGCGCTGAACCCCGCTGGGCAAGGCTCCCTCCAGACGGCAGCTCAGCCCAATGCACCGCTGGCTGCACAGCCCCAGCCAGGCCCGATTCCTCTCATCCTCTGGTGGCTGAATTTGCCAGGACCCGAGCCTCCCGCCTCTCCTGCAGGCGTCCTGGGGGAAGCCCTGATCCTGCCCAGAGTGGCCTTGCCTGAGTGGCCACACCTGGCTTCTGGCCCGTCCGGGCACTGGCTGGCTGGACGAGGTTACAGCAAGGTCTGGTCTCACCCGTATGCCTCCCCGGTCCAGGGGTCACCTGGGCACCATCTGAGCACTGACCACGGCTCTCAGCCAGGCTGTTGGTCTACAGGTCTGCTCAGAACTGCTGGGCCACTCTCACCCAGGATGCCCTCAGCCTGGGAGGGGCAGGAGCAGGTGGATCATGCCCGGCTCAGCCGCCCCACCCAGCGGGACCACCCTGTGGTGTGCTCCTGCCAGCTCTGAGCCCACAGTGCGAACTGCTCACAGACCCCTGCTGGGCCGCCTCCCAAACAGACCACTGGCCCCAAATCCATGCCAGGGGTCAGTTTCTGGGGAAACAGGGGAAGGCAGCATGGCCCTGTACCTCTGGGTCCTGAATGGACATACCGGCGTCTGAGCCCTGAGGGACTCGGGCCCGGGACAAGCTGCTGGGAGCTGGGACCCTCACAACCCAAGACCTGGGGGTGCCGGGTATCCTTCTCCCAGGCCACCGCCTCCCAGTGGCGCCTGCGCTGCAGGGCATCGTAGTGCCCAGAGGCCGTGGACAACTGAAGCGGATTCGGGGTCGCTGCTGGGAGCCCCTGCCGTGGTGAGCCCCCTGGAGGGATGGAACCCAAGAAGCGGTGATACAGACAGGAAGGGCGGGCTGGCTGTGCGGGCTCCTCCGCAGGAAAACGCGACCAGCACGCCCCGCACACCTGGAGCAGGTGGGCCTCGCATGGGAAGAAATGGGGGATGAAGGAGACAAAGTGATGGTGACACCTGCAGAGTGGACACCTGCCCTGGCCCTGTCCTCCCCACAGGACCCATGTCACACCAGCGAGCCCCTGATTCTACAGCCTCTCGGGATGGTAACTCATTTTGGACTCCTGGCTCCCCCAAAGCCCGTCTCCTCTACGCTGAAGGATCCGCAGGCCCAGCCCAGCCCCGGCCCCGGCAGGGCCCCCGCACCAGCCTCCGGGTGGGACCGTTCTCGGCCCCGGGATGCACAGCGCTGCCCCCTGCCCTCGAGGAGCTCACAGTCCAGGGAGGGCCATTCATTCACTCGTTCATGCGTCCGGTCAATGCCGCAGCATGCCGCCCACCACGTGCTGTGCGCCCTTCCAGCTGCGAGAGGCGCGGGGAGGGCAGGAGGTCGCGCTGCCCTGGAAGCAGGAGAGGAAATGCCGCCAGGAGGAGAGCAGCCTGCACTGGGCGAGGACCAGGCCGGCTTGGGTTCGGGCAGGAATGGAAAGCTCCCCGAGGGGACCTGACACCACAGGGACCTCAGGGACCTGAGGGACGTGTCAGTGAAGGAGAATAAGGGTCCGGGGCCCGAGGGAGGGACTCGCCACTAGGAGGGACTGCGCAGAAGCCCCGCACCCCCAGACGCAGGGCCAGGAGGCCACTCCCGGCACCACTTTCCTGCACGATGGGCGGCTCTGGTCCTGAGGCGGACTGGGCGGTGCTGGGCTCCCGCCCGTCCACACATCACCATGGTGATTCCCTGCTATTGGAAAGCAATCGTGTTTATTTGCTTTTCTACTTTCTGGACGCCGGCCATATGATAATTACAAAACACACAACCCATTATGTGTTCTAACTGTCTGCGTCCTCTGTGGCTTTGGAATAATACATAAAATGCTTAATAAAATCAATGTGGACAGGAAAGTCATCGGCCTCGCTCGGAAATAAACTCGCTCTCAATTCTTGCCCGGAGTGACCCTGATGGGCCAGTCCTGCCGGGTCCCTCTCCTAGGCCTTCCATGGGCCCACGGGGAGACGCCTGCTCCTCTGGCTACGCCTCAAGTCCCAATGGCCCCAGGCCTAGTAATGACCCATGGGGACATGGGGACAGGCCGAGCCATCACCGTCCCTGGGTTTCCCACACCTGGCCTACAGCAGACACGTAACACGTATGTGCTGAAAGCTGTTCTCTGAGAGCCTCGGATAGTCAGGACTCCGTGGGGAGCTGGCGTGAACCCCGAGATCCGTGTGGAGCGGTGGGTAGCAGAGGCGAAGGCAGCATGTCCTCCATGCTCGGCAGCCCTGCCGTGTGTCCGGGAAGCTCAGCCATGAAGTCACAATCCCAGTCAGGCCAGCCTCAAACCCAGAGCCCCCAGGGGCCACTGGATGCAGAGGGCTCAAGACAGGCCAGAAACCCCAAAGCCAGGCCTCCTGGAGGCCATGCGGCCAGGACAGAGTGGGATCAGAGTGCGGGCCCCTGGACACCACCAGGACCAACCAACGGCAGAGCAGGGCCACACTGCCTGTGAGGGACGGCGGTGACCACTCAGGCTGTGTCTGTGCCCAAGGCCTGCCGGCCACGCCTCCAAGAGACCCGTCCCATCCTGCCCCTCTCCAGCAGCCAGAGTGGCTCCGCCCCCTCGGCTCCCCACTAGCGGCTGTGACTCCAAGTTCCTGGGGCCAGGATCTCACAGCACCTCCTCTGTCCCCTCACA
>NW_005366599.1:2499607-2507571 GCF_000412655.1 Myotis brandtii | reverse complement strand
TTATGAATCATAATGTAAATATCTGATATGCAGGATGGTCTTAGGCGACCCCTGTGAAAGGATCGTTCAACCGCCAAAGGGGTCGCGACCCACAGGTTGAGAACCGCTGGCTTAGGGGGTGTCAGCCAAATGGGAGCAGAAATCTGCAAGTGTCAGTCTTTAAGCTCAAAATTGTTGACATCCTCAAACTTTTCTTGAAAAGAGCAGAGTTGGCTTTCTCTTTCCTTCCTTCATCCTATAAAATTAAATATGGATGTATATTTACATTTCCTTAATGGAAAAATGTGACCAAGAGAGCGGGCTCCAGGACCTGGCTTCAAGTCTTCCCCCTGTCCCTTAACTCAACCTTAGTTTCCTCATCTGTAAAATAAACAGAATAATATCTGGCTCATGTGATTAAAGAAGATGATGGATTTAAAAGACTTAGCCTGGTCCTTAACAAGTGATGATGATGGTGATGGTGATGATGGTGTGATGATAATGATGGTGATGGTGATGATAGTGATGATGAGGAGGATGATGATGATGATGTTGATGGTGTGATAATGATGATGATGGTGATGGTGATGGTGGTGATGGTGATGCTGATGATGATGATGGTGTGATGATGATGATGATGGTGATGTGATGGTGGTGATGATGGCGATGACGAGGATGAGGATGATGATGTTGATGGTGTGATAATGATGATGATGGTGATGGTGATGATAGTGATGATGAGGAGGATGATGATGATGATGTTGATGGTGTGATAATGATGATGATGGTGATGGTGATGTGATGATGGTGATAATGATGAATATATAAGTTGCCTAAATGGAAAGATGTGATCAAGAGGGCAGGCTCCAGGACCTGGCTTCCAGTTTTACCCCTGTCACTTACTTCAACCTTAGTTTTCTCATCTGTAAAATAAACAGAATAATATCTGGCTCGTGTGATTAAAGATGATGAATTTTTAAAAATTAGCCTGGTCCTTAACAAGTGGTGATAGTGATGATGATAGGAATGGGAATGGTGATGATGGTGATCAATGATGGTGATGGTGATGACAGTGATGGTGATGTGGCAGTGGTGATGATGGGGATGGAGATGATGGTGATGATGATGATGGTGATGGATGATGAAGATGGGGATGATGGGGATGATGGGGATGATGGTGATGATAGTGAAGTGGTGGTGATGGTGGGGATGATAGTGGTGATGGTGATGATGGTGGTGATGGTGGGGATGGTGATAATGGTGGGGATGGTAGGATGGGGATGGTGATGATGGGGTGATAGTGATGATGGTGATGGTGGTGATGATGATGGGGTGGAGGGGATGGAGGGGATGGGGATGATGGGGATGATGGGGATGGCGACAGGGATGATGGGATAATGGTGATGATGGTGGAAGTAATGAGGATGGACTCTCTCCAGTTTACAGGCAAAATCTGATCAATACATGGAAAGGTCTGTGGCTAAGCGCCCTGCTCACAGCCCAAATCCATAAGCCAGAGCTCTGCTTCCTCCCCCAGCCTCCGGGCTGCAGGCTCAGCAGATGCAATCTCGCATCCTTATTCATCAAAGAGAAGGTCAGAGGAAACGAGCCCCTCCCGTGCCGGCTCACATTCACAGAAACCTCATCCCTCTCCGCCCCAGCCCCAGGCATCGCCTCGGCCACCGGCCACACAGGCCCGTCAGGAACATTCAGCATCATTCCTCCCTACAGCCCACTGCTCAGCCAGCTGCCGTATTGTAATTTACTTTCGGTGGAAATTCCATCACTTTGTACTAAATCCCACCGAACACAAAACATCGAGTGGCTTCTCTTGATAAGAAGAGACACGGCAGGGAAATTGCACATTAGGCGCTGCCTATTATCTGGGCCGCTTCTGTTGGGAACGACACCGCCTTGGGTGTGGGCTGATGGCACCGCCTCCCTACAGCCAGCCAGAGCCCTTCTCTCCACGACATCTGATGCTCTCCACCCAAGGCGGGTGTGTGCCCAGGGTTTCCTTTTCCAGAAGGTTCTAACAGAAGGCAAACAGGAGGGCAATTCTATGGGGTCATCCTCTAGGCTCAGGCTCATCACCCCAGTCCCTGGTCCTCTCACAGCCACAAGGACAAGGGCTCCAGTCCCAGACCTCCTCCTCTCCGAGCCCCCGAGCCTGCCCTCCTGCCTCTGTGGGGTCCCCCACTGGGGAAGGAGAGGGTCCAGCCAGGGGCTCTGGGACTCCTCCCCTCTGAGACGCAAGCGACATGGTCCCCAAGCTCCCGGCCGAAACCTCCACCATCAGCTGCCACTCTGCGGCCTGGGAAGGAAGACCATTCATTTCGGGGCAGGAAGACCACAGAGAAGTTTGCTTCGTGCAAATGTGTTCTTTACAAAAGCCCAATCCCAGCGCTGATCTGAAGGGGGCGGATCAGACAATTGGAGAGGGCACGGCACACGGGTGCGCGGGCTGCAGGCCGGCGGCCCGGCCTCCACAAGTCAATCTGTTCAGAGAGAGAGCAGCCTTCGCGGAGATAAGCACGTTGCCTGCAGGAGGACGCGTGCACCAGCAGCTGCAGCCTGCGGCGGAGCAGACAGCGGCGTGGCACGGAATGATAATTAAATATATTTTCCTCATCCGTCACTCTGCTGCTGCAGGTGCCAGGGCGAAAGCCCGCACGGCCCCGTGTCCGCGGGCAGCGAGCACTCCACGGGCGCTCTCCCGGGAGGAATTAAGAGCCACTTGGCCTTGCAGAGGAGAAAGGCTTTACCTCCCAACTGCCGCGCGGGGAGCCCCGCTGATTGGTTTCATAATACTTCCTCGTCGGACACTGTCTGCGCCTCGGGCTGTATTTCAGAACACTCACCCCGACCGCCAGAGCTCCCGGGAGCTGTCATCAGATTCCGGAATAAAAACTTATTTGGGGAGATTTTCACCACGATTTCTTTTTATGAATCCCAAAGTTAATGTATTATTGACCAGGCGGCTTCCAGTGTTTTAACACTTTTCCTCCGTTCCTTACATCCCCGGCAGCCTCTTTGTCCCCGTAACATCGCAGGGAAAGCCCGGCCTCAGCGGCCTGTCGCCTGAGCCAAGTGCGCTCCACTGGCCTAAGGAGTTTGGTTGACTCTTTATTTTGACAGTTTAAGGGCGCCTTCTCCCCAGGGGCAGCCTCGAGGGAGTGGCCCTGGGGAAGCCCACTGAACGCATGTCAGCGTTTCCTTGGGGCTCGCCTTCCCCTGCACCTGCGCGTCCTCTGCACCTGCCTGTCCCCTGCACCTGCCTGTCCCCTGCACCTGCCTGACCCCTGCACCTGCCTGTCCCTGCACTTGTGTGTCCCCTGCACCTGCCTGACCCCTGCACCTGCCTGACTCCTGCACCTGCCTGTCTCCTGCACCTGCCTGTCTCCTGCACCTGCTTGTCCCCTGCAGAACCTTCACCCAAGAGCAGGGCTGGGGAAGCGGGGGAAGTGAGGGTACCTGCCCGGGCTCAGGCGGCTCCTGCCAGCTGCCAGACACGCCTGGAAGGTGGTGAGGAGTTCCACAGCTCATCTGTGGCCAGGAACACAGAGACACGTGGCCGGCCCAGACAGACCACACTAGCAAGTCTGAATGTTCTAGAACAGTGGTCAGCAAACTGCGGCTCATGAGCCACATGCGGCTCTTGGGCCCCTTGAGTGTGGCTCTTCCACAAAATACCGACTTCTGCGCATGGGCCACGAAGTTTCAATCTCACTGTACATGCGCGCCCGCTCATGGTATTTTGTGGAAGAGCCATACTCAAGGGGCCAAAGAGCTGTGTGTGGCTCACGAGCCGCAGTTTGCCGACCACTATTCTAGAACATTCAGAGGGTCACCTGAGGCTCCACACAGGGTGGGCATACGTTCACACCTGTGGAACCTCAAGCACTAAGCCTAAGGCGAGTGACACGGGCAGATTAAAGGAACCTCCACCTGCACTTTCCCAACCTTGGCCCAGGACCGGGCACCAGGCACCGGGCACCAGGCACCAGGCACCTCCACAGGCAGCTGGGATCTGTCGGGTCTGCATCCTTAGCGGGGACCACAGCCCTTCAGTCAATGCCCAGCGTCCCGGAGCGCCTTATAAACACCAGCCCTCTCCTTTCACGGACACAGGCACCTTCCCACCCAGACGCTCACTCAGAGAGCTGAGAACTCAGAAAGGCCCACGATGTGGGGCTCGATCCCCACCGGCTCCCAGCAGCCTCTGCTTCAACACAGGAGCCCATTCTGAAACCCATGGCAACGCAAAGGGCCTGAGCAGCAGAGCCACGAAGGAGAGCGAGGCTGGGGAGGGACGCATGGAGCTGCAGCAGCCGCGACAGGGTGGCACCGGACCCATGACACAGAGCAGAGCCCAGTAGAGACCCTGGTCCCCGGGGACAAACGCCTCCTTCTCAAACTGCAGGAGACGTTCATTCTGTGGGGGAAGGGCAGGCTTTTCTACGGATGCTGCTGGAATAAGGACGTCCCCAGGCGGCAAGAAGGGAGCCTCCCGCATCTGAAATGAACTCGGACTGGATGCGAGACCAGCTGAAAAGCTGTGGGACGCAGGGAGAAGATCTGTGACCGGGGGCTAGGCAAAGGTCGCTTAGACACGACACCAAAGTCAAGTTCCATAAAAGCAGAAGAGATGGGCTTCATCAGAATGAACTCTGCTCTTGGAACAGCGTTGCAAAGAGAAGGAAGGAGACACCACGCCAGGAAGGAACTCTCTGTGAGGCGCGTTCCCACTGAAGAGCCGATGGAGCGCAACACCAAAGTCAAGTTCCATAAAAGCAGAAGAGATGGGTCACCTGGGCTTCGTCAGAATGAACTCTGCTCTTGGAACGGCGCTGCGAAGAGAAGGAAGGAGACGTGGAGAAGCCACACCGGGAAGGAATCTCTGTGAGACGCGTTCCCACTGAAGAGCCGATGGAGCGCACAAACTGTCAGACTCGGGCAGAACCAGCCCCAGGTCTGACGGACACTCACCCGGGGGCGGTAGGGGTGGCAAAGAAGTGCGTGCACCTCATTAGCTACTAGGAAACTAATTCTGACACCTGTCAGAATGGACAGAGTCTAAAGGATGACCCTGCGGAGGGCTGGCGAGGACGCGGAGGAGCGGAACTCCGTGCTGCTGGTGGGAAGGGAGACCGGCACACCGCTCCTCGGTGGAAAGCAGGGCCACGTCAGCCAATGAGCAGATAAAAAATAAAAAATTGTGGTACATCTACACAATGGAATACATGCGGCGATAAGAAAGAAAGAACTCCTACCGTTTGCAACAGCATGGATGGGCCTGGAGAGTATTACGCGTTCCCACTGAAGAGCCGATGGAGCGCACCCCAGGTCTGACGGACACTCACCCGGGGGCGGTAGGGGTGGCAAAGAAGTGCGTGCACCTCATTAGCTACTAGGAAACTAATTCTGACACCTGTCAGAATGGACAGAGTCTAAAGGATAACCCTGCGGAGGGCTGGCGAGGACGCGGAGGAGAACTCCGTGCTGCTGGTGGGAAGGGAGACCGGCACACCGCTCCTCGGTGGAAAGCAGGGCCACGTCAGCCAATGAGCAGATAAAAAATAAAAAATTGTGGTACATCTACACAATGGAATACTATGCGGCGATAAGAAAGAAAGAACTCTTACCGTTTGCAACAGCATGGATGGGCCTGGAGAGTATTATGCTGAGTGAAATAAGCCAGTCGGAGAAAGATAAATATCACATGATCTCACTCATATGTGGAGTCTAATGAACAAAATAAACTGATGATCAAAAATAGACCCAGAGACACAGAAGCATGAACAGACTGTTGAACCTCAGAGGGAAGCAGGGAAGGGTGGGAAGAAAGAGATCAACCAATGACCTTGTGTGCATAGATGCAGAACCCGTGGACACAGACAATGGGGTGGTGAGGGCCGGGGGCTGGGGATGGAGCGGCTGGAAGAGGTTCATGGGGGAAAAGGAGGACGTATGTAATACTTTCAACAATAAAGATTTAGATTTAAAAAAAGAAAGACAAAGAAAGCAGGGCCAGTTCCCACACAATCAGCTGTTCACTCCCAGGTGCTGACCCCGGAGAAGGAAAGCCCGTGTCCACACACACGGGGACACAGCTGCGCACAGCAGCCCTCTCTGCAACAGCCACAGACGGAAACAACTGGAACATGCGTCCGCGGTGAGTGGACAAGCTGCCTTGGACCCACACGATGGACATACCCAGTGAGGAGATGACAGGAACTGGCCGGCACAGCGTGGATGAGTCGCAAAATAACCGCGCTGAGTGAGAACAGGCAGACGGAAGAGGAGGGCAGACTGCGTGATTCCATTTACGTAAAACTCCAGAAATGTTACAGAAAGCAGGACGGCGGCTGCCTGGGGAGGGAGGCCGGAGGGCCTGGAGCAGGAATGACCAAGGGAATTGGGGACACTCCTGGGTTTGGGAGAAGGGATATGTTCATTCTCTTGATTTGGTGATGGTATTGCCAAAACCCATCCAGGTGTATGTTTTATTATTTTATTTTTTATTGATTTGAGAGAGAGAGGGAGGGAGAGGGAAAGAGAGAAACACCAATGAGAGAGAATCATCGATCAGCTGCCTACTGCACGCTCCCACCAGGGGTAGGGGATCGAGCTGGCAACCCAGGCATGTGCCCTGAACGGGAATCAAACTGGTGACCTCCTGGGTCATGGGTAGACGCTCAACCACTGAGCCACACCGGCCAGGCCAGATGTATGTTTTAAATATGTGCAATTTATCATGTCACTTGTGTCCTCACACAACAATGGACCCCGCGGGGCAGTGGGGGAGGCTTCAAGTCAACTGAGAAACCCCAGAAATAAGTGCCATTATGTTTCTGTGGCCTGGGGGAGTGAAGGGCTGAAACAGAAACTAAATTCAGCCACTGGAAGAGAGAGAAAGCCCCGTGCCACGCACCCGGGAGCTGTGGCTTGAGGTTGGTCCCTGCCTTGTGCTCAGAGATGGGCACTAGCAGCGGGTTAGGCAGGCGAGCACACAGTGAGGGCCGTGCTGGGCTGCGGGGGGGGGGGGGGGGGGGGGGGGGGCCTTGGTCCTGCCCCCAGAACTCGTCCTCCGCCAGGGAGACCCACGTGCAGACAAATGATGACAAGTTACCAAGGAGCCAGGGGAGGAAGCCAGTCCTGCAGGCTGGGAGCGGGGGGTCGGGCAGATCCGGGTGTATCCGGGGACCCACGGGGCATGGAGCAGAGGGCAGCCTGGGTAGGGGCAGCCTGGGTCTCGACCGCGGCTCCCCACAGGAGGGGACCAGTGGCTCGGGAATGAGGGGGCACGGACTGGCAGCCTCGCGTCGTTTCGTGAGGGTTTCCATCCGTGCCCCCGCGAGAGGAGAAAAGGACAGCGCAGCACATTTCGATAAAGCGGCATTTATTCCATTTAGGGAACTGTCCTTTATTCTGAGATGTGTCCTTCCAACTTTCCTTCCATGAAACGCTGATGATGTATGGTTGCTGGAATGTCTCTAAATCTTACTTGGCAAAATTAAAAGTTGGTGACCCCTCGAGTTCCTTCTATTTAAAAAAAGGCACTGCCCTGTGAAAGCTCTCTCCTCAGGGCACATTCACTGGGTGCCCACGGAGGGCAGGTGCCCGGGAAACAACACCAAAGCCGGAGGACATGGTCTCTGCCAGGGTGAAGCTCAAGTTCAAAGGGCGTGAGGAGCCCATGGGGAGCTGGGGCTTTCTTTGGACACAGTGCTCACAGGGGCCCTTTAAGAAGTGGCACTTCCTGGCCGCGTGGCTCAGTGGTCGAGTGTCCGCTTACGAACCAGGAGGTCAGGGTTCAATTCCCATTTAGTGCACATGCCCGGGCTGCAGGCTTCATCCCCATTGGGGGATGTGCAGGAGGCAGCTGATCAATGATTCTCCCTCATCACTGATGTTTCTCTCTCCCTCCCTCTCCCTTCCTCTCTGAAATCAATAAAAATATTTTTTAAAAAAAGAAAGAAAGA
>NW_005366599.1:2496884-2499398 GCF_000412655.1 Myotis brandtii | reverse complement strand
TTGGCAGTGCCAAGGGCCTGAGGGGAGCAGGAGCTGGCTGAGATCTCTGAGCGGACAGAGGGCTGCTGAGGGGGCAAGAGCAGTGCAGGCAGCCAGAGCCCTGGAAGGGCCCGTCTGGGAGCAAGGCGGCCAGAGCAGCCAGAGGTCCCTTCCCGGGGGAGGAGGCCGCAGTGATGGTTCCCTGAGAGAGAGTTACGATGGGGGAGGCCGACGGGAGTGACAGTGAAGAGCAGGGGCTGTGTGAGAGCCAGAGTGGCAGAAGCAAAGGCCCTGGGGTGCAGCCCGGTTTCATAGGGCACAGCCCTGCCCACCTGGTTTACGGTTGGCCTTACCTGCAGACGGGAAGTGCGGGCACCTCCTTCCCTCTTACATCCTGGGCACAGCAGTTTCAAGCCCTTCCCAGACCCCCTGGCTTGTCAATCTAATGGTTTGGGAGCTCCCTGCCTGTGGAAGCAACGGGGTCAGTACTTCTGGGTGGGGGTCCCCCCACCCCCCACCCCACCCACCACCCACCACCACCAAAGCAGCAAAGGGCCCTCCCAGTGGATCTGCTGGTGTCAGCAGAGCACAGACCGGAAAGCACGCTGCTGGGACAGGGTGTTCTGAACCGGCACCGGGACAGTCGGGTCACGGCCTCTTCCGAGACTGTGGAGGCGGGCCTTCCACCCTCGATGGGACCCCGAGACTGGAGCCCCAGGCAGATCAGGATGCGCAGGGAGGGGAGCGTGGACACAGCCCTCTCTGCCCAGAGACTGCGGAGGGGAGGGGCTGAGGCAGGAAGAAGGTGGGACGCAGGGTCCCTGTCATCTGTCCCACAAACCCCACCCCGAGACGCATGTAGGAGTCTGAGACCCTGAGGGCGAACGAGCTGCCTCCTGGGTGGCCAGCCGAAAGCCACAAGGCTTTAGGAACACAGTTCCCAAACTGTGCGCCAAGGCACCCTGGGAGCCTCCTCAGAAACTCACGAGACCTGCAGAATGTTTGACTTACGGAGGGAAACGCGCCGCCTGGATGTCTGCCGACATCATCAGAGGCGGCTGGCCTGTTGGCCGGGTGGTTTACAGTCTCACTGGAGGGCAGCCACACCTTTCTGAGGATGCGAGTCCTCATCGCCAGGGTGAGCCGTGGTTACGGAGACTAAAGCAAGCAGCCCGCAAAGCCCAGTGAGGATTCCCCACCCGATTCCCGGGTCTGAAAAGCTGCCCCTGCCTGATGGGCACACATATCCCATTAGGAAGTAATCTGGTTATTTAAGAAGGAAATAAAAAATTATGTGTGCTGTATTTTCAACAGCTATTAGGTTGTTAGGACTCAGATATTTATGAAGGTGTTTGGATCTAACTACTTAATAAACAAAACTATTAGGTATTTCGTTGGGCTTTGGAATGTCACAAAAAAAATCACAGGGGCACGGGGTGCTGAGAACCGAGAAAGTTGGGGAACTTGTCTGGGGGAATCTCGGCCCAAGGCCCTCCCACTGGGTGCAGGTGGATGAGACAGTGAGTGACCGTGGCTAAGGCCTCGTGGGAGCACCATCCGGGACCGCCAGGCACTCTCCTGAGGACGGACTCTGAACAGTTTCACCAACAACCCTCTGAAAATGAAATCAGCTCACACAGGCGAGGGCGCAGACGCCGCCTGGAGCAGAGGAAGGGATCGCTAAGTGAGGCTGTCACTGCTATGATTATTGTTACTTTCTATCCACGTGACACCGTGGGAGGTGGGGGCCAGGAGAAGTGAGGTCCCCCCTCCTTCAGCGGGTGAGGGGAGGAGCCTCACTCTTACCCAAACACTGCCCCCTGGTGGACACGTTCGGGGGGGGGTGGATGAGAGCCCCAGGCCTGCGGCCAGGGCTTGGGGAGGAGCCGGACAGGCTGAGCCCTCGGTCAGGAGGTCAGGATGGAGAGGCCTCTCCAGAAGGGGCCTTGGGGTGCTGAGAGCACAGTGGGCCGGGTCCATCGGTGCGGAACGCCCCCCCAACGTCCAGAGGGGGCCACTGGCTGCAGGGCTCACAGCCCAGTCTCTGCGGCAGGCACCCAGGAGGGCCCCAAGGAGTCACTAACACAGGGACCCTCTCCCTCAGCCACCACCAGCTCACAAGGACACGCCCAGACCCCAGGGGCAGGGCCCTCAGGAAGATGAACATGGACCCCAAGCAGCCAGGCAGAGACGGGGCTACCTCCAAGGCTGCTGGGGGCCATCTGGTTAAGCTCGCCGGCTGGACCTAAAATCCAGGGCCCAGCCCTGCTCTCTGGAAAGCGGGTCAGGCCCCTTGGAGAGAAGGACGAGCTGCATTTTCTCTGCGCACGGGGTGCGAGGTGAGTGAACCTGTGACCCCATGACACACGAGCATCAGAGGCGGGGGATGGGGGACAGGGAGCCGGCCGAGCCCTCAGAACCCGCCTCGGAGCAGCCCCGTGGCCGGTCCACTGAGGAACACAAGGGCAGGTTCCGAAATAGCCTCCGCCAGTCCCCAGGCTCCGCCGCCTTCCCTCCCTCCTGCAGCCACTAGGG
>NW_005366599.1:2491899-2496767 GCF_000412655.1 Myotis brandtii | reverse complement strand
CGCCACACACACACACCCAAGGAAGCTAGACGATGTCACGGAAGGAAAACCCCAGAGGAGTCAGCCCAGGAGGCAGCCTGAGCTGCTAGAGTCCATCAAAATCGCTCTTTGCAGGTTCTCTGCCCCGACTCCTGGGGATCCGCAGGCTGGGCCGCGTAGTAAGAGGGGGTTCGCGGCGCTCCGGCCAATGAGATGTAAAAACTCGCTCGCATGTTTAAGTTTATAAATAGCCTCAGCAAGGCGCTGGAGCCGCTCCTTAGTAAATACCGCTGACCCATTTTCCTCATTCTTCACCAGGAATAAAGCGGCTGTTACCACGGCAAGTGCAGAGGAGTCTAAATATATCCTTCCCCCGCCCCGCCGCCGATCGGAGAGCCGCAGCCGGAGCGCGGGCGGAGGAGGAGCGGCCGCCAAGGAGGTGACCCCGCGGAGCCTGTGTCCTGGCTCAGGAAGGGGCAGTCGCTGCTCTAAGGCCACTTGGCCCAGCCGGCTTTGCCGACCTGCCCTCCCCGGCCCCGGCGGCTGGCTTTCCCCCGCTCCTGGGCTCTGCCCCCGGCTCCCCAGCTGGACGAAAGCTCACTATTCACACCCAGGCCCGGAAGGGTGGCTGAGTGACCTTGTGGCCAGGCCTGGCTGAGCTGTTACCGCTTTGACTCGGGGTGACCATACCCGCCCCCTGCCTGCCAGCCTTGGGGGGTCCTTGGTTCTGGTGGATCTATGTCTTGGGGAACTGTCTCCCCTCCCCTTTGGCAAGAGCGGTGGTGTAAACAATTATCGCCCCAACCCAGCCCGCAGACATGTCAAAGCATTAAGGTCTGCAGGTGTCACCGAGGAGGGAGGGCAGAGCCACCACAGCCAGGGGGGCGCAGGTGGGGACACCCAGGCTCTCCTGGAAGCCCGGCCAGCGCAGGAGAGAAGCTGCTGGCAGCTGGGGGCCCGGGGTCACGGAGGAGGCAGGGCGCTGGGCCAGACCGAGGCGGAGGGCGCCTGGGTTTCAGTAATTGGGACCCCAATGGCCGACAGGACCTCCGCCCTGCTCCCTGCCCCCGGCCAGCTCACCACCACCAAGCAACTGCGTGGCTGCCCACTTCTCGTGCATGACCCTTCCCAGCGACTCGAAATCTGCTTCCCTGCCTCATCCACCGGCCTCCATCTCACACATGGGACCTTGAACAGGCTGGGCCGGGGACGGAGCCCCGAGGGCTGCCCATCCCACAGGGCCGGCCGTGTGGCTGTGGACAGCCTGCTGGTCCTCCTCACCCACGGGACGCTGACATCAAATCTCCTTAAACAGAGGAAGCCAGAGCGCCTGTCCGGGAACCAGAAGCCAGCCAGCCCGCTCCCCCACCACGCAGAGGGATAGAAAGGGCGGTCTGCCCCCTCCCCACACTCTGTCCTGGGGTGACACGGGGGCACCCCAGTCTATCGTGGACATGCGGAAGCGCAGGTTGGTACCCCCTCACCTCCACACACCACGGGGGTGCTCCACAGGCTGACAGCGGGCGCTCCGGAGGGCGATTACGAGCCGGGCACTCTGCAGTCACACCGACTCCTGTCGCCTGTTCTGTCACTGCTCTTTCCTCTAGGCTGACTTTAATTCATCATCTCCGTTATGATTATAAAAGAGCTTAATTGATACTTATTTGACGGACTCTACCTTACCCATGAAATTTATTACTTCATAGATGTGCAAGCAGGGACCTTCGCCAGACAGCCACCTCCTCCATCCTCCACCAGACTCTGCGGGAATGCGTGGGGGTGGGGGACCCGCACCCCAGGTTACAGCCTGGCTCTGCAGGGGGCTTGGTAGCCGGTGAGGGGTTTAAAACTCATCTACAAACCCCTCAGTGCCCTCCCATGGGTGGGGGGGCGGAGTCTATGTCCTCTCCCCTTGAATAATGACGCAGAAGTCACACTTCGGGCCCCTAAAGGCAGCACAGTCCCCCCGGCTCTCGGGACAGGCACCTCCAGGCCACGTGAGGAGCCTAATCTGAGCGCCACGGAGACCACACAGAGGGACGAGGCCGAGGAGCCACCGGCTCTGCCCCCAGCGGTGTGCCTCTCCCCGGACACGGAGGGAGCGGCCCCTCCATGGCTCGGCCCTGCAGCCAAGGCCTGTCGTCCCTGAGACCCAAGCCCAGGCAGCCCTCGGACCAGAAGTGCTAGTGAGTGATTTTGCTCATCTGGGTGATTTGCTCTGCAGCCAGAAATAACTGGGCCTGGCTGGGGGCCCCGCCTGTCCCCTTCCCTCCCTTTGCTCGGCCGAAATGAGGGCACTGGGCACCAGGAACAGATTCTTGCCAGCCTTTTAAGAAATGAGAAGGAAAAACCGAAACAAAAGCAGGCACAATGGGAAAAATTCCTCTTAAAGCTAAACTTATCCCATCTGAAACAATATCCTTGATCTTGAAATGATGTCCCTCATATTGTTGGTGTTAAATATTCTTCCGTTTATGAAATGACGACACAGTAGCTGCTAACTGGCTTTTAATGGCCTCACTTAATCAAATTAGAAGTTTTTTAAATGTGACCAGTCTGCGCCGCCCAATGTCAGGGACAGCCTGGTCAGCGGCCTCGGTCACTTCCACAGCCCAGAGGCCGTGATGCATGAACTTCCCCCGCTGAGCACGCTTCACAAAGCCCTGCCCTGGCCCGTCAGCACAGACTCCTGGCTGGGGTATAACACGCGTGGCCGGTCACGCGCGGTCGGTCCCCAACAGGCCCCTGCAAACCTCAGGCTCGGCCTGCCCTGCTTCTGTGCCCACTTCTCCTGCCAGGCCCTCGGGGCTCCAAGACCACCAAGTGGATGGAGAGCTTGAGGCCCAAACAGAACGAAATCCTTCAAACCCCAGCAACACGCGCCTCGCTTCCCACGCCGGCCTCCGGCAGCATCTGGCCGGGCCGAGGCAGGGCGTCTGGCCACAGAGAGGAACAAGCCTCCGGAAAAAGGTGTCAGCAGATCTGCACTTTCCAAAAACAGAGTGTTTTCAGGTCACAGAGCAGAAAGACGCAGCCAGAAAACGCTGTGGACTTCATTTCCAGAGTGGGAAGGCGGCCGCCCGCTCCCCCTGGCCTGGCTGGTCTCCCCTGGCCCCTGGCCGGGGGGAGCAGGGAGGGGGCCCTGCAGCCCACACCTGGAGTCCAGGCTGTTGCAGCTGCCAGAGGCGGGGCCGGGGCAGTATGACAGGTGGCCTGGGGCGACACAACGGGTTACAGGGCAGCACCTGCCCCCCTCCTTTGCCCACTCCTGCGTGGGCGACACCCCTGGGCCTGGGGTCCTCGGGAGAGGCGGTCTGCAGATGGGCCGGTGCTGTGGCCTCCCGGCGCCACATAAGTACCGTTTTGAAGCCACAGTCTTTCTTGAACCCACAGTCCAGGAAGCTGAGACATTTATTTGCAATTGGGAGACATTTGTCCTGTGACAACATTCTATTCCAATGGCTTTTCTATTACCGCCAATGATTAATGATATAAATTCTGTCACTTGGGATGATGGATGCGGGGCAGCTGAGGGGCCTTTGCATAGATTACCCAAACCCAGCTTCCCATTGGCTCTTGGGACCAATGTGGGCGGTGCTTCAGTCTAGCACAAAGGGAAGTTCTTTTAGATGAAGAAGCCTGCTCCTTCAGCACCCTCAGAAGCAGCCGCCAGGGCCTGGGTGCGAGGCGGCTGCTGCTCAGACATGTCCCCTCCCGGCAGGGCTGCCACGTGCCTCCCTTTAAGAATAACTGCAAAGCTCGTCGCAAACAGGAGCTGGAAGGCCTCACGGTTGTTGCCACAACAGGAAGTCAGGCAGGTGAGCAAGGCCCAGGGCGAGGTGTCTGGGCCCCCCAGGTGCTGGGCCTGACACAGCCCCATGAGCCCAGGCCCCGGGCCGAGCAGCCGCCTCCCGGTCACACCGGTGTCTCCCCCTGTGAGGGCACGCGGATGTCCCCCTTAACGCAGGCACTTCCTGATACTGCGTGGGGGTTCTGCCTGGGTTCCCTTAAATGCTGGGTCTTTGGGGCTCTCTATGCCCCCACCACACACACACTATAGACACTGTTTTGTTTTGTGTTTTAAGGGAGGCCAGACATCACAAACATGGCCATTTGGGCAGCTTCATCAGGAAGCTGCAGTTTTTGTTTCTTTTAAAGCAGGGGTTTTATTATGTATTTATTTTCATTCTCACCCAAGGGTATCTTTCCATTGACTTTTAGAGAGTAGAAGGGAGAGGGAGAGACAGAGAGAGACCAACACATCTACTGGTAGAGGTAGAGGTATGTGCCCTTGAACGGAATCAAACCTGAGACCCTTCAGTCCACAGGCCGATGCTCTATCCACTGAGCCAAACTGGCTAGGGCTCCCCTGGCAGTTCCTATCTACTCCCCAACCTGTGTTTCCCAGGCCTCCACACCCTGAGTTTTCCACTCACAGACCCTACTGCCCAGTGCCCCTGGCCTCCCCCTGCCTCCTCGTGCTCCCTGCCCGGTGCCCTTGGCCTCCCCACGCTCCCTGCCCAGTGCCCCTGGCCTCCCCCTGCCTCCTCGTGCTCCCCCAGTCCCGTCACAGGGAGTGGCATCTCCTCCAGCCACTGCCCAGACAGAAAGCCTGCACCGCCCTGGACTCTGCGCGGGCCTCACGCTCCCTGTCCGACGCACGACCAGGCCCCGCAGACCCCTTTTCTGACTCTCCTGAACCTGTCACTTCTCTCCAGAGCCATCGCCTCGCTCGAGTCCGAGTGGCACCTAGACTAGTAGCAGCAAGTCCGTGGTCTCCAGGCAGCTCTTGCATAGCCTTGCACCCTGGCCTTCCCGCACAAGCCACCCCTCTCCGGGCCCTTGTGCTTCCTAGGCACGTGGTGTAAACTCCCCCAGTGGCCTGGGCC
>NW_005366599.1:2485239-2491883 GCF_000412655.1 Myotis brandtii | reverse complement strand
CCCCCGCCACTCCAGCCCATCCTGGGCCGGCCTCACTCGCCAGCCGCACACTTTCTGGACCTCCTGGACACCATGCTCTCTCTGGACACAACTTCACAGGGCAACTCCCCTGCCTGGAACGATCGCCCGCTCCCCAGTCCCTGCCCCCCTCCACCTCCGTTAACTCCCCCCATCCTCCAGGTCACGGCTCAGAGACATGTCCCTGCCCCCCCCACCTCCCCGGGCCCCGCGCCCCCCGACCCCCCCCCGCCACTCCAGCCCATCCTGGGCCGGCCTCACTCGCCAGCCGCACACTTTCTGGACCTCCTGGACACCATGCTCTCTCTGGACACAACTTCACAGGGCAACTCCCCTGCCTGGAACGATCGCCCGCTCCCCAGTCCCTGCCCCCCCCCACCTCCGTTAACTCCCCCCATCCTCCAGGTCACGGCTCAGAGACATGTCCCTGCCCCCGCCCCCACCTCCGTTAACTCCCCCCATCCTCCAGGTCACCGCTCAGAGACATGTCCCTGACCCGCCCACCCAGACAGTGCGGCTTTGCTGTGGGCCCGGCATGGCCTGCGATTCTGCCTTCCTCCCTCTTGACACACCTCTGCCCTCCCACCAGGGGAGCGCAGGTCCGCATTGGTCTCGGTGGTGGGTGGCCCAGCACAGCGCACAGCGCACAGCGCACAGCACACACCGCACAACGTGGACACGGAGCGTGTCCGCTATATAGTGGGCCGTGGGCTCCTTCCCACTCCTCTCCACAAAGCAAATTCCCTGGAGCCCACACGGCATGGAGTTCGCCTCTGGCCCGGGAGCCTGCCACCGGCTCGCACGCCGATGGAGACACAGGGGAGAAAGCCCCTGGAAAAGCACAGGGACCTGGAACCCCTGGTCTCGTTCAGGAGGCACAGGCTTCAGAGTGAGAGGAGAGGAGGGATGTGAGTGTGAATGCAGCGCACGGGCCTGTCAATCACGCTGCCGTGAGGGCCGCGGGGAAGCGCTGGTCTCCCCGGTTTCCCCGCAGAAACGGGAACGCAGCTGTCACTCAGGGGCGGGCCTTACAGGAACCCGCGCTGCCCCGGGCCGGCTTCCTGGCACCGCTAACTCGATTTGGCCTCTCGCTCGGCGGCCTTTCTTGGAAAACGGATGAGCTTTCTACTCTGGTGCCTGGGAAAGGCCGCTCTGTGCTGACAGGTGGGGGAGCGGATCCAGTCCAGCGGGGGACCCGGAGCGGGGGGGCCCGGAGAGCGTGTCCTGGGATTCCCACCAGGGGCAGGAGGAGGCAGAGAAGCACAAAGACAGGGAGCCCAGCTCCCTCACCAGCCCTTCCAGGCGACGACTCCTTCCGAGACCGCTGGGCCTGCAGTGCCTTCACAGGGCGTGCCCGGGGGCCCTTGGGGCTCCACTGCCCCTGCCCGGTGTGAGGCCCCACCAGGGAGCACCCAAAACATCCACAGACTCCAAATGCCCAGCCCCAGGGTGGGGGTCAGCCCCGGGGAGGGTGTCAGCCCAGGTGGGGGTCAGTCCCAGGGTGGGGGTCAGCCTGGATGGGGGTCAGCCCGGGTGGGGTCAGTCCGGGTGGGGTCAGTCCGGGTGGGGTCAGTCCCGGTGGAGGTCAGTCCGGGTGTAGGTCAGTCCGGGTGGGGTCAGTCCGGGTGGAGGTCAGCCCGGGTGGGGTGAGTCCGGGTGGGGTCAGTCCGAGTGGAGGTCAGTCCGGGTGGGGTGAGTCCGGGTGGGGTCAGTCCGAGTGGAGGTCAGTCCGGGTGGGGTGAGTCCGGGTGGGGTCAGTCCGAGTGGAGGTCAGTCCGGGTGGGGTGAGTCCGGGTGGGGTCAGTCCGAGTGGAGGTCAGTCCGGGTGGGGTGAGTCCGGGTGGGGTCAGTCCGAGTGGAGGTCAGTCCGGGTGGGGTGAGTCCGGGTGGGGTCAGTCCGAGTGGAGGTCAGTCCGGGTGGGGTGAGTCCGGGTGGGGTCAGTCCGAGTGGAGGTCAGTCCGGGTGGGGTGAGTCCGGGTGGGGTCAGTCCGAGTGGAGGTCAGTCCGGGTGGGGTGAGTCCGGGTGGGGTCAGTCCGAGTGGAGGTCAGTCCGGGTGGGGTGAGTCCGGGTGGGGTCAGTCCGAGTGGAGGTCAGTCCGGGTGGGGTGAGTCCGGGTGGGGTCAGTCCGAGTGGAGGTCAGTCCGGGTGGGGTGAGTCCGGGTGGGGTCAGTCCGAGTGGAGGTCAGTCCGGGTGGGGTGAGTCCGGGTGGGGTCAGTCCGAGTGGAGGTCAGTCCGGGTGGGGTGAGTCCGGGTGGGGTCAGTCCGAGTGGAGGTCAGTCCGGGTGGGGTGAGTCCGGGTGGGGTCAGTCCGAGTGGAGGTCAGTCCGGGTGGGGTGAGTCCGGGTGGGGTCAGTCCGAGTGGAGGTCAGTCCGGGTGGGGTGAGTCCGGGTGGGGTCAGTCCGAGTGGAGGTCAGTCCGGGTGGGGTGAGTCCGGGTGGGGTCAGTCCGAGTGGAGGTCAGTCCGGGTGGGGTGAGTCCGGGTGGGGTCAGTCCGAGTGGAGGTCAGTCCGGGTGGGGTGAGTCCGGGTGGGGTCAGTCCGAGTGGAGGTCAGTCCGGGTGGGGTGAGTCCGGGTGGGGTCAGTCCGAGTGGAGGTCAGTCCGGGTGGGGTGAGTCCGGGTGGGGTCAGTCCGAGTGGAGGTCAGTCCGGGTGGGGTGAGTCCGGGTGGGGTCAGTCCGAGTGGAGGTCAGTCCGGGTGGGGTGAGTCCGGGTGGGGTCAGTCCGAGTGGAGGTCAGTCCGGGTGGGGTGAGTCCGGGTGGGGTCAGTCCGAGTGGAGGTCAGTCCGGGTGGGGTGAGTCCGGGTGGGGTCAGTCCGAGTGGAGGTCAGTCCGGGTGGGGTGAGTCCGGGTGGGGTCAGTCCGAGTGGAGGTCAGTCCGGGTGGGGTGAGTCCGGGTGGGGTCAGTCCGAGTGGAGGTCAGTCCGGGTGGGGTGAGTCCGGGTGGGGTCAGTCCGAGTGGAGGTCAGTCCGGGTGGGGTGAGTCCGGGTGGGGTCAGTCCGAGTGGAGGTCAGTCCGGGTGGGGTGAGTCCGGGTGGGGTCAGTCCGAGTGGAGGTCAGTCCGGGTGGAGGTCAGGCCGGGTGGAGGTCAGTCCCGGTGGAGGTCAGTCCGGGTGGGAGTCAATCCGGGTGGGGTCAGTCCGGGTGGGGATCAGTCCGGGTGGGGTCAATCTGGGTGGGGTCAGTCCCAAACCCAAGACTGGGAGAGGCCTGATGGTGGGGTCAGACTCTGGGTTGGAGGGTGGGAGACCTAGAAGAGGTCCCTGCGGCAACCCCACCTCCAGGGCCCAGCCTGAGAGACAGGCTGGTGAGCAAGAGGGCTGCCAGCCCCTTTCCTAGTGACCATGAGCGTCCCTGACGCCATCACCAGGCCACGGGCCTCGGGCCACGGCAGCTGGAGCTGAAGGGCGGAGGCCAATGCTGTCCTTACACAACTTGCCGTGTGGGCCCCGGTGCCAGCTCTGCCCTGCGCCCGGCCTGCCTCCAGCAAGCCTCCTTTCGACCAGGTCTCGGCCCCACCCTCTCCCTTCAGGCTGCTCTGGGCTCCCCCCCTTTGAAAAGCAATATTTACGGGATCTTCCAAAATTCCTCCCGCTGGATGGCTTTTTTTCTTCCCATAAAACCTCTCAAACTGTAGCTTGATTGACACCCCCTGCCTCAAAGTCAGGGGGCCACGCAGGAGGAGCACATAAGCCCAAGTCCCCGAGAGCGCAGGACAGAGCGGGGTGTGGGCATGGGGAGCCCCTAGAAATGGCTGTCTCAGCTGAGGGAACACGCACACCCCACTGCAGAAATCATGTTCCAAGTTTGGCTTCTAGAAGAGAAAAATCTAATTTTTGAAAGCTTCATAAGTATATGCATTTTTTTATATAAAACAACTTTAATGAATCCACTTTCGCCTGACAGAGTAGAGGAACCCAAAGCTCCTGGATTTTAAAAGCTTCCATTAAAGCAGCTTTTCTTTTTTCAAAAAATAATGAATTGGAAAATAAGTCAGGCGCCTGGTGAAGCCCAAGGCCGACAGGAGGCTCCCGACGCGCCCAGGAGCGGAGCGGCCGCAGGCCGCCTCCCAGTCCCTGGAGCAGAGGGGGTCCTGCTGTTTGCAGGAGGCACAGTGTCTTCATCGGTGCTACACAGGCTCATAAATTAAGGTAAAAAGCTGGCGAGGTGGAGACAAGAATGTGTTCCTGGGGAGGGAGAGACTGCAGGACAGTGCCCCGAGTTTGTGGCCCCCCATCCCCTCAGACCTACTAAACCCAAAGCCCTACTTCTCCAAGCCAGGCCTCGGTTGGCTGGCCTCCGTAATCCAACCACGCACGTGTGCACCCCCTTCCCAAGATGTGCCTGGGACCCGGCCCTGAGAAGGGGCAGGCAGTGCCCCATGCTGCCTACCCATTGGTCAGAGGCCAAAATAAATGGCCGTGGGTGGCCGCCAGCTAGGACACGAGGTAGCGCTGTGCGTGAGTCTGCGTCACCCTACAAGTGCAGACTCATTCACTCCAGAGCTCATGCAGTGCTGTTACATATACCAGCATCAGGCGCTGTCCTGACACCAGACCCTCAGTGAGAAGGTCGGAGAGGGGCCCTGCCTCTGCGCAGCCGACATTCAACAGAACCCTCAGAACTGATCCGCTGTGACTGTGCTCGGAGCCCCGAAGGCTGGGTGAGCCCAAGTGGAGCCCTCATCCCAGCGCAGCCACTTTGCCCCTCAGGATGCTCTCGACAAAACAGACTATCATTTGCCTCCACAGCTGTCCTTGCCTGCTCCGGTCCTCCCCTCAAGCACCCTACTCCACCTTCCAACCCCAACTCCACGTCACCTCGCGAGCCTCGCCTGGTCCTCCCCCGCCACCTGTCCCGTCTGCACGTCCCGCTCAAGCCTCCGCCCTGGAGCCCGGACCTGGCACAGCACAGGTGAGGGGCCACAGCGACATGCTCACCCATAAGGCAACCTGAGCATGGAATTCGGGGCAGGAAACAGTTGTTGATGGAAGCCTTCAGGAAGAAGCCGATCAGAGTCTACGCTGGAGGAAGTTAGGGGGTGGGAGGGGAAGGGAGGGAGGAGCAGGTCCCCGGCCAGGCCAAAAGTTCCCAGGGGTCATGGAGGGGAGGGCACCCCAATGAGGCTGGAGGTACAGGGACCCTGAGAGGCAAGCAGCTCTGGGAGATCCCTCAGCAGAACCCTGAGCAACCTATTGAAGCAGGTGTCCAGCGCGGGGGACTCACGGGGAGCAGGACTTCCCCAAGCATCCAGTCCGGGGATGTGGGCCAGGCAGTGGCAGCCAGGTGAAGGTGAGGGGCAGGTCCAGAGCCCAGTGGGGGGAACTGGCCCCTGAAATCTAACCCTCGCCATCATGGCCTCTGTCCCCAGGAGTGATCCCCCCACACGAGGAAGTACGGCGCTGGGGAACGGGAGCATGGATGCTGTTCACTCAAGGCCGCACGCGGCACATTGAGGGCAGCAGGGAAGGTCAAATCTTGGGGTGTGGAGGTCACGGGAGGGGCTGGGAAGGCAGCCCTGCTGGGACCTCACGTTGGTGGTGTGTGGGCTGGGTTCAAATCCTGCCCCTAGGATTTACCAGGGCTGTCAGGCCACATAACCACGGAGCCCAAGCTTCCTCCCTCCAAAGTGGGGACAGAAACCCTGCCCCACTGCCCACCTGTGGAGGTGGGAGCGCTCTGTGACACGGGCATGGTGAGTGGCAGTGGGCGGGGCTCAGCCCAGAGCAGCTGTGACAGCATATTCTCTGTGACTGGCTGCTGAGAGGGAGGCAGAGGTGGCCTGGGGCCTGGGAGAAGGCGTCAGCCTGGAGGACTGGTTGGTGGGAGGACCATCCAGAGCACCGCCCAGGTACCACAGCCCTGCTGAGGGCCAGGACCCGCCTGCCAGATGGCCTCCAGGTAAGCCACCACCTTCCAAGGCAGCGGCCGAGTAACAAGGTCATTAGAAAAGTCCTGAGAAATGGACATTCCCGGCTGGGCTCTTCGTGTAAAGAGGGAAGAGTGGCCCCAGGACCCAGCGGGGAGACAGGCACGTGAATATTTCATTCGTGTCCCATTAGCCACACAACACGCATGTCCACACCCGGAGACTTCTTGGGAATAACGTCTCATTCAGAAACAAGCAGAACCCCATTGCCTGGGAAGCACCCCAAAGCAGCCAGCGGGGAAGGACTTGACCTTCCGGGTCATGGCCACCCAGGTCACTGAACTCAAAACCTGCTCAACAGGGACCCAGAGCCAAGCCACTGAGCTGAGGCAGCGGAGCCGCCCACCCATTAGGGGACCCTATGATCTGGGCCATCAAAGCTGTTCGCCCTGCAGTTACAGGCAGGACACGGGAGGGAGGGGCAGGGATTCAGAAAGGGGCGGTGTCCTCAGCTGTCACTGTGCAAATCACTGTCACGTTCATTTGCTCGACAAACATTGCAGGCACCCAGTGTGTACCAAGCACCTCGTGTGGCCACAGGGCAGGGAGCAAGTGGGCAGCAAAGAAAGCGGAGAGAAATGATGCGATTTCACAGCACACGTTCAGGCAGTCCCGCTGTTCCCATTCTCCAGATGAAAACGCTGGGGGGAGCTCAGCCACAGACTCAGCTACCCCTCCCCCCCCCCAACCCGTTG
>NW_005366599.1:2482401-2485162 GCF_000412655.1 Myotis brandtii | reverse complement strand
CCCCCCCCCCCCCCCCCCAACCCGTTGCTGCTGCAGGCAAGACACAGAGCAGGAAGGGTCGGGAGGGATTGGGCTCTAGACCTGCTCTGCCCTCAGGCGGGACTACCGTTAGAGGTGACCACACACACACAGGCGAGCTCACTGTACAGGGGCGTTTCCTGGCTTTTAAACTTGTCACTGCCTCACTCTCAGCTCCTCCTCCTTGGTCCCCAGGAGGGCACGGGAGTCAAAGGCAGTGACAGCAGGCAGTGCCTCTGCACAGTGGGCCTGGTTCCTAAACTCCTCCAGGACCCCTTACAGAGCCCGCCCGCCAGCCCGGTCTGAGCAAAGGTCATCATCCACCTCCAAGGGGCAGAGGGCATCTGGCCTCCAGGGGCACCCCCCAATTCCCTCTAATTTGGATGCCGGCCAGGCGTGGAGGCCACGGGGTGTCTGAGAGGACTGCCTCCTCGCTGGCAGGTGTAAGCATCTCGGATGACATCCCGAAGGACAGCAATGGGGACACAGGTCCCTCTGAGGCCCATGCTTTGCCCGCCATTCGATGTCCTCACTGATGACAATTGAAACAACGCGCCCCCAGCAGGTCTGGATCTGGAGCGGCTGGTGGCCCCGGGGCCAGGCCCAGAGCAACCACGGCTCCCAGAGACGCTTGGTGACAGGGAGCACGCAGGCTCTGTAAACACAGGTGCAGGGAGGGCATGGCGACCCCCAATGGTGACAGCGGAGTACACAGCCGGTCACTCAGCACGTCCCCTTCAAGAAACAAGACCAGCAGTTGGCGAAAAAGAATCGCTTTTAGCTGACTTTATCTTTTAGCCTCCGATGCAGCAGAAACTTTTCTGGAGGAGGGTTAGCGCTGTGAAGTCGTGCTCCAGCCGGGCTGGAACGAGACACCAGGCTGCCCCCCCCCCCAGACTGCCGTGCAGAAGCCAGAAGAAGGAAGCGCGGTGCCCGGCTGTTGTCCCAAGATCGCAGCTCCCCTTCCCCACCCTCTGGTCAGCCGGGGCAGCCCCCGGCGGCTGTGCAGTCATCTGGATGTGACCTTGAACTAGGACCCAGCGGAAGGACCACACAGTGCCCTTTGATCGCTGAGCTGCCACCTGGGCCCTCCCCCAGGTAACACTGACTTAGGGCGTCTCAGCCAGGGGTCTGCCAGGACCCCAGGACCTGCTCAGTGTGCACACAGATGAAGCCAGAAGCCAAGGGAGGGGTCCTGCTGACCCCAGAAGGGCGCCCTGTGCAAAGGCCCGCGCTGTGGGGTGAGCAGGCCAGGCTGGGCCGCCCTCGGGACAGCGGCTGAGGCAGACGCAGGGCACCTCCTGGGCGTAGGCTAATGCCGGAGGGGACCCCAAGAGGACCGTCCTTTCTCAGAGCGGAGCCTGAAGGACGGGACCTGGGAAGTCCAGTCAGGGGCGGTTCCCATGAGTCTCTGCACATGGATTAGCTGTACCTGGGTCACACTCGGAGTGAGAGGTCAGCCCCAGGCGGCAGGTGACCTGACTCCCCCTGGGGGCCACCCCACCTGTGGATCACCCCACCTGCTCCACTCATATCCACATTGCAACTGACAGGCTCCCAACCTTACTGACTCCTTGGACTAGAACCTTCTGCACCCGTCTCCCACACATCCAGGCCTCTGCCAGGGGAGCCTACCCATTCGCTGTCAGGTGGCCCGTGGGTCTGCTGTAGGCCCACCTCCGGGTGGAGACCCCTTCACCCGAGAACTGCGCCCGCAGCACCGAGCTAGGCCTTCTCCGGTCCTGAACTTCCAGGCACTCCTGCTCCCACCCCCGCCAGGGGCCAGCAGCACCTCCCGTGTGGTTTGGGCAGTGCTCAGGGTGAAACGATTCTGCTTAGGAAGCACGTCTGTCAGTTCCTTGCACAGTGCAGCGGGGCAGGGAGGGACACTGGCCTTGCCCTGTACCAGGAATTAACCGGGAAATACTCTACCCAAATGTGGACTATCAGTGACTTACCAGGTGTACCAGTTAATAATGCGGATTTTTTTCAATAGATGGAGTTACACATATGTTGATATATATGCGATTTGATATGTATGCTATTTTGTTGTATTGACAGCAAGCTTCAAAACTTCATGTCAAATTTTGTGAAGGTGTTAACATCATAGATATTTTTACACTTAAAAATATCGAATTTCATGCCAAAAAAAGAGCATTTGCAGGAAGTTTTAATTCATTACTTTATTTTGAAGAAAAGTGCTGCTGAAAGTTATCATATACTTCGGGAAGCTTACGGTGAACATGCTCCATTTCAAGATACTTGTGAACACTGGTTTAAACGCTTTAAAGGTGATGATTTTGATGTGAAAAGTGATGATTTCTAAGTGAAAGACAAAGAACGTCCAGGTCAACTGAAAAAGTTTGAAGACCAACAATTACAAGCATTATTGGATGAAGATGCATGTCAAACTCAAAAACAACCTGCAGAAAGATTAAACGTTGCTCAGCAAACAATTTCTGATCATTTACAAGCAATGCGAAAGATTTTAAAGGAAGGAAAATGGGTGCCACATAAACTGAATGAAAGACAAATGGAAAACCGAAAAGTCATCAGTAAAATGTTGCTTCAACGGCACGAAAAAAAGTCTTTTTTGCATCGAAATGTGACTGGTGATAAAAAGTGGATTTATTTTGGGAATCCCAAACGCACAAAATCATGGGTTGATCCAGGTCAACCATCAACATCGACTACAAGGCCAAAATCGCTTTGGAAAGAAGACAATGCTCTGCGTTTGGTGGGA
>NW_005366599.1:2480261-2481767 GCF_000412655.1 Myotis brandtii | reverse complement strand
ATGGGGAATTGTGTAGCTAGCGATGGACATTACTTTGAATAAAGCACTTTTGATGTTTCTCTTGAAATTACTGTGTTTTCTTTGATTACAAAATCCGCATTATTAACTGGTACACCTGGTACTTCACGTGCCGTTCATGGCAACTATTACAAGCCCCACGCCCTCCAGTGGCCACCCAACAGCTCACTCAGGTGACCAAAGTGCGCTCCCCGAGGCCAGGAACTCCTCATTTTCCGAGAGGAGCCGCGGCCAGTCCGCCTGCTGAATCCTGCCTCCACCGAAGCAACGGAAAGGGCTTGTGATAGGAAGTGACCAGGCTGCTTGTGGTTATTACTGTGCTCTACCGTGTTATGCTTTGATTTGGTGCCTTTTAATTAAATTTAAATTGATCCAGCAGTTCCAGCAATGACTTCTCAATACTCATGAGATTCTGAAGATGCCGGAATCTAGCGGAATTCATACTGCACACTCACCTGTCAATAACAGCTGCTGGCGAAAGCCGCACACGGGCGCCACGCGTGGCCTGTCCCCGCCCCCTTCCCCCCTCACCCCCCCCAGCAGTGCAGGGAGGCCAAGCAGGGCCTTCAGGTGGCTGTTGGGTGCGGCCTCACCTCCCCACACCCCAGGGTCCCTGAATAGGATGTTGTCAAAGTTAATCAAAGTGTGTTTTTATTTAACAAATACTATTTCATATATATATATATATATTTGATTTCAGGGAGGGAGAGATAAAAATATCAATGATGAGAGAATCATTGATCAGCTGTCTCCTGCACGCCCCACACTAGGGATGGAGCCCACAACCTGGGCATGTGCCCTGACCAAGAATTGCACTGTGACCTCCTGGTTCATAGGACGACGCTCAACTCCTGAGCCACGGGGTCAAAGTGTATTTTTAAAAATTGTGTTTACTTTTCCAACTCTCTACCCCAAGAAAATAAAATGAACTCGGACTATGGTTCCAACTATCAGCTCCGACTGCCAGGCCTGGGAAGGGAGACAGGGCCACTGTCCTGGGCTGGGATTGACTGGGCGAAGCCGGAGGTGAGCGAGCTGCCATGTCACCAGCACAGAAGCCTTTCCTGGGAAGAGCACTCAGCCCTCACTTCCAACACGGAGCCCAGGTGAGCATCTGCGGGGCGGTGACGGCTGCCTGTGCCAGGAAGCAGGTGAGCTGTGGGCAGCACTGGGGAGAGCGAGACAGAGGCCTGGCACCAGCCTGCCCACACGGGGAGCTGGGCCTCACTGGACTCTGGGTGCCCTGCAGCGGCCCCAGGCCAGGGCTGCGCTGTTGGCCGGACAGTAAAAGCCCCTTCCTCCGACACAGCCTCCGGGACAGATGATACACAGACAAGGAGATGACAGGCCAGCAGCAGCAGAAAGGCCTGGGAGAAACCCAGCAGGCGGAGGTGGAGTGCGCTTAGGGAGGGCGGTGAGGA
Source organism: Myotis brandtii (assembly GCF_000412655.1). Taxonomy (NCBI): domain Eukaryota; kingdom Metazoa; phylum Chordata; class Mammalia; order Chiroptera; family Vespertilionidae; genus Myotis; species Myotis brandtii. Next base: position 2,480,328 of record NW_005366599.1, on the reverse strand, counting down.
AGCCAGGCGGTGGGTTGTAGGGGTGGGGGGGTGGGAGGGGGGACTGAGCAGAGCCGAGGGGACATGA
>NW_005366599.1:2435732-2471516 GCF_000412655.1 Myotis brandtii | reverse complement strand
GCTGTCCCCTGGGCAGGGGCACAGCAGAAGGGGCACCAGGGGCTCTCTCTCTCAGAAGCCAGGGCCCCAGGGTCCAGCTGGGTGGCTCTGGCCCAGGGGATGGCACCCATCACGCCCCTCTCGGTCACCAATGTCTCACCGAGAGGTGCTGCGCGCTCCCTGTGGGAGGAGGCACAGGGGCCTCCAGAGGCGCCGCTTCTGAAGGTCACAGCAGCGGTTGGACGGAGCCCAGGCCTCCTCAGCCGCCACATTTGAAGTCTGCCCTGAGCACGCCTGGCTGCGACGTGTCCCCGAGTCAAAAGGCAGTGCCTCGCTGTCCTTTAAAGTCTCTGCACCCCCCTCCCCCACCGACATGTGGGAGCTGGGGGGTGGGGGGGGGCAGGAGGACACGGCTGAGGCTGCAAGTTCCTCCCTCACTCTCCTTGCAGCGTGAGCGCCTGGAGGGCAGGGCTGTGTCCCTGTGCCGTCCCAGAGCCCAGGTGTCTGGCGACTCAGCAAACAGTGCTGACGACGCCGCCCAGCCCCGGGCACCCCCACGCCTCCTGTCTCACCAACCCAAGGGCAGTGGAAACCACACGCCGGGTTTCCACAAGGCCCAACCGAAGAAGGCAATGAGAACAGACAGATCACAAACATGTGAACACTGAGACCGGGCAGTGGTGTCTGCAGTGGAGACAGACCCCCTCTCCTGAGGCCCGGGGACCCTGCGGCGACAGGGAGGCCGTCTCGGGCCCAGGCGGGAGGGTTAAACTTCGCTCTCCTGCGTTTTCTGATTTACTGAAGAAACCTGCCCTGGCCCCAGGCAAATAATAACTATGAAAATATTCACACAGCACCTTCCGCTCTCACTCCCTTCAGGGAAAGACTGTCGCACTCAGAAATGAGGGGGAGGGAAAATTAAATAAAACGTACATTTAAATAACAGCCACAGTGCGGGGATGGGAGGCGCAGATTTCTGAGCCAACTCCAAATCCGTGCCGCTCTGATTTGCCTTTGAAACAATCTCACTCTGCCTTCTGTTGCTTAAACAGTAATTATTAAAGGCATCAATTAAAACGCCCAGCCTGCCGTTCTGCGGCCGCGGTCCCTGGCTGTCTCCAGCCCTGCCTGCAGCCCCTGCCACCCTGCACTGTGCCAGGGGCAGGGCCGGCCAGAATTGGCCTCTTCTCTGGCTCCACGTGCCACGTTTTCAGGCTGGAGTGGGCGAGCGGCTCCTGACATGAGGCTCTCCTGCCACCTCCAATTAGCCTTCAGCCCAGACCCAGGCCGGAGTGGCATCAAGCCGCCGCCTCTGTCAGCATCGGCACCCCCCCCCTCCCTGCCCTCCCCAGGAAGAGGACCACCCTGGATCAGAAGACCAGGCCCATTTCCACATGACACGAGAGAGGAAACCCCTCTTCTTAGCATCCGGATCACAGAGTGGTCCTTCCTGGCTTGTCAGGAGGGATCGAGGGCGACCTGGGGGACTCCCATGGCCAGAGCGGAGACATTTGCCGGGCCAGGGGGGCACCAGCTCGCATCCCTGGGCGCCTGGAGGAGCAGGGTTGGCGCCGCTCCGGGGAGGGTTGGCTGGTGCTCCCCAGGCTGCAGCAGCAGCCACTCTGCACCTCATAACCCTTCACTGAGCATCTTCTGTGTCCAAGGCCCTGGGTCTGGCCCCAGAGCACACGAGAGCTGCAGGTATTACCCCCAACATGTAACACACACACACACCCACAGATGATTAATAAAGCAATACGCCACGTGCCACATGACAACAATCCATTGTGTGGGGTATTATACTTAATACCGAGGGAAAACCGAACTGAAACCTACAGGGGTCCCCATTACCCGGGACGAGCAGAAGGGACAGGCAGAGTTTCACTGCCACGCTAAGGAGCTGAGGCTTTCTCCTGCCGAGCGGGGTCCCTGACAGCAAAGGTGGGTTGCAGAGACAGGAGGAACAAGGTGGGGAGACCCAGGAATGACTGGGGGGTCATGAGGGTCCACACTGGGGCAGTGAGGGGGGCGGAGAGAGAGAGAGAGAGAGAGAGAGAGAGAGAGAAGAGAGAGAGAGAAACATTGATGTGAGCAAGACACATCAATTGGTTGCCTCCTCCACACGCCCCAGGGATTGAACCTGCAACCCCTCAGTGTGCAGGCTGACGCTCTAACCACTGAGCGTACCACCCAGCACTCAAAGCTGAGTTTTTAAGATACTTTTATTAAAGTATAATTAGCATACAATAAAAAGTACAGCCCTTAATGTGTGGAGAGTATTGACAGCTACATACTCCTGGGTTATCACAACCCCAGATGGGAGGCAGTCCATTTCCTGCGCCCAGAAACTTCTGCTCTTTCCAGCCGTTTCCCTCACTGCCCTCAGGAGACCACTTTGATCACCGCAGATTGGTTGCATGAATATGTACCGGTGACCTTAACAACCCAGGCCTGAACTGTGCATGACCACGTACATGTGGATCTTTCTAATAAATGCCTGAGCTGTTTGTGATCTGAGACAGGGCCGGCTGTCGGTGTGGATCTACAGGCCACTTTATATAGGCGACCTGGGCATTCTCAGGGTTCGTATCCAAGGGCGTCCTGGAACCCACCCCTGCAGATGCTGACGGACAACTAAGTTTTGTGGGAGTCAAATGCTGTATGTGGACTTCTGACTGCGCGGGGGAGGGGGAGGCGCCCCTAACCCCTGTGTTGCTCAAGGGTCAATGCACTTCTGTTTTCGAGATCCCTCCATTGGTTTGTATCAGCAGTTCATTCTCTTTATTGCTCTGTAGCATTCCATTGGGATCGTTTAACCATTTTTCAGATGATGGACAGTTGGGTCACTTCCAAGCTGGGCCTCTATATAAACATTCCGTGCAAGTTCTCTTGTGAACATAGATTTTCATTTCTCTAAGGCTAATACTTAAGAGTGGACTTGCTGGATCAGATCATAGACGTTCAACTTCACAAAAATGGCCCAACAGGTCTCCAAAGAAGTTACACCACGTCATGCACCTACCAGTCGCCCCACAATCTCACCGATATTTGATGTTGGTGGTTTTTCATTTTAGCCATTCCAATAGACAGCATCTCCAGTGGTTGTAATTTGTCCTTCCCCGATGAGTGATGTTAAGCATCCTTCCACATTTATTGGCCACTCATAGATCTTTTGTGAAGTACGTCTTAAAAGTGTCTACACATTCTAGCAAAGATATATAGTTGTGTAATCACAATAATCAAAATATAGAACAATGCTATCACCCCAAAAAGTCCCCTTGTGCCCTTCCGTCGTTAATTTACCTCCACCTCCAACCCTCCAGCAACTACTGACCTCTTTTTTACTTTTCTGGAATGTCACTTTGAGTCTGGGTCCTTTCCGCTAAGTGGAGTGCACAGTGAGATGCAGTCACACCATTTCTTCCTTTTTACTGCCGAGTAGCGTTCCAATGAAGTTGTTGATTCCCTCACCAGCTGAGCCAACTACTGACCTCTTTTTTACTTTTCTGGAATGTCACATAAATGTGACCAGGCAGTGGTAGCCTTTGAGTCTGGGTCCTTTTCGCTAAGTGTAGTGCGCGGTGAGATGCAGTCACACCATCTCTTCTTTTTTACTGCCGAGTTCCAATGAAGTCGTTGATTCCCTCACCAGCTGAGGGACATCTGGGTTTTCAGCTTTTGGAAATCATGAGTCAAGCCACTGTAGTCACTCGGTATGCGTTTCTGAATGACCACACTCCTCACACCTAGAAGCGGATTGCTGGGTCACACTATACAACAGATTTAAGAATTTTCTTAAGACTAGGTTTATAAAAAACTTCTTTCCAAAATGGATCCTGCATTCCCACCAGCACAGAGGAGCTGATGTTATCAGGGTTTTATTTGTCTTGTTTTGACGACTTTCTCATATAGGTGTGTACTGGCATCTCACTGTGGTTTTTACTTTCATTTCCCTGGTAACTAATGATGTTAAACATCTCCCTGCTTAGTTGCCATCTGTACATCTTAAAGTGTCTATTCAAGATCTCTTGCCCATTTTTAAAGTGGGCTGCTTGTATGTTATTACGTTTTAAGAGTTCTTCATATATTCTGCATACAAGACCTTTCTTAGACATACATTTTGCAAATGTTTCCTCCCACACTGTGGCTTGTCTTTTCAGTGTCTTAACAGTATCCTTGGAAGAAGAGAACTTGTACATTTTAACGAAGTCTGAAATCCTTTCTCTCTCTCACAGATTGTGCTTGTGGTATCTAAGAAATCTTTGTTTATTCCAAGGTCATGAAAACGTTCTCCTGTGTTTTCCAGAAGCTTCAGTTTGAATCTAAACTTAGATATATGTTTGATCCATTCCCATGAGTTGATTTTTGTATACGGTGCAGGGTGTGGGTTGAGGTTCATGGGTTCTTGCGTATGATATCCAGTTGTTCTTGCTGTCCAACTGGTCCACTATGATTTGTTGAGAAGACTGTCCTTTCTCCAATGAACCGCCCTTGGCACCTTTGTCAAAATTCACTGACCATCCACATGTGGGTCTCTTTCTGGATTCTCTATTCTGACCCCTTGATCTGTGTCTATTTTTTTGCAATTCTACAGTCTCGGTGATTGTAGCTTTAGGGGAAGTCTTCAAAATCAGACAACGCCATCGTCTGTCTAGCTTTGTTCTTTTTCAAAATTGATTTGGTTTGCCCTAGTCAGTTTGGCTCAGTGGACAGAGCGTCGGCCTGCAGACCGAAGCTCCTTCCCGGCCTAGGCAATTCCAGTCAAGGGCACTTACCTTGGTTGCAAGCTCCTTCCCGGCCTAGGCACTCGTCAGGGCGCGTGCAGAAGGCAACCAATCGATGTGTTTCTCTCACATCCATGTCTCTCTCTGTCCCTCCCTCTCTCTTCCACTCTGCCTAAAAATCAATGGGAAAATATCCTCAGGTGAGGATTAACAAACAAACAAACAAAAAAGATCTGCTTTTTCTAGGTCCTCTGCATGTCCATATAAAGTTCATAATCAGCTTGACTAAGTTTTGACTAGGATAGCACTAAATTAGTAAATCAAATTAGGAAGATAAACATCTTAACATTGACTCTCTCAATCCATAGTACAGCCCTCCATGTACGTGGATTTCCACATTTCTCGCAGCAATGTGTTGTACTTTTCAGTGTACAAAACTTACAGATTTACTCAGTTTAATCCAAAGGTAGTTGATTTTTTGAAGCTACTGCAAATGGTACTGACATTTTAATGTCATCTTTTTTTACTAATTTGTAGAAATACGGAGCCTGGTTGAAGCCACTTGTTCTTTCAGGTGGCATGTGTGTATAAATCCCCAAAAGATTTTTCATAATCATGTTGTTTGCAAATAATGGTTGGTTAGATTCTGAATTTAATTTGTCTGAAACTCCAAAAGCTAGGTGCTTTGCAATGACTGGAAAGTGTCAGAAATTTCAGGAAAGAAAAAACACTTGGAGAGAATCACTTCGATTGCACAAGTGGACATGGTGACATCTTGAGCTCGGAGGTGTAGATCCTCTTCCTGTTGGATGAACACCGTGTTCCAGGGGTGACGGGAGGCTGTCTGACTGCGTGGCAATGGTGCCATCGTCGGGGACTCTGGTGGCTGTGATAACTCAGTTTCTAAGTTACTCCTCCACGGCAGCGCCTTCTCCTAAGCGCACGCAGCAGGTGTTCTGGTGTCTTTAGCCTCTAATATCCAGGTATGTGCCATAAGCTTCCGGTCATAGGATCTCTCTTGGCCTGGTAAACAGACTTTGGGTCTCACATGTACTTTCCAAATAGCTCTCGGTTTCATCCGTGGGGCTGTGCAAAGGTCTCCATTCTAGGCACTGACAATCCAACAATGACACACACACACAGCAGTGTGTGGAATGTGAAAACCAAAGACCCTTGTTTAACAGGGAGTCAGCCACGTCTATGGCTCAGTCAATGAAAGCACAGAACTAGGGAGCAGACCGACGGATGAAAGACTTGACAAGGGCTGAGACTTCATGTGTATTTCTGCCAGCCTCTGACTCACTCCCATCCTGCCACCCTCTGGAATCTGACCCCGGTCCTCAGTCACATCTATGGTATCACCCAGGATCTGTGGAAGTTAATTACCGCCTCCATCACAAAAGCCAAGTAATTATTTATCACGCCAGTGTGTTCGGCCCAGTGGTTTCAGGCGTGACTTTTTTTATTAGAAGGTAGTAAAACTATGCAGGGTTGGGCAAAAGAAGGTGTATGTGCAACATAGTTTATCCTCATATTATTAATTACTGTATTGTTTATTACTGTAATATTTTCCATACAAACCATTGTAAACCTACCCTGGCCACACCCTGTACATGTATGCGCGTTTGTGTGTTGTCTATATAATTTTTTAACGGAAAAATAACTCCAGAGCCCTCCACTGCCGTTCTATCAAATGCAAGGCAAGTGATTGCTGAGTTTCCCATTATGCTCGCCCTTAAATCATACTGTTCGGTCTGGTTGTATATCCAGCCCTACGGGGAGTTGTGCAAAGGCATATATTTGGCAAGCTTTCAAACCCCGGCTACAAAACATGTGCTGAGGAAAATGATTCAAAATATTAAGAAAGCAGTCATTTATTTCAGGACGCCTGTTCACGTGAGACAATAAGCTGCTTCCCAGAATAGGCGCCATCCATCAGGACACCACCACATGCCGGCACGTGCTGGCGGGGGCCTGCCTCTCAGCCGTCACACGCAGTGACGGCCATTCATCACCCGCAGTGCGTCCAGGGGACAGCAGCCGCCTGGCACACCTGCAGGATGGCGCAGGCCCCCACCCCAAGAGGCACCCAGAGCCCTGCTGGGTCCCCCTCCGCATCCGCATGAGAGCCCACGGGGCACGGAGGGATGGAGTCAGGAGCACCTTGGGGCTGGTCTGCAGCGTCCATTTCTCTGTCCAAACAGAACCAACCAGGGCTCTGGGTCAGCCAGGTACCTGCCTGGTTCGCTATGTGAGGAGCGGTCCCGCCAGGAGGCAGGAGAGACGGGCCAGCGGAAGCAAAGGAGATCTAGTCCCTCCAGAGCGGCCCCTGGAAACCCTGTACCCCTGAGGGCCACCACAGGCCAAGTCCACCCAGGACTGTCCCCGACCCTGGCCTCGGCGCTCACGTCCACGAGCTTCACCTCATCTGCCCGAAACCCGGATTGTAGCATCTCCTTCCATCACTGCGGAAGGCGCACAGGTGGGCTCATAAAGTACACTCATTGCTGGTTTTCTCTCCATCAGGACACACTAACATCTAGTATTTCCCAACCACCTTTAAGAAACATGGCATGAGCCAACCGCACGGATGAACGTCAGCACAGGGCGTGGGCGAGCTAGTGGCCTCACCCTCGTTAGCTTTAACAGACTGCCCTGCCCCCGCACAGGCACGAGCCTGCAGATGAGGGGTCCACGCAAGGAAGTGGGGGGGCGAGGGGGCAGTGTCCGGGCAGAGCCTCTAGGGTAGACTTCGTGCCCAGGATGCAGAGGGCAGAATCCAGGCTCTTCTGAGCTTCAGGCTTGAAATGCAACCCTCGTCCTCATTTTCGCAAATACTCTTCCGTGCTGTGTCCGCCCGACCCTGAACTTCAACCCTCACCTTTTAACAGCAGAGAAACCACGTCCTCTCAAAGGGCAGGCAGGTTTCGAGATTCACACTCTGATCAGGCTTCAGAATGGAAGGTTAGCAAGTCCTGGCTCTAAGCTGCCCCGAGCTACGCCCCGCCTCCCAGGACCTCGAGTCCCGACTGAAAAGCCTGTGTCCAGGCTTCGCAAAGGCCCTCGGTACAAAGCAGCTGCTCACGGAACATTTCCAGCTTCGTTACCAGGCTGTTTGAAACCGGCATTTTTCTGCCCTGAGTTTGCCACCATTTAGAATGTTGTGCTCGTTAGCAGTAATTATGGAACTGCAGCAGCCACTTCTATTTTTAAAAGGGAACCCCATTTAGCCTTCTTCCATCCTGCAATGTTTAAAATAGCTGGTCCGGTGATGTTTTCACTTGATTCAAACTGTCTGTGTGGATTTAAATACAGGTTCAGTGGCAAGCAAAGCAAGTCAAACATTTACTTTCTATTAAACATCTAACCCAGAAGATTAAACCTACTTTACATTGAACAGAAAGCAGCCTGCACACCTCCCAGAGCAGGGCTGATGTGTAAGAGGCAATCAATTTAGGAAGACAGCGATGGGTTGCTTTAAACTCTTCAAAAAAGGAAAAATACTTTTGAGCCAATCTTTTCATGATAGTATCTTCCAAAGAACCTACGGAGCCTTTATTCCTTCCAAACCTAAGGCTTTTTAAAGGCAACTCTTGCCCCTAATTCCACATGAAATATTCAGCACAGCATAATTAATTTCAGCCACGCTATTCTTCTTGGCTTTTATTGGGTTCACAGAAATAGAGGGTGGCATCATGTTTGCAACCAACTTCCCAGCAACTTCGCCTTCAGTGAGTGGTTGGCTCTGAAATTGAACTGCAAATGCAAAACCGACTCGGAAGGCCTGTTTCAGGCCAGGACAGACGGAGGCATTAGAGGCGGGCTCGCTCCTGCGTCACACCCCGCCTGCAAGTACACGGCTGCAGTGCACAGTGCTCTGCTTCCGCAACGGTGCTGGCCCGGCACCCCTGCGCAGATCTCCATTTTCAACATGCAAATCCCGGAGCCTGCTTCATTTCTCAATGTGAGTTGATCTGGTGCGTAAAGAAAACGGAAAGGGAAAAAGCAGGCAAGTAAAATCCATCCATGGCTGAAAGAAATGTGCGCGCTGAATAAATATTTGGCTGGCTGGCTCATTTGATTTGCAGGCAGTGGGCTCGATGTTTTTGGTCATTATTGTAAATTATACAACCCACATCATGTTTTCTAGTCGGTGGCAGTAAACTACAAATGAACACAGACACCTCCCTCCCAGAGAGGCGACCTGGGTCACAGGACTCCAATACTCAAGGACAAGGGAGGGGTAAGAACCACTCAGTGACCCACAGCCACGTCACCAGCTAATGGAAGCCCAGGGCCCCAGCTAGGCTAACTTCCTGGGGATGAGTCCCAGGGCATCCGTTTTCAGCAAGTCCACCTGTAAACGCTCTCACCACAAGGTCACCCACAGGGGGCGCTCGCTGCAGCTCCAGGAAGGCCGGGGAGCTCCGGGGCCATGGCTAAAGGGAGCGGGAAACTGACAAGCACCAAACCCACGAGAAATAGAACATTCCTAGCACCACATGCGACTCCCCCGGAACGTGCACGTGACGCTGGCGCCTCTGTCTGGAGTTCTGCACACACACCAACAGGGCGCTCTCCGAGCAATGGTCACCCAGCTCCTCAGCCAGCCGCCTGCTGTGTAACTTCCTTCCAGCATCCAACCTGACGAGGGACCCACAACAACAAAGCTTTCGTACAAAACTGCCGAAGGGAGCAGCAGCCCAGCCCTGCTCGAGGCACGGGACACCACCAGGCCGCGACCTGAGGCCGCCCCAGAATCCCAGGGGCCAGGCTAGAGCCAGGCAGGCACTGGGATGCTCTGTCAGCTTAAAAAATAGAAAAGATGATTCTCTAATGAGACTGTTAGAACTTCAAAAGGTTAAAAATACCTTACTTCTTACACTTGACTTTGGCTTTGTAGATTCGTCTATGCTATTGATTAAAAATAAAAAAACACCCACCAAACTCAGCAAAAGTGGTCAGTGCGACTGAACAGGCTAAGAACAGCTGCCACTCGCGGTTCAGAAAGGACCGGGGAGAGGCAGCCAGAAATGGAGACGGCCCCGAAACAAAACCAGCATGACAACATTCAACGCCTTCTCCACAGGAGTAGCTGTTAGACTTTAAAGAGCACCCCCGCCTCCCCCCACACACACACCTCCCCATCCTTGCACAAACATTTTACGACGCTGACTTCTACTTCTGACGGGATCCAGATGTTTAAATAAGACGCTCCGCTTGCCTTTCAAGAACCGGCCCATTTATCACTTTTTCAAACTACATCATCTCCTCAGCCAAGTGTCTCCGTGGCTCTTGTAAGAAAGATGCCGCCCGTGTCTCGAACGTCAAGGTTTCTCTGTTGCACAACGTGTAGCCCCAAATTCACAAAGGGGACGTGGCCTCAAAGAGGCTGCAGTTGTGCCGGGGCCTGTGGCCGCGTAGGGCGGCACAGATCATGATGCCCCGAAGGCACAGGACCGTGAGGTTCTGTTACATCAGCCTAGCGATGCTGACCTCAGGATATTCAATAGGATCTGGCTGAACAAAATATATAAATTGGCAATTAGGTATCAAAGCACTGTTATGCCTATTAAAAGCATAAGCATGATCACTGGGGTAGGACTTGGCCCGTTTAGAATGGGAAGCAGCATTTTCAAAGCCACATCATTGCAGGAGGTGCTGGGAGGCAAGGCCAGGGGCTCAGCCGCTCGGCAGAACGGCTCCGTGAACTTGGGCTCTGACTCTCCAATGTGGCCTCCCTTACTTCACCCTGACACATGCAGGGAGTGACACCTCTCCCTGCCTAGCTGCCTGGCTTTTATTTAGTTATTTCTTTTAAAATCTTTATTGTTGAAAGTATTACAGATGTCCCTTTTCCCCCACTCACCCCTTCTAGCCTGCCCCCTCCTGTCATGGTTTTCAAATAAACCAAATGAGATGTTGCCTGGGAAATCATTTTCTTAAAGTAGAACGGTACACAAAATGTGAGCTGCTATTATTTTTTGTTTCTATAATAACAATTTATAGATTCTCTATGTATTACAACTAGCCAGTGAACTTCCCAATGGGAAGCCCAGTACGTTTCTTTTTAATTTCTGAGTATAAGGAATGGTTTGGGATCTTGGGGGCAGGGGACACATGTGCTTCTGCCTTGACTTAGGTCGCCAGGCACGAGAAGTGGCCATAAAACTGCAGACATGCCCGGCTGAGACCTGACACGAGCAGCCCACCGGCCTCCCCTTTGGTCCCACAGCTCATTAGGTGCATAAACAGGGAAAGTGTTTAGGTGTTAAGATCCTAGAAAATCAAAGGTTATTCTAATGTCAAATGGGCACAGCATGGACCAATAAAAACAGGATGGTTGGGAGCCAGTGCCACATCCACAGCAGAACCGAGGCACGCAAGGCAGTCATCTCAGCCGCAGCACCGCGAAGTGCTAACCTGGCACCGTGAGCCAATCTGACCCCAGTTCACGGGGATGACGTAGGAAAAGTCATCAGGAAAAGTCACCCGCTCAGCGATGCTCGCAGACACTAGGGGAGAGGGTATGGGACCTCTGTACCATCTTTGCAACTTCGCTGGAAATATGAAATGATTCCAAAATAAGTTATTTTTAGATGTAAAGGTGGAGGAGCTTCTAGCAAGAGAAGGAAATTAGCACGTATTTAACAGCACTCGCAGGTCACTGTGTTAAGACTTTTTCCCCTATCAGCTCTTTCCAACCTCACACCGTCTCCTGACAGGCCAGAAGCAGCAGCTCAAGAAGCTCGTGAAAGGCAGAGCAGCTCTCCCAGTCCCGCCCTTCCAGACGGGCGGGTGGATCCAGGGCCTGGTCGGCCTGGCCCCACAGCCCACAGAGTAGCTGAGTCTGGCCAAGGGACCGACTCGGGAAAGGCGGGAACAGCCTTCCGACAGCAAGTCCACCTGAAAACGCTCTCACCACAAGTTCACCCACAGGGGGCGCTCGCTGCAGCTCCAGGAAGGCCGGGGAGCTCCGGGGCCATGGCTAAAGGGAGCGGGAAACTGACAAGCACCAAACCCAGGAGACACAGAACATTCTAGATGGGCATACACCAGCCACCCAGGGGCTTTCCAACCCCCGCCAGAGCAAAGAGCTCCCAGGAAGAACCCATGATGGGGCTGCTGTCCAGAAGAGCTGTCGGGGCTGAGGGTCACTCCCCCTCCGCCTGATGTGCTGAGTGCCATCAGAGGGCACTAACCCACATCATCACTCTTGAAAAACTTACGTCACACATTTTAAGCTGCAGGAATGTTGAATGAAAACTAGATTTCACATCAGTGAAGTGCTAAGTATGTGATCTGACAGAGGCTTACTAGTACACATCTGTTGGTCATACATGTCCACTGAACCCCATAAAAGTTGTAAGTCACACATGCAGCGCCAAGGGTGGGAGCATTTGGGGGGCGGGGTTCCAAAAACAGCAAGTTAATCAAATGTCCAGATTTTGAAAAGAAAACGAAGAGCTACACAGTTGCTCCTGCATCTTTTGCCGTCACATAGAGAAACCTTCCGCATCTTTTACATGAACACACAGAAGCGCACCAAGAAAAACATTTCCGCTGCTTCTTTGCCTTAAAAAGCCACTCTCCATTGAATTACAAGTGGACATTCACCGTAATAAAATCATAGTACAGTTTATTATGCGTGATTAAGACATGATTTAATCTTTTGTATGACAATCCTTGGAAGAATAAATGGCCAACATTTACTAGGGTTCACGCCACCACGGGCTGCTATTCGGAGCACATCACACTTAATACTCACAACATCCCTCTGAGAGGCTGAAAAATGCTATTTTGGTAAAAAGTTCAACCTTGCATTTCTGGAATGCAATCAAGAATTTTCTTTACAGTTGTGTCCTCCACTGATGATTTATTTGCCCACAAAACTGTAAATGCAGATTTGTGGGTTCTGCCTCATTAACCACCTTCTGCAATTAGTTCTTCACCCCAGACTTCACACTTCTGATACTTTCACGGCGGATAAGAGCACATGATCACAACAGTTCAGCAATAAGTTTAATGAAAAATGCATTATGCCCTGAAAGATTTTTTGCGTTTGTTTTGCTTCGTGGTGCATAAAAATCTGGTCTTTGCTTTTCACACTTTATTTACAAGAAACTGAAACATATCACTGAGTTCATCAGAAATATTTCTTCTCTCTGGGAAAGAAAATTCAAGAGTAGCTGGGCCTTTGTTTTCTCTGGTTTGAGTTAATTCCTTCAGTGTGCAATAAATAACCGAAATGGACAAAATCTGACAAATAATATATGCCACACCTGAAAAAATGTTTACACAATTCATCAGAAGTTCGCACCACAAATAAACTCACCTTGAGGTAACAGCCTGCCTCACAGGATGCTGCCTCCTGGGTTTGGTTTTGCTCTTTGTATTTAAAAAAAAAGAAAAAAACCTTCCTCAAATGTTTTCAAGTACAGTATTGGCAGCTGGCCTATCCCCACCCAGAGCCTAAAGACAGACTGACTATGACGTCTTGCAGGTGATCTGAACAAAGGTCATAAGTTAGTATTATCTAAATAACTGCCTCCGACCTACACCTCTGTCAATGCCCACTTTGATCTAGGATATATTTGGGGTTGTTTTATAATTGATGCCAAATTTATTATTTTAAGTGGTTAAATGTTAAGAAATATTTTAAACGCCTATCTCCTACCTCCTTGTCTTTATTTCCCGATGTTTCTTTACAGACTAGATGGCTTGATAGTAAAGTCATCCAGAGACATGACTCATGTTCTTCTCCATTTCTCCCTCCTCACCAGGGGCAGGGATGCCGTCACACAGAGTCCACCTGCAACTCACAGTCCCAGAGTCCCGCTGTGCCTGGCAGCTCCCAGGTACCCTGTACAAGGCCGCCAGTCATTTCAATCTCAACATTTACCCCAAATCTCACTGCCTTGTCATTTTTTCAAGTCATCTGTAAAAGGCAAATGGAAAGAAAAACATTCAGATGCACTGCTGGCTGAGCCTCCATCCATCCATTCATTCCACAGCATTACTCGGACTCTACGCCGTCCGGGCACCGTCGCACTGCTGGATACAAGGGTGACAAGACAGAGGCCCTGCTCCGTGGAGCTTCCATTCTCGTAGGGACAGGTGTAACCAACATGTAAATATGTCATCGCTCGGGTGGTGAGCACTCTTAGGAGACGAGAAGCTTGCCGCCCGAAGGGACTGGGAGTGGCACCTGGGCATGGAGGCCTGGTGACCAGGTGGCATGTGGACAGAGACCTGCTCTCCCAAGCCAGACCAGGCCGTGGGATCTCGGTCACAGTAACTCTGGATGAAGCCAGAGCGGGTCACTTCAATCTATTCATTCTTCGTAATGTTCAGTTCAAATTAATTTCGGGTTTTGAGTACAATTAATTCCCTAATAGAATCGTCTCGGAGCCCTATGAGCTGGCAGGATGGCAGAGCCCCCCCTACGAGGCTGCCAGCTTCTCTGCACTGCCAGCCCTCCCGGCTCCAGCTCTGTGGACCCTCTTCTTGCTGCGCCCATGAACAAGTGTGTGGTGAGAGCCTGAAATAAACAAGTGTAAAATGGGTCAAGACCATCGCTTCTATTTCTGTTTTTAACTGAAGAAAATTTGCCCCATTTCCAGAGGCAGAGAGAAGAGAAATCTGGATAAAGGCAAAATGAAGTACACATTAAACTGAAGTACACATTAAACATATGTACATGCACATACGTACCCCACACACGACATATCTACCCACATATCTGACTTCTTCCTACAAGAACTCAAAATGGGATCTTTTCTAATCGGCTTTTTTGCAATAATTACAAAGTTATTACAGCATAATTTTATTGGGTTGTACGTTGTATCTTTATAAGGCCACAAAACTTTTTAAAGGATCAAATTAAAAATTAAAGATTCAAAGATGATCGAGGTTAAGGTTCAATGAACACTAATTTTATAGTAATTTTTACTGACTTATTCAGCAAACTCCTTAAGTTTTGGTTTGGTTTTTCTAACAGCGTCCCCGGGGAGTGTGCACAGAGGGCTCTCTAATCAGATGACACACCGATGTGCCAGAACACCGTGCCTCAGAGCGTCCCCTGCTACAGACTGGCAGCACACAGGACTACGGGCGGACATCTCACATTTCATCCCCAGCACCTCCAGTCGTTACTTCCTAGGCCAGTTTCACGGGTTGGAAAAATACAGTATTTAAAGGGATACTGCAGAGGAAAGGGCCTAGCATTCCCTAATTATCTGTGATGCTAGCATGCTACAGGTGACTCCACAGCAGCCGCAGAACTACCCTAATGCACGCTGGGAGGGAGCCTGAGAAGACCGGCCCTTCCTAACCCGCCTCTCGGTACCTCCCCCACTGAGGTACTCCTGGAGGAAAAGCCACAAAGGGAATAATTTGGGGCAAAACACTGAACACCGTGCTGTCGAGTCTTACAGGGCAAGTTGAGAGCATGCTGGGAGGGATGCCCAGTTTGGGACTGATTTCTACCCTTGAAATGGCTAACCATCAGCATCACTACTGAATTCCAGTGGATCAAGTTAAGTGACAGAACCATGGTCCTTGGGCATATGTGTCCAGTGCTCAGTGACAGCACCCCCACCCGTGAGCTAGAAGATGGTACTACAAGGACGCACTGGAAGAAGAGCGGGGCTACTTACAAGGAAAGTCCTCGTCATGACATTTGTGACCTACTTCCCTAGGAGCTATTCAATTAATGAAGTAGTTCATTAAGACACCAGAACAACAAACAACGAACTAAAGGTTTCAAGGTGATCAAATGTAAATTACATTTTTTTCATAAAATGCGATCATCTCTGCGGATCAGCAGCTTCTGACTGGTTTTCCATTACTCTTTGCACATTTTCTCTCTGCCACCAAAATTTTTAGACCTGTATAAACAAAAACAATATTCATTCTCTTCCCCCAAAACAGTTATTCAGTTTACGTTTTTGGCTGGAAGGTACATTATCCTTCCCTCATTCGTGCCACGTCCCCCATTCACCCACCCCATCCACGCCCCACAACCACGAAGAACAGACGCTGGGCTGGGCTCCAGGGGAACAGAAACAGGTGAGGCCCCGCACCCGCTCAAGGAGCTCCCAGCTGAGTGGATTGAAGACCCCCAGGAAGAGGTCAGTTACAGTGTGCAGGGCAAGGGCCGCACCGGCTAAGGAAAGCAGTGCCGTGTGAGAGAGAACCAACAGGACAGGCTGTGCAGAGAGAAACTGAGAAATGAGCCCTGGGCTGCCTGACAAGCTGCCTGCCAGGCAGAGCAGAGCTGGAGGAAGAGCGGGCGGAGAGGACAGAGTGTGCGAAAGGTTAGAACTGAGCACCTGCTTCCGGGTGGGGGAGGCAGGGGAGGCTGGTGGTTGTGTCTGACCATGATGGCCTGGGAGGTTGGTGTTTCTCTTCACCTACATCTACATCCAGGGATGAGCTTCGGGCTAATGAATACTAACTCACAAATACTTGGTAAAGGCAAATCCAGACGCCAACACAGAGCCACGCAGAGAGCGGGCGAGCACCCAGTCTGTGTCCCCTGAGGACAGGGGCAGGGGCTGGCCTACTGTAGCCACACATCTGTCTTGGTGAAGGTGATCCGGCTATGCTGGTTAAAGGTGAACTTTCAGCAGTAAATTTCTGAAGGAATAAATTACAAGCTTAAATGTTGTAATACTTTGGCGTTTTTGAGGCAAAAATTATAAGGAAAATATGCTAGTGACCCAGATCTAAATAAAAAACACCGAGCAAATGTCACCGCGCTCACTGGTCTCCTGGACACGCTGACCTTCGCTTCCAAAGAAGCTGGGATCGTGCAGGCACCAAATTAAGTGATTATGTTCACAATGCTTTCCAAAAGCTAATACTTTGGCTCTTTTACATAATGTCTTATAATTTACAAGTGGCAACATGAAATGGCTCTTCTTGTGCTGGGATCCATTCTGATGTCATAAAGATTTATGTGAGGAGGAGTGACTTTATAAGCAAAACACCGCTCAGTGGGGAGAAAAACCTCAAAACAAATTGCAATAAAGCCATTAATGCTCTTTTAATTTCTTGCTTAATTTCCAGTGTTTGGTATTCATACTCTTCCCCATCAGATGGAAACACTTTAATTAGAATAGAGAGCTTAGGAAAACTTGTGTCACGAGTGAGCTTCCACTATTACTAAGCGGTGTCTACCGAGTCTCCTGCACGTGGATGCAAGGCTGCGAGAAGGACAATCTATTTCAACGTGCACAGCCAGTGAGCTCCCAGGGGCGACCAGTCTGGACGCTGACCACACAGACTGCCCAGCTCTCATGCCTGTGACATTGGCTCATCACTCCCCCAACGCGGAAGTCATCCAAGAGCAGGAGGCTCAGAAACACATGGCTCTGAGGGGGCTCTTCTAAATACGGGGGCGGGCAGGATTTGGGGCCATTTTTTGGTTCATCTTAATACAGCAGGAAACGAACTGAAGGGAACCTAAAGTCGCTTGAACTTGATAAAGGTACTCATGGGGGGGGGGGGGTCCATCTACCTTCCCCGGGTGCTGGGAGCACAGCAGGGTCGCAGCGTGTGCTGCCCGGGCTCCTCCTCCTGATGACAAGCTAAAAAACAGCGTCCTGACCCCATCATCGATTTTCATTAACCTTTAAAGACACGGTGTGGATCAAAATAGATATACTTTCTCCGCATGGTCCAGGGTGGCCATGCCTGCCTCTCAGCCCTGGGAGGGCAGGCGGGTTTGTGTGCGGGGTCTGTTTGACAGCCTCAGAGCTACCGCATGCGGCATCTGCCGGGACTCACACACGCAGGACTGCTGAGCTACGTACAACTCCAAGAAGGGGAGGCTTCTGCCAAAATAAAGACAGGAATCTAAGATGCGACAAATAAAAACAGGGATCTGAAGGGCACTTTCTCCTGAGCGACACTGCGCGCAGTGAGCTGCTCACACTGCGTCGGTGTTTTCATCGGTGTTTCAATGAACGGTCTTCTGGATACAAGTGAAACCCAAAGTGGAAAGGTGCCATTTTTGGAAGATCCTGTCAAAACTATGGCCTTGTGTCCTGAAATCTGACCCAGAAATCGCCCCAAACCCATGATTCCAAGGAGGTACCACTTTAATGAGGCAGAACCTGGCAGATGCTTGGAGAAGCGGGGAGAGGGTCAGGGTCGGGAAGTCCAGCTTGGTGGGCAGAAGGTCAGAGCAGTGCCCACGAGGCACCGGCCCCTGTAGAAGCCATGGCCGCCCCTCCTGCCTCTCCATCCCTGTTCCTCTCACCAGGAGTCATCAGTGGCTTCAGATCCACATAGAAAATCTTTATAAACCTTGGCCTCTCTGATCCTTGAACCTCTCCCCTCCAACGACCTTGGACTCACCTCCACCGTCATCCCCAAAGCCCACAAGTCACACAGCTATGGAGCACTGGAAATGTGTCTGGTGTGAAGTAAGATGTGTGCAAGTGTAAGACCCATACTGGAGCTCAAGGCTTTGTACAAAATAAATGTAAAATACCTCAATAATTTTATATTGATTACACGTCCACATAATACTTTAGATATATTGGGTTAGATAAAATATATTATTAAAATTAATTTGGTTTGTTTCTTTATGCTTTCTTGAAGCATGGCTACTAGAACATTAAAAATTACACCTGTGGCCTAGACCAGCCGTGGGCAAATTACAGCCCACGGGCCGGATCCAGCCCGTTTGAAATGAATAAAACTAAAAAAAAAAAAAGACCGTACCCTTTTATGTAATGATGTTTACTTTGAATTTATATTAGTTCACACAAACACTCCATCCATGCTTTTGTTCCGGCCCTCCGGTCCAGTTTAAGAACCCATTGTGGCCCTCGAGTCAAAAAGTTTGCCCACCCCTGGCCTAGACTATACTTCTATTGGACAGCACTGCCCTCGCCTCGACATGAAGCAGACGAATCTGCCCTTCATCAGAACAAACCCAAGCACACCCTCCGCCTCTAGCAAGCAGCACCCCAAGCCCCGGCTCCCCTTCCTGTCCTCGCTTCCGCGTGAAGCAGCTGGAACCGGGCTTTTGTCCTCTGCACCTCACCAATGTCACGAGTGACCTCCGGGCTGCCAGATCCGTGGTCAGTTCTCAGTCTGACTCTTAGTGACCTTGAGCTGCACCTGACACCCACCCTCCAGGCTCCCCCTCCTCTGCTGTCCCTTCTCATCCTCTTTTGCTTCCTTCTCCTGCCTCTTAACACTGGGCAGCCCTGCCCCTGCGGGCACTTCTCTCCCCATCCACTCACACCCTACAGGACTCCACCTCTGGGAGCTTGAAGGACGAGCATGCTACATGCTGAAACCCAACAGTCTAGCTCAAGTCTAGGCCCTCCTCTCCACGTCACACTCAGGTTGCGTGGCTGCCATGTCAACACCTCCACGTGGCAGGCAGAGCTAACACGTCCACAGCACAACTGTGGCTCTTCCTCAGCCTGTCCCCAGCCTGCGGCGTCCTCGGGGTCCCAGCCTCAGTCAAGGTGCTCCCATCCCTCCAGGGGTCAGTGCAGAACCAGGGCACCACCCCGCCGCCTCGTTTGCACCTGGCCTATCTGCTCGCTCTCTGAGGCACATCAGCTTCTGACCACTCCCTCCGCAGGTCCCAGCACCCTCCGCCATTGCAAGGATGGTCTCCTCACCGCCGGTCTCCCTGCTCCCATCCCTATCCCTACACCAGGGAGCAGCAAACTCCTCTTAAAGGGCCAGACAGAGAATAGTTGGGGCTCTGCAGGCCAGATGGTCTCTGTCATAACTACTCCACTTGGCTTACAGCTCAAAAGCAGCTCAGGCGGTAGGTGAGTGAAGGAGCGTGGCCCTGTTCCATAAAGAGGAACTGAAATGGACAGTGACTTTTTAATTCTGTATCGTTTTCATGTGCCACAAAATATTATTCATCTTTTTTTTCAACAACTGGAAAACGTAACAAGCATCTGAGTTTGCTGGCCGCACAAAAGCAGGCCACAGGCTGACTTTGGCCCCGAGGCCGTAGTTGCAACCCCTGCCCTGGACTCCTCTCCGCACTGTGGGCACAGCGACCCTTTGAGTCACGCCGTTTCCTGCTCAGATGCTTCCCTTCTCATTCAGAGACCTTCCCATGACCCAGGGGCCCACTACCTCGGCTCCTCCTCCCACCACCCACACTCAGAAGACCTTCCCATGACCCAGGGGCCCACTACCTCGGCTCCTCCTCCCACCACCCACACTCAGAGCGGCCCCACTAGCCCCTTCCTGTTCTCCTTACCTCACTTTTGCTATTGCCAACCCCACCCCACCTCTGGGGGCCGGGGCCTTGCTGTTCCCTCTGCTGGGAACACTCTTTCCTCAGATACCCACGGTGCCATGTCCTTCAAATCTCCCAAGTGAGACCCCTGTTCAAGTCCCTCTAAAACAGCACCTGCACCTTTCAGGACATGTAAGCAGCTACAACCCTCTATGCAGTTCACCTGGCTTCACTGCGCTGCCATATTTACTACCATCTGGCATTTATCCCTTTGTCTACTTAGGAACTCACAGACTAGGCCGCTTTTTAACAGAAACAAAACAGCCTGGTGTTCAGGGCATGAAACGCGGAGGCGGGTGGCTGGCCGGTGTGCCCCAGCACCGCTCGATGGCGGGGTGACCCTGGGCAAGTGCACCTGCCTGCGCAGAGCTCAGGAGGGAATGCGTTACCAAGCTCACTGGGGCAGAGAATGACTCCATTCCTAGTACTTGATTTCTGTCTCTCGACCTCCCCGCCCCACCCTCTTGGAGGGGCAGTGCCTCATCTGTCCGGCTTAGGTCCTGGTACCCAGGACAGGGCTGGTGCTTGAGTTCAGTAGCTACTTCCTGGACAGATGAATACGGGTTTGAGCTGAGTCACTGTGAGGTGGGAGAATACTCACCACCCGCCCATCATCCCACAGACAGCAGGGAAGTCAAGCTTCCCTCAGACCCACTAGAGAGAGAGCGAGGACCCTCCCTCCCCCCCGCGGCCCTGCTGCTGGTGTTCACGTGCTACCCTGAAGGGAGGCATAGCCGCCGACCAGGTCACCTCACAAGAAACTCCCCACAACCTAACACTGTGCTGTGGGCTCAAAAGCTCCCCGTCCAGGGCTCTGACCTAATGAGAGAAGACACCGACTTGATGTGGGGCGGGTTCAAGTTCGCCTGTGAAAGGCCAGCTCTCTCTAGGCCAGCCCGGCAGAGCCTGGCAGAGCCTCCTGGGCCCCAACAGACTGCTTACGCAGAGGAGTTGATACGGAACTGACTTCTAGAAACAAAGACCATCTCACCCCGTCGGGGAAGTCCGCCCCGAGCAGGAGGTGTAAGAACGTTCTGTCTGCCCGTTACCCCAGGTGCGTGGCCCGGCGCTCCTGCGGGACAACTGAGTTGATTTACGGGGCGTTAAGGCGGTGACCACACTCCCAGGCTCTGCGGTCTGGGGACAAGGTCTTTCACGTGAAGGTAACTTATGTGTGTCCCAGTGTAACAAGGACTCTTTTGCAGTGAGAGGCCCACCTCCTTTCAAATACACGGGGAAGATCAGTCACTCACTCTCCTGACTCTCACCCGAGCTGTTTCCCAGTGAAGTCAACAATAACCCCTTCAGCACTGGATCCACCACAGAGAACACCCGGGAGCGAGGTGCAAGGGGCAGCACACTAAGGCAGCCGC
Organism: Myotis brandtii; assembly: GCF_000412655.1. Lineage (NCBI taxonomy): Eukaryota > Metazoa > Chordata > Mammalia > Chiroptera > Vespertilionidae > Myotis > Myotis brandtii. The sequence goes on along the minus strand of NW_005366599.1, from coordinate 2,450,148 downwards.
TAAGGATCCCGCTGCGTGACTGCCCACCTGCACTCAACGCACGCCTCCGTGAGCGGGCCTGAGTCAAGGGCCCTGAGGGGAAGAAGGGGCTGAGGGGCCCCCAGGAGGTGAGCAGCAGGGCCCCGCGGCCAGGCACCGGAGCTGTGGCGCACGGGGGAAGGGCCTCGGAAGGGATGCACTGTCTCTCTCTTATCCTGTGCTTGTTTTTTAAACTCTGCACTTGGCTGGTGATTAAGGTCACAGTGACACAGACGGCGCGGAGGACCTGCGTGAGCCGGCTGGCCCGCCCCTCAGCACCGCACTGCTGTTCAGTGGGAAACCTGGAAACGCAGGCTGGGCCCTAATTGAACCTGCATTAGCTGAGGAGCCTAAATAACACTCTGTCAGCTCTTGTGATCAAGCAAACCACACGCCTTGTGATATCCCAGCTGGCCTGGCAGTGCCCTTGACTGGAGGCTTAAGAGCTTCGGTTGGGGCATAATGTTGATGTATCGTCTTTCCATTTCAAACTGCAATGATCACCCCTGGATTTGGCATCACACAGAATGCTCCCAAAATTAGATTATGGCTAGTTAATGGAGCACCCCTCCCTGCGGGAGCCCCCCAGAGTGTCGCTGCTCGCTGCTTTGCTGGTTTGCAAGAGGGAAAAGCCGGGGCTGTTTGGTTTACAAGATGCGGGGATAAGAACCATCTGCCTGGTCTGGTGTTTCTTTAATTAAAACTTTAATTACAGGTATATCTCTGCGCAGATCCGTGCAGCCTATCCGCTCCTGTTCTTAATTACCTGTGCTAATGAGCACGGGAGGCAGAGGAACGTTTGCTGAGTGTCTACTATGTGCGAGCACTGACAGGTGAGAGAAACCCAGAGCAACGGCCTCGCAGAACTCGGCCTTCCCGCCAGTCCTCGTGTGTGACAGATGCCAAAGGAAGGAACCGGTCCCAGGCCTCTGTTTGGGAGACTGAGGGCTGGGAGGAGTGAAACCCTCAGAGGGGTCAGCGCAGGAGACCGAGGGCAACTGGGTGATCGAGCCTGAATGTCACAACTGGAGGCAGGCAGATGCGCTGCCGACTACCACGCGGCTGTCTGAGCTAACCTACAGGTGGGTGTGCAAGCCCGGCTCGGGCCGTGATTCTGAGGCGAGTCACACACCACCAGCACCGTTCCCAGGGGCACCATAGCACAAACAACACCGGGGGACGTTTCCCTCTGCTGCCAGGCCCACCTGACAGCGCAGGGGCCCTCTGCTCGCTCGGGACCCGGCACTTGCTCATGGGAGGGACATGAGAGGGAGCCGTGCAGAAGGACAGTGACTCTATTTCCCTGTCATCTCTCAGGGACACTGGTGTCACAGCTTTTGCTCTGCTGCCCTCAGTTAATGTGACAGCAGGAGGTGGTGCCCTGAGCAGCCTTAAGGGAGGGTTCTCCCCTCGGGAGCAGGTTCCTCATCACCAAGAGGTGGGTTCCGACCCATGACCTTGGACCTTCCAGCTCTCAGGCTATGCCGCAGGTACTCTACAAGCCTGAGAGGGTGCCTCGAGAACAGTCCAGTCTGTCCTTTGCCCAACTCTGTCCTATTCAGGGCTGGAGACTGGCATTTCTCAAACCATCTAAATCCGTCATGCTAAATCATCTACATGTTCAAGATCACCACCCATGTTACGAAAGACATTCACAAACAACCTGACCACTGAGAGGGGCAGTGCCTGCTCCTTTAAAAGGCAAGTTCTGACAATCAAGAAAGATCTATTTGAACACCTACTATGTGCTGGGCCCCTGGGAAGATTTACTTTCCTGTCTGATGACTGATAGAAGCATGTGCTAGATAGAAGGACAATGAGAAAAGGAGAAGGAGAGGAGGAGGAGTTGAGAGAAGATGAAGGAATGAAAAAGTAACTGAGTTAAAGGGGGAGGGGGAGGCCCTGGCATGCGTGGCTCTGTGGTTAGAGCGACAGCCTGCGCATCGAAGGGTCTCAGGTATGATTCTGGTCAAGGGCTCATACCTGGGTTGCAGGTTCGACCCCAGGCCCCAGTCAGGGCGCATGCAGGAGTCAACCAATCGATGTCTCTCTCTCACATTGATGTTTCTCTCTTCCCCCTTTCCCCCCATCTTCTCCACTCTGAAAATAAATGGAAAAATATTCTCAGGTGAGGATAAAAAAAAGAGGAGGTGGGAAAAGAAAGGTAAAAGCAGGAGGGAGGAAGCAGTGTGGTTCCCTACCTTCACTTGGCTTAGGACTCGTTTCTAGCCTGGTTTTTGTGGGGGTCAAATGCCCACTTAGCGGAGACCACATTCTACGCGGTGGACGGCTGGGACTTCGCCACACACAGGGTGCAGATTATGGTGTCTGAATTACTAACCCTGCCCACGGAGGACCGTGTTAGGTTACAATGTCGCTAACTACAGAATGAACAGCACAGCCCCACTGGATGGGGCTGGTGCTCTGTAGTTCAAGGCTGTACATGCGACCCTGGATGTGCGGCTACAACTGAGGAAGCCGCTGCCGCGGAGTCCCTCCAAGTGCCACACGGATGACAGCCTTCCTGGAGGTGGTGCTGGTGGCAGCCTGCTGGAGGCCCCACGAAGTCCGCGTGCTGAGGGAGGGGGGACGGTAGTGGAACCACTGCTTGTCGGTGCAGCAGGGTTGCCAGGTGTCAGGCGGCAGGTGCCGGAAGAAAGGCGGCCGGGATTTCAGGCCTGGTCTGCACTTCACTAGGGGTGGGGCCTGCGAGAGCTGACTTACCCACCTGCACGTCAGTGTCCTCAGGTGCACACGGGGTTAACACAAGGCCTACTGCCAGGTAAACTTGGATCATTAAGACAGTGAAGCACTTGGAAGGACATGTGATCTAGCAGGAGGAAGCGCTGAGGCCTCTGGGTAAAAATCTTTAATCAGGTCAAGGCTTTCTGACGCCTTGAGAGCTAGGGAGACAGCTTACTGAGCCAAAAGGGACGAGCAGTGCTGACTTGGGGTCTCCCACAGGTCCCTTTTCCCGAGTCTACACAGCCCAAAACAGCCAACACAAAAGCCTCTATCAGCACCAGGTTAAGGAAGTCTTGATCATCTAAACTTTCCTTCCCAAAAGGTTAGGAGCCCAGATCTACCCCTCTGCACCTGAACCTGGCCTCTCTTAGAGGCGCGTCATCACCAGAAACCATGCAGCTGCTCTCTACAGAAGCACACCAGCTCCAAGACAACGGCAGAGACTAACAGGGAAGTCTTTAAAGTTTAACCTTCTGTTCCCCCAGAACGCCACTTCCCTGCCAGCCCTTCCTGCTGGGCTTCTGGTGAGAGGGCCTGGCCGGGAGGCCACAGCCACTGCCCGCAGGCCACTCAAAGTACTTTACTCACGTCAGCTCACCTCACCCTCCCCGTGGCCCCCAAAGTAAGTACTATTATCATCCCCATTTTAAAGAGGAAACTGAGGCACTGAGAGGGGAGGGAGTCTGTCTGAGTCAGACCTCTGCCAGGGCCCGGCCATGCTCCTGGCCCTTCCCCACAGGCTCGCCCCCACGGCCTCTCAGCAGGACTGCAGCTGCCATCAGCACAGCCACAGGGCGCCCTGAAGTTCAAAAGCACCTCTTCTGGGGTCCCAGTCTCCGCCATCAGTGTTTCCTTTATCCCGCCCACAGGCCTACAAAGCAAGTAGGAGACACACTATCCACACGCACAGAGGGTGCCCCTAACGTAGAACCAATGGAATGCTTAACAAACCCTGCACAGGAAGCCAAACAACGAATTCCGTTTCCAAGAGCAACATGCAGGCCTGTGGAGCCCTTCCGCCTGGGTGTTCAGCTCGGTGTGGCTGCCTGAAAAGACCCCAAGGGTGACCAGGGACCCAGGGTTTTCTCCTTGGATCCTGCTCACAAAAGCCACATCCACGTGCCTAACCCACTAGAATCCCTAAATACTAACCAAATAAGCAATGCTCACTGAAAAGAAGTAACATGTCTATACACAGGATCTCTTAGAAAATTAGATTAACTTACAACGTACTATTAAGCAGAAAACGTTAAAAGAAAATCTGACCTAACTGCAAACTAAAACATCAAAATACATTTAAAAAATTCTCTTCTGTACCTCCAGCTCCTACTGGACGGATTTCTGAATAAAGTATTAGACTAGCGGTTCTCAACCTGTGGGTCGCGACCCCTTTGGGGGTCAAACGACCCTTTCACAGGGGTCGCCTAAGACCATCGGAAAACACATATAATTACATATTGTTTTTGTGATTAATCACTATGCTTTCATTATGTTCAATTTGTAACAATGAAATTGGTGATCACCACAACATGAGGAACTGTATTAAAGGGTCGTGGCATTAGGAAGGTTGAGAACCACTGTATTAGACACTCTCTGGGGGACACGGGAGCCCACAGGGGAGGTGTGAGGAGGCCCTGATTCTGTCAACAGGGAGCTGTGACTCTGGGGACCACCAGCCAGCTCACCCTCGGGGCCGGGCGGTGCAGGGCAGCTTAAGCGAGAGGAGCGGAGCGACCGCGGTGCACAGCCCTCCAGCCCGGCGAGTCTCTGTTCAACAGGCTCCGAGCTGACAGCACTCCTGGGGCTGGAAGCATATGGCATGGGAGGCATGAGTAGAGGATGGGATGGGGAAACATTCCACACAACACTGGAAGGATTTTCATTAAAACGATCCTTAAGACGCAAGGCTTGGTAAGAAGTTGCTCCTAACTATTGGGACATTTACTCCATGTACTCTCTGGCTTTATGATCACAGGATGTTTTACCTTCTCTGCATTCCTCAGCTCTAGCATTTTGCGATTCTGTGGAAAGACACCCAACAGGCCAAAGGCAGCTTTCCAGGTACGTATGTGTTACAGACAAAAACCAGCTGGTGAGCCTGAAGAAAGTTCATGCGAGTTCCACTCTCCAATGAGCAGCTCACTACAACTAACTTTAATTTGTGGCTCTAATGAATGACATAAACTTTTATAGGTAACAACAACGCTCAGCGAGGACTTACATCCATTTCAGTGCTCATTTAGCAGCGTCAGCTGTGTGCAATTAAAGCATCAGCGTTAAATGTTAGAGAATAAAATAATGAGACACTTAAAAAATAATCTGTGCTTCAGTAGACCATGCGATGAGATCTCACACCATTTTTCTTAAGGACATGATTTCTCACAAATATCTTGCCAGTTCACAGAATAAACTCAAGTTTGACATTTGTTTTTAGATGTTGGTTTGTTTTGCTTAGGAATAACAATTTGCTAAAAAGAAGAATACAATAAAAAATGCATCGTCTGAAAAACAGTCCCAAACTAGCATATGGCATCAAGCAATCTGGTATACGATCATCACAGCTGACTGGCCAGGCTTCAGCAGAGACAAAAGGACACTTTTGATCATGTTAATAAAATGTGCTTATTCTGAACTCATGCCTCAAATAAATAAATAAAATATTAAAAGAGGAGAAAGGTGAATTTTGGAAATGAGACAACTTTCTTATCTCCCATACATGGAATTAAAGGACTAAACTTTTTCTCCTAGTAACACTTGGAAGTACAAAATGTAATCTGAGGTGCTAGAATGTGGCAGCTAAGGGTAATAAATTCAAGTTGCCAGTTTTTGAAAGAAACAGAAATTAATCTGCAAAAAATGGGGGGTGGGAGGGTGAGATGAGGGTGTGCATGTGGGAGGGGAGGGATTGTGGAGCCTGGTGTGTGTGTGTGTGTGTGTGTGTGTGTGTGTGTGTGTGTTGAGAGAGAGAGAGAGAGAGAGAGAGAGAGAGAGTCGGTGTGAAAGAGAAAAATAGAGAGGTGTCAGAGAAAGAGAGAGAGAGAAAGAGAGAGAGAGAGAGAGACAGAGAGAGAGGTGTGTCTGCGTGAACCACAAGTTAATTTAGCTATTGCAAAATACGAATAGAAACGGAGATATACTGTATGGGGAAATGTACTCATTAAACTAAAATTTTAAAAGGATGAAAACACAGATTACACTTTATTTTAAAAACTGAAATGAATTTTAATACAGAAAATGAAGACAGCATTTTGCAAATTTATCGCTCAAAGGGATCTCTCTATTTGAGAAAATCAGCATGTTACACTTTGAGAGATGAAATGTTACAGCTTGCACACCAAAATTAAAAAATGAAAATAAATTAAAAAATGAAATGGTTACCAAGGTAATGCAGGTCAGGGGATCAAAGGTGAAGGGTCACACATTATTAAAAAGAAATCCAAAAGGACGGCTGCATCATGATCTCTGCAAAACAAAGGAGCTCTAGTAAGTGAAACTGACATCTCCGAGAAATCACAATTCAGTTCTTGAACAGCAGACTCCCTGTGACTGAACAGCCACTCCTGACTCCGTGGAGAGCCGCTTTTATTTAGGTACAAAATCAGACTTTAATTACCTGTTACCAACACAGTTTTTGTACACAACTAACAATTCAATCACATTAAAACCCATAATCAGCCCAATTGTAAGTGACTGAAATACTGACACTTCCATGGACCCCCACACCCTGTTTTCTGGAAACGACTGTATTTGACAAGTTGCCAGCACATGAGAAATCTAATTTGGTCACAGCATGGTGAGGTTTTTTTCCCCTCTCCTCAAGGAATGAGTTCCAAAATTGAGTTTTGCAAATTTGTTTCATTTGAAGTAGCTGCATAAAATTTCCATTATTGGAACATTTAATATAACAATGTTCTAGAAGATAGCAATAAAGTGATACATGATAAAATAAACTGTGTAACTATATCTATTAAGATCTGTTCTCACATCAACTCTCACTGCACAGGGGGAAAAAGACATTTTAAGCAAAATAATGTGCTAGTTCTACTGGAATTAGACAGAACTAACAGCAGCTTGACATGAGGCCCATCTCACAAGGGAAAAGTATCTGACAGGTTAGGCTTCAATTTCTTCAACCAATGTTATTACTTACCTTCCCCATTAACAAACTAAAATAGTTTGTTTCGAAAAGAACAGAACGAGCTAAAGTTTTGTTTTGCAACATATAGCTACCACCTAAATCAAGCATGTCAAACCTGCGGCCCAGTGGCCGCGAGTTTGACATGCTTGACCTAAATCGTGACGAACACAACTTTGCAGCAACAGCAGGCGTAACCATTGTTACATTAAGTAATTTCCATGTCCATTTCACTAGGAAATAAGATGGACGCAGCCATGAGGACAGTCATCTTTAGTCTCCTCGCTACAACTGAACTGGAGGCTCTCTCTCCTCTCTCTCTCTCTCTCTGACACCTCTCTATTTCACTTACTAGTAAGTGAAACTGACATTATTTCAAGTATTACAAGCGCTCATTGTGGGGGAAGGTGCCGGCCGGCTGTGTGGTGCATACCTGTGCACACTTATTATTTCATCCTACACTTAAAGCCTGTGCACTTATATGTCCATTGTACCTCAAAAGACTGTGTAAATTATCACATTTTCTGACTCCCAAGCCCAGATTCCTTAGTACCAACTGGGTAGCAGGTGCTAGCAGGCGATGCGCACAATGGTGATGCGCACAATAGCTCCCCAGTACGAGAGTGAATGGGAGCCTAACTACCGGAAAAGCACTTCAAGTCCCACCCCTTCCTCCAGTCTTGTAGTTCAGTTTCATCCCACAATGCCCAACATTTGCGTTTACCTTGTTAAAATCAAATTCCAAAAATACTTCTAGATTTAAATACTGACAAGTGCCCAGACGGATTTTATTAAAAGGAACAGGATATCCTTTCTGGCAGCTTAGGGCAATCAATAAATCCAGGCAGACCTCATTCGACCGCGCTTCCCTTTACTGCGTTTCACAGATGTTGCACTTTTTTCTGTTTTTTGTTTGTTTGTTTTATTACAAATTGAAGACAAGACCCTCCACCAGCAAAAAGATTACGACTCACTTTATTGAGATACCAGACCCCAATCCGAAACATCTCCGAAGTCTTGCCTGTCAATAAACTCCTTAAACATCAGCTTTCTGCTTTCCGTGATTAGGTTTTGTTAAAAATAACTTGCAGAGTTTCCCCACACAAGTGTGTTAGTGCCTCGAGGCCTCGTTTCTAAAAACATGATTTTTTTAAAGTTCCATAGCTACTGAGAAGTAAACCAGCATTTCATTTCTCTGGAATGCGCATCTCCCATAAAGTCTGTCACATGTGTATGTGTTGCTGGGAGGCATGCAAGCAGTTTGCACACTACAGAAGCAATCCATATCCCATCAAAACGATGCGTGCGTGTTTTAGTAGCATTGTTATTCAGGCCACTTCAGCATCTTTGTAAGAAAAGGCAAGAAGCTGGCAATATAACATTAGTCAAATTTTGTTTTACTAAAAAATTTCCTATTAAAAATGAGAAAAAGTCTAGTATTCAGATCAAGTATCTCTATGTAACTCCCCTTTTATTACCAAAACACACGTATTTATTAAGTAATTTCCTCTTGAAAACAAGAGTGTAAAGTACTCATAGAAGCTTTTCGAAAGTCTTCTAAATCATTTCTAAAATTCACCAACTCACAAAAGTATGTTAGCCCAAAGGTTAGGTAATTTAAAAAAATCTGTGAAGGATTTGAGCCAACATTTTTGCTCTTTGGGCTGGAGGAAGGTAAAGGCTTCCGGGATTTACGATGTCCCCACATCAAGGATCCTGGATCAGAGGCCATCGGGCAAGAGAGGCCTGGCGCAGCGCACCCCGAGGCACACCTGCCTCGCCGCAGCCAGGAGCCGCAGCCGCGCCCTCTGTGGAGCAGATGCCTGGACACACACGTTTCCCACAGGCACAGCCTCCCAGCTGCCCACGTGACCTCCAATCTGGTGCAGCGACACTTTTGCTCCCAACTCCAGAGGCGGTGGGGCCTGCGCAGCTTTGTACTTGTCCCAAGGACTGGCCTCAGCTTTCTGACACCAACATTCTCCTGACCCCTTCCTGGGCCCCAGCCAGAGTGTGCCTCATGGACAAAAGGACCTGCCTCTCTCTCCTGAAGCCCCTTTTCTTCAGAAAGGCCACACTGGGACTCGCGTGGACTGACTCGAATCCTGTGCATGCAGACCGAGGGGCTTCTTTAACCGACCAAATCCCTACCTGGGAGAGCCGACATCTTTACATCCAGGGAAGAGCAGGCTCGTCTCCTGCACGAGAGGCCCCAGGCACTGCACAGGAATCCTACCACCCCCAGCCTAGTGATGGGCATAGCTGGCATCCCGCTCTCACAACTGACCACTGGAAGGCGGTACCGCCGCACTGTGTCATGTAACTGAAGAGAGAAACCCACCGAGCGTCACTTCACAAGACCATCAAGTCACCAGAGTTCTGGCAAAGAGTCAGAAAACACACTGAGGCCTCGATGCCTGGACAGCTTGTACACGGACGTTTCCAACACACTCGATCTGTACTCTGCGCTCATTCATATTTGGCACCAAGGACCAGCGAGCATTTATAAGCACAGAGAATTGGTTCATTTCTCAACTAAACAGACACAGAACAAAGAACACCATTTCTAATAAGGTTAAATCATGACAGAAGTGCTGCCATTTTCACCTCAAACATATTAGTTTCTAAACAAAACACATGAGAAAAGCAGAAAGAAGTGGAAATAAAGAGCCAAGAAAATTCAGAGAGCCAAGGAAGCGAGGAGACAGTGGAAGAAACCCAGTACAATTGAGCCCAGATATTTTACTAATTCTTTACAAAATGGCTATTAACTCAACAACATAATGCCTTCTGCAGCAGAAACTAACCGCAGCGAGGGTCTTCAAAGATTAAAAAGAGAACTGCCCAGCCAAACGCTTATCACAGGTGTGGACGAAAAAGGGGCCACATACTAACCCTGACCAGCTCAGGGGAGACCTGCATGGCGGCCTTACAAACTCAGAGGCCTCAAGTACCACACAGGATGGTCTGAAATGAAAACCTCCTAACTACTAAAAGTGAGTCATGGTGTGTAGTCATGTCCGAGGCCCGTATCTTCCCTGACAAAGGTCAATCATTACTTTAACTGACCTTGTCTATTGTCTTTTGGGATCTACGATAACATACCTTTGGAAGGTCAAGGTAATTCCGATTTCCAGACCTCAGAGCACAAAACCCCTCACTGTTACTTTTGTAGTGTTAATTGCTAACAGCTAACTATCCTGCACCCACCTGTGTATCTATTCTTTTTACTTTTTATCTAATCCCAGAGGTTTCCCCACTTTGCGTTCTCCCACCTCCCTAATCTATCACCAAGGGATTTCATGTAACCCCTATGTCAGTGATGGCGAACCTTTTGAGCTCGGCGTGTCAGCATTTTGAAAAACCAACTTAACTCTGGTGCCGTGTCACATATAGAAATTTTTTGATATTTGCAACCATAGTAAAACAAAGACTTATATTTTTGATATTTATTTTATATATTTAAATGCCATTTAACAAAGAAAAATCAACCAAAAAAATGAGTTCGCGTGTCACCTCTGACACGCGTGTCATAGGTTTGCCATCACTGCCCTACGTTAAGCATGTCAAACTTGTGGCCCGTGGGCCGCATGCCTCATTTATTTGGCCCGTGTTAGCCTTTGAGTTTGACATGCTTGCCCTACGTCTTCTCCTTTTATTCTAATGTATAAAATAAGGTGCAAAATTGCCATTCTCAGGAGATTTTGCTTCCCGGCAAGTGTCAGTTTGGCCTAAATAAACGCATGAAAATTTTCTACACAGGGATGGAGCAAAAAAAAATTTTTTTAATCTATAAATACAAATAAATAAATCACCAATGTGTCATTCAACTCACTAGAATAAAGCACACGGGAGCACAGACTACCCTTCTGTTAAGTGAGGACTATATTTCTACCCTCTTCCAGGTTAGCAGTGGTGTTAGCTGCTCAGCACCATGGACATACCATCCACTAAAACGAAAAAGACAAAGCACTGGGTTTTCAAGTTGGAGTCCTGCGTGTGCGGGGAGGGGTGGGAGGAAGGGGGGCAACTCCCTCCCGCTCTCCTCCCCCACAGGAGCCGTCCCACCAGGTGTCAGCCTCTCTAAAAACAGACATCCTACGTCAGCTGCTCAAAGAGCGTCTGTTCTAAGATAGTTGTTTCTCAAAATGGCTATTAACAACATAACGCTTTCTATAAACGATACAGCAATCGATCCCTACAATCATCGCACTGTTTCCACTATGGTCCTCAAAAAGAAAACAAAAGCTAAAACTACAAATCAAATACCTTTCTGGCTAGTGCTTGATCGTCAACAAAGTAAATTTCCCCCCAAAGCTTCAAAGCTCTTATGAAAGGACGAAGAGGGGAGGGGGCCGCAGAGCGATCATGGTGGGGGAAGGTGACGGCTGTGTGGTGCATACCTGTGCACACTTATCAACCTACACTTAAAGCCTGTGCACTTATATGTCCATTGTACCTCAAAAGACTGTGTAAGAATGGGGAGGCAGGCACAAGGCAGGGCTCTGCCCGCTGCTGTGGCCCCATGAGGAAAGTGAGGGAGGCCTGGGGGAGACAGCAGGAGCCCCCTTCCCTGCCCCACCGGCCCCGCTCTGGAACCACTGCCGCTGGTCTTGTTAGGTGACATAAAAGAATCCTCGTTGTTTGAAATAAATAATATGCAAATACTAAAGAGTTCAAACATTTTATATTGATCACCTTCAGATTAGCCACAAACCTGAAATTACCACATTTTCTAAATCGAAAGCAGGGCAATCTGACAGTTTCTCTAAGAAGAGACTATTCGAAATCAACTTCTGAGGTACTCCTAGCTTTGCAAATGACATTAAATTCACCAAATAGTCTTAACTTTTTTCCTTCAGATTTGTCTATATTATGTCAACTCTGTCCTAGCCAATACCCCATTCCTTTCTGGACTATCCCACTAGGGAGAAGGAATAACAGAATATATGCCACGTTCCTCCACATACAAATGTATAAGAAACAGAGCACCAGGGACACGCTCACCACGCTGCCTTTCTTTCTGTGCTGGCTGTTCCGAGTTCGCCGAGGCCCACGCCAGTGCTTATTTTAATGCTCCTCTGGCTTCCTGCACTGGGCAGGGTCATTAAAAGTCCTACATTTCCCATTTCCTCAGTTCATTGATTCTCAAACTTCAGATGGAATAAGAACCCCTACTTAAGGCAGGTCATTTGTAAAAATAGTTTTCCAAGTCCTACCCCGCAAGAGTACAGTTTAGTGCATCAAAAGAAGAGCTGAGCAGGTCCCGGCGCTTCACAGGGCAGTTTTACCAAACATTCGAAGAAGAACTAACACCTCCACTCCTCAACTTACTCCAAAAAATCCAAGTGGAAGGAACACTTACAAGCTCTTTCTATGAGGCCAGCATTATCCTAATTTCAAAACCAGATTAAGACACTACAAAGAAAGAGAACTACAGGCCAATATCCCTGATGAACACAGATGCTAAAATCCTCAACGAAATATTAGCAAATCGGATCCAGCATTACATTAAAAAGATCATACACCATGACCAAGTTGGATCTATTCCAGGGATGCAAGGCTGGTACAATTTCGCAAATCAATAAACGTGGCACATCACATAAGCAAACTGAAAGACAAAAATCACATGATCATATCAATAGAGAAAAAGCATTCAACAAAATCCAACAACCATTTTTTTAGAAACATATTTTTATTGATTTCAGAGAGGAAGGGAGAGGGAGAAAGAGATAAAAAAACATCACTGATGAGAGAGAATCACTGATTGGCTGCCTCCTGCCCATCCCCTACCGGGGACTGAGCCCGCAACCCGGGCATGTGCCCCTTGACTGGAATTGAACCCAGGACCCTTCAATCTGCAGGCCGATGCTCTATCCACTGAACCAAACCAGCTAGGGCTCTAACACCCATTTTTGATAAAAATTCTCAGCAAAGTAGGAATAGATGGATCATACCTCAACATAATAAAGGCCATATATGACAAACCTACAGCCAATATCATACTCAATGGGAAAAATCTAAAAGCATTTCCCCTAAGAACAGGAACAGGACAGGGATGTCCGCTTTCACCACTCTTATTCAACACTAGAGGCCCGGTGCACAGATTCGTGCACCAGTGGGGTCCCTCGGCCTGGCCTGCAGGGATCGGGCCAAAACCAGCTCTCCAACATCCCGCGAGGGGTCCCGGATTGTGAGAGGGTGCAGGCCAGGCCAAAGGACCCCACCGGTGCACAATCGGGGCTGGGGAAGGACCGTGGGAGGGCTCCAGGGCATGTCCGGCCTGTCTCGCCCAGTCCTGATCAGCCGGACCTCAGCAGCAAGCTAACCTACTGGTTGGAACGTCTGCTCCCTGGTGGTCAGTGCGCATTATATGATATTGTACATAGAAAACCCTAAAGACTCTACCAAAAAACTACTAGATTTAATAAAGGAATTCAGAAACATAGCAGGCTACAAAATTAACACCCAGAAATCAATAGCATTTTTATACACCAACAGTGAACTCTCAGAAAGAGAAACTAAGAAAACAATCCCATTTACCATTGAAACAAAAAAAAATTAAGATATTTAGGAATAAACTTAACCAAGGAGGTAAAAGACCTGTACTCTGAAAACTACAGGACGTTGAGAAAAGAGATAGAGAAGATATAAACAAGTAGAAGAATACCATGTTCATGGATTGGTAGAATCAACATCATTAAAATGTCCGTATTACACAAAGGAATCTACAGATTCAATGCAATCCCTATTAAAATACCCATGGTATATTTCACAAGTCTAGAACAAATACTCCAAAAATGTATATGGAACCAAAAAAGACCCCAAATAGCTGCAGCAATCTTGAGAAAGAAGAACAAAGTTGGAGGAATCATAATGCCAGATATCAAGTTATACTACAAAGCCACTATGCTCAAAACAGCCTGGTAGTAGATGAGTGGATTAAAAAACTGTGGTACATCTACACAATGGAATACTGTAGATGAGTGGATTAAAAAACTGTGGTACATCTACACAATGGAATACTGTAGATGAGTGGATTAAAAAACTGTGGTACATCTACACAATGGAATACTGTAGATGAGTGGATTAAAAAACTGTGGTACATCTACACAATGGAATACTGTAGATGAGTGGATTAAAAAACTGTGGTACATCTACACAATGGAATACTGTAGATGAGTGGATTAAAAAACTGTGGTACATCTACACAATGGAATACTGTAGATGAGTGGATTAAAAAACTGTGGTACATCTACACAATGGAATACTGTAGATGAGTGGATTAAAAAACTGTGGTACATCTACACAATGGAATACTGTAGATGAGTGGATTAAAAAACTGTGGTACATCTACACAATGGAATACTGTAGATGAGTGGATTAAAAAACTGTGGTACATCTACACAATGGAATACTGTAGATGAGTGGATTAAAAAACTGTGGTACATCTACACAATGGAATACTGTAGATGAGTGGATTAAAAAACTGTGGTACATCTACACAATGGAATACTG
>NW_005366599.1:2435153-2435660 GCF_000412655.1 Myotis brandtii | reverse complement strand
GACACATATATAATAACTTAATCAATAAAAAAAAAACTAAAAAAAAACAAACAGCCTGGTATTGGCACAAGATCACGCATATAGGTCAATACAACACAACAGAGAACCCAGAAAGCGACCCAAGCCACTATGCTCAATATTTGACAAAGCATACATTGGAGCAGAGATAGTCTCTTCAATAAATGGTGTTGGGAAAATTGGACATTTGCATGCCAAAAAATGAAACTAGACCACCAACTTACACCATACACAAAAACAAATTCAAAATGAATAAAGGACTAACTGTAAGATGTGAAATCATAAAAGTCCAAGAAGAAACCATAGGCACTAAGATGCCAGACTCTCTCACAGCAATATGTTTACCAATACAGCTCCTAGGACAGGGGTGGGCAACCTTTTTGTGAGTGCGTGCCAAAACCAGCAAAATCTCTGACTCAAAATTCTTCTGCGTGCCAACCCTAATTTTTTGAGAACATGTTACGCCTACTTGATATCTCTTAAGGTGTA
>NW_005366599.1:2433818-2434880 GCF_000412655.1 Myotis brandtii | reverse complement strand
TGAGACTTAACAAAATTCATCACTGAGAACAAAGATTCACAATTGTAAATGGAAGATTATAAGAGAGGGTTTCGCGTGCCAGCAAGAGTTACTGGCGTGCCATGTTTGGCACACGTGCCAGGGGTTGCCCACCCCAGTCCTAGGACAATAGAAACTAAGGAGAAAATAAATAAATGGGACGACATGAACATAAAAAGCTTCTGCACAGCAAAAGAAACCATCAACAAAACAACAAGAGAGCCCACTGCATATTTGCCAATGATACATCCAATAAGGGGTTAATCTCCAAAATATATAGGGAACTCATACAACTTAACAAAAGGAAGACAAACTATCCAATTTAAAAAATAGGCAAAGGACCTAAATAGACACTTCCCCAAAGTGAACATGCAGATGGCCAAGAGACATATGAAAAAATGCTCAAAGTCACTGATCATCAGAGAGATGCAAACTAAAACGACAAAGAGGGATCACCTCACACCTGTCAGAATGGCTACCATCAACAAATGACAAGTGCTGGCAAGGATGTGGAGAAAAGTGAACCCTAGTACACTGCTGGTGGGCATGCAGAATGCTACAGCTATTATGGAAAACAGTATGGAGTTTCCTCAAAAAATTAAATATGGATCTGCCATTTGACTCAGTGATCCTACTTCTAGAAATATATCCTAAGAAACCTGAAACACCAATCAAAAGAATGTATGCACCCCTATGTTCATAGCAGTGCAATTTACAATAGCTAAGATCTGGAAACAGCCCAAGTGCCCATCAGCAGATGAGTGGATAAAAAGCTGTGGTATATTTTCACCATGGAATACTGTGCAGCAGTAAAAAAGAAGGATCTCTCACCCTTTGAGACAACATGGAGGGACCTGGAGAGTATTATGCTAAGCAAAATAAGCCAGTCAGAGTAAAGTCAAGTATCACATGATCTCACTCATATGTGGAATCTAATGAACAAAATAAACTGATGAACAAAATAGATCCAGAACATGGAAGCATAGAACAGACTGTCAAATCTCAGAGGGAAGGCAGGGGTGGGTGGGTGGGTGGGTGGGGGAG
>NW_005366599.1:2422559-2433571 GCF_000412655.1 Myotis brandtii | reverse complement strand
GGGTGAGTGGGAAGAAATCAAGAACTTGTATGCGTACATGCATAACCCATGGACACAAACAATAGGGTGATGAAGGCCTGGGGTGGGGAGCGGGGATGGACTAGAAGGGGTCAATTGGGGGGGGGTACATATGTAATACTTTCAACAATAAAGATTAAGAGAGAGAGAGAGAGAGAGAGAGAGAGAGAGGAGAGGAGCTGAACAATATGCATTTTCAGTAAAACCCCCAGAAGAGTCTACAATTCTCACTTTAAGAACAACTGTGACGGTGGGTCCCAACCCATCCCCTGGTCCCCACACACAACCTGCCTCCTTCGGGCACCAATCACAGCTGGCAGGCTGCAAAGGTGTAAAGTAAGAAACAAATTCCAGCTGGAAACAGCTGTCAGTGGTCCTCCCTCCCAAGACTATTAAGTTTTTTTAAATGCCAATACATGCCTAAAAAGTCTTTAAAACTCAAAATAATAAAGCTATAGTGACAGGGCAGGGTGGCTATACAAGGAATGTGGCATCCTTTCTGGGCTTTTAAAGTCACCCCAAGCGATTCTGGGTTCCAGTGTTAGCTCTACCACTTCCAATTCCATGACACTGGACAAATTATTTCATTTTTTAACTAAGTCTCACTTTCTCCGTTTATCACATGAAGATAATAACATCCCCAGCTCACAGGGCTGCTGAGAGAATTAGTGAAAATAATGATGGAAATTGCCGGGCAGGGTGCTTAGGACCTGAAAAGCCATAACCATTAGCGCTGGTTACAATGACTATGATGATGATCACCTCTCATTCTTTTTCTTCCCTGATTCTTCCCAAGGTTTACAAGAGGGATACTGCTATCCCCATGTTTGCAGATGGGCAAAGGTTAAGTTCAAGACACACATCTTAAAAAGCAGCAGAGCTAGAATTCAAGCGAGATCTGTTCAGACCTGCCACCCCCGGCCCTGAAGGGAACGGCAGACAGTCCACCGCCTGGCAGTCTGTCTCCCCGCTCCGAACAGGGCCTGCCCACGGAGCGCCCAGGGAGCGGTGGGGGACGAGCAGGTAGGTCCTCAGGGATGACTCACACTTCTAGACCCCCTGCTGCACCTGTTACAGCACCGACACGATAAACTTAAAAGGATACATGTGGGATTTAAATCAGTGAAATAATAGAAATAGAGTCAAGGACTTATTTGCATATTTGTATGGGAAAAAAGGAAGAATAATTGTTCTCCATTCTGCAGTTCTACTCACTAAATTCATTCATCAACAAGCATTTACTGCGCACTGGACTCTGGACAGACTCTGGACCGGGTGCCAGGCTGCTCGTCTCTCTGAGCCATGGAGGCAAGAATTCAGACATGGGCAGGTCAGGCAGGCCCGTGAACACAGCAAAGGAGAAGTGCTCAATACTATGGAAACTCACAGCCAGGGACCTCCCGCCGCTGCCGGGCAGGAAATTTCCCCAGGAAATACCCTTCAGCTGAGATGTGAAGGGTGACAAGCTGGAGGGTGACCATCTTTAAGCAGAAGAAATGGCAGGTAAAGGAACGTGGCGGTGTGGACCTGAGCACGCAGAAGAACTGGGGGGGGGATGGGGGGAGGGGGAGACCAGTGGCTGGAACAGAGCACCAGGGGAGAGGGGCTTGGCAGGAGGCTGGAGGGTGGGCATGATTGCAAGCACAACAGGAAATCCTTCAAAGGTTCGGGAAAAAGGGAACCAAAATCCAACTGGCATCTTTACAAGACCACTCTGGCATCTGAGTGGAGACAGGGCTGGGAGGGGACATGGGTAGAGCAGGGACAGGAGTCAGGAGATCCCTCAGAGCAGTCTGGCGTGGACAGGAGCAGTGGCTGTAAAGAGGTTATTTGGGAATACAACCTATAGGTTTGGATTCATATGGAGTAAAAGAAGGGGGGTGGGAGGGGTCCAAAATGACCGCTATGGGGGGAAAATAGCAACTCTGCGGCAGGAACCTGACAACCCCCATCGGCCAGGGCTTCGCGGTAACATCGAGGCCATGTCAGGCTGATGCGAGTGAGGAGAAAGGCGCTGCGCCCTGGGGTCTTCCTTCCCCAACCTCGTACCTCCAGCAGCACAAACCTCAGAGTGAAGGGCATCATAAGAAACAACTCATCGGTCACGGTCAACAAAAGCAAGGCCAGTCTCGGCAATGCCTCACCCGGAGCGGTCTACGGAGCCGCGGGACTAAGTGGCTGTGACATCCTGGAAGGGGTCCTGGAACGGAAAAGGACACGCGGGGAAACTGAGGAAATCCAACTAGTGTGTGTTTAGTTTATAATGCCGCATCAATACTGGCTGACTGGATAGGATAAATGCACCACAGTAATGTCCGGGTATAGGGAACACCAGAACTCTCTGCGACATTCTAGCAACTTTCTTGTGAATCTACAAGTATTGTAAGTGTCAAGTTTAACACTAACCTGCACACCTGGGAGGTGCCCTTTATTGAGACGGGGACACAGAGAGGAAGACGGTGACTCTATTTCAGACCCGCTGAGAGGAGCAGCCGGTCAGGCCCAGGCAGGCAGCTCTGGGTTGGAGTCTGGCAGAGAGCTCAGCTCCAAACACGAATTTAGAAGCCTCAGCAGGCAAAACTATGGCAGTAGTTTCTAGAGAAAGAATGGATAGCAGGAAGTGAAGCGCCTCAGTCTGATTTCTGAGAAATACCCACAGAGCAGTCATACACAGAAGGAGGTCTAGTCTCAGGCTCTGATGAAATTCTACCTTGAGGTGCGGGGAGAGGAGATTAAGAAGCAACATACGGCGCTGGGAGAAAGACCGGCCAGGCCAAGGGAAAGGCATGGTCCACTTGCTTAAATACAGTTGAAAAAGCAAATAAAATAAACACTGAAAAATTCTCCTTATATTTAACAACTCTGAGATCCCTGATGAGCCAAGAAAGAAGTTTCAACAGAATAATGGAAGCTAAATTTGGAGCGGAGTGTTTGAGTAAGAGATGAGGAACTGGGGGGAAAATAACTCTTACAAGAAATCTGGCTCTCGGATTTGTACAACCATGTACACTGCAACATTATTCACAAGACCCAAGGTACAAACAACCCAAGTGTCCATGGATGGATGATGGCTAAGCAAAGTGTAGTATGTACCTGATGAAATGTTATTCCGCCTTTCAAGGGAAGGAGATTCTAACATGTGCTACAATGTGGATGAACCTTGAGGACATTATGCTACATGACATAAGTCAGTCTTATTAGGATGAATACCAGCATGATGCTACTTATATGAGGTGCTCAGAGTAGTAAAATGCAGAGACAGAAAGGAGAATGCGTCTATAAGAGAAGGGAAAAAAGGAGGGGGGAAAAGGGGGAGGGGGGGGGGGGGGGGGGGGGGGGGGGGGGGGGGGGGGACGAGGTGTGAGTGTTTAACGAGGACAGAGTGTCCCTTTAGCAAGATGAAAAGAGTATAGGATGTCAACAATATGAATTTATTTAGTATCAAAGAACTGTATACCTAAATGGTTAAAGTGGTAAATTTATGTTATGTATATTTTACCACAATTATAAAATTTAAAAGAAAAAAGAACTCTAGCTCCCAAAAGGTGAACTCCATACCAAGCTCTGATGCCCTATAATGGAAAGAGCTCAGGCGGGGAGCTTCCACCAGCCCAGCGCTTCCCAGACGCTCCCAAAGCTGGGTGACACACACGTGTCACAGGTGCTCATCCGTGGTGCTGTGCAAAGGGGCCAAGCCACCCCGGCCGCCACCAGTGCTCTCTGACCACACCCATTAGCCCTGTGTGCACTAGAAATATTTTTATGTGTGATGTGTCCTAAGACATGAGAAAGGCTGGGAAGCGATGACTACAGAAGGACAATTGGAGATTAGGCCAATTTGATTTCCAGGTGTACGAAAAGTTGCTTTCATTAGTTTTCTTCATCAACCCATGACTTCTGCTGCCAAAAGAAAAAAAGAATGTGATCTCAACTGATAAAAACTAGTAACAGATCACTTAGAGAAACAAATGAAGCTCCACTACACTCCAGTTTTGATAGATCTTTAGGAATAGGATAGGAACAACAATTTTTCTTCACAATACATTAGATTGAGAAAAATTAAATCAGTGCATAAGGGAAGAGAAAAAACAATGTGGTACTGATGCAGGCCAAGAATAAACAGAGCCATGAACAGAGAACATCCAGATAAACCACAAGGTAAAGGCAAAATTTCAAATCAGCAGAAAAGAATCTGGGGGGAGGGGGGTCAGAGCTCTACCTCACCCTGCCCACACATAAAAATGTTTATCTGTATTGAACATCTAAGGATAAAAATTCAAAACAAAAGAAAATGTAGCCCAACCAGTATGGCTCAGTGGCTGAGTGTCAGATCACGGTTGGATTCCTGGTCAGGGCACATGCCCGGGTTACAGGCTTGATCCCCAGTAGAGGGAGTGCAGGAGGCAGCCGATCAATGATTCTCTATCATTGATGATTCTATCCCTCCCTCCCTCTCCCTTCCTCTCTAAAATCAATAAAAATATATTTTTCTAAAAAATAAAAGAAAATGTAGGGAGAATACTTAATAAATGGGTGAAAACTTTCTTAGGTATGCCATCAAGGCCAGAATAATTCCAAGTTTGACTGCATGACCCATAGGGTCTGCCAGGAGCACATTAAAGAAAATTAAGACTAAAATACAGGTGGACTAGGCAGAAAAAAAATAATACATACAATTTTTTTAAAAAAAGAAAAACACATAGAAATCAGAAAGAAAAAGGATGAAGAACTTACTAGAAAAAGAGCAAAAGAATGAACAGACAATTCAATACAGTAACACAAGTGGCCCAAACATGCTAAATTTCAGGAGCATACAAAAAATGCAAATTAAAGGAGACATAATTTTTCACCTAATGGGTTAAGACTTAAAAAATTGATAATACCTAGTGTCAGTTAGGGTCTGGGGAAATGGACACTCATATTCCACTACTGAGAGTACAAGCTAGTGCACCCTCCGTAGCGGACATGTGACAAATGTTTACACTCTGATGAGCACCTAGGGTGAACAATTTTAAGAAAAAGTTCCCATTTTAATCTCTATATTCCTGTTTTATTAGCATTTTTCCAATGACCATTTATTACTTTTATAACTAAATATATGTTTATACACCTTTCTACAAAAAAAACATAATAAAGCAATTTCTATGGGAGGGAGTAGTTTACCTACGGCCAATGGACGTAGATGATTTTGAATGCTCCCCTTTTCCTTGTTAATAGGTAAAGTTCTTCAAATATAAGCCAACTTCCAGGTATGACTGTATGGTCTTACAACACCTGCATGAAATTATTTTCGAGAAAGGAAGGCCCTAACTTAGCAGTCATAAAAAGTTAGGTCTTGAGCTATGACAAAGTTTTAGATGGCCCTGGAGACCCAGCAAAGAAAAGACAATCTTCTTCATGCAGACCTTAAACAGAAGCACTTATACGATTTCAAGCAAACAGGATCTGCATGAGGCTAAACTTAGCAATGGCCACATGAAACACCATAGGATCCGCCCAATTAACAGATCAGAAGAATAACTTCAAGGACTATAACTTTAAGCTTAATACATAAGTACTGCAGTTGAGCTCTAGCTAAACTGGTTTAATTGCCATAAAACAACCACCCCTCCTCCACCACCATCACCACCACCACCACTACCACCTCCACCATCACGACCTCCACCACCACCATCACCACCTCCACCTCCACCAACATCTCCACCATCACACCTCCACCACCACTACCACCTCCACCTCCACCTCCACCTCCTCCTCCTCCATCACATTCAGACAATATAGTGTTTAAAGCAAGACAGGCTGTAAAAGAACTTCAATATATATCATTCTAATTTGATTTTAAAATTACTAAAAACAGTCCCTTCTCAACTGGGCAATGCCCTGAAGGATAAGTAGATCTGTAAATTATACTAATACAGCTGAGAAATACACAGTGGACAAAACTAATGCCATGAAACTAAGCTAACTCAAAGAATTCAAAATATAATTGAATAGTTAAATCCTTTAAAAACAAATATAATTAAACTCTGAATTGGGGATATCAGTACTAATATCCCTACAATATGCAGACCCTCCCTACAATATGTCTTCATCCACGACTGATGCTGTTTTGATTCCTCAGTGTGAGATCATAGAAAATACATAACAGTCTCCAGCACAGGTTCCTGTCAGAGAGCTCCTGAAACCCTTGTAATTTCCCAAATAAGAGCATCTTCTTCTTTCTTATTTTTTAAATAACAGGTTATTTTTTGTTATTAATTCACGGTTATTTTTTTAATATATCTTTATTGATTTCAGAGAGAGGAAGGGAGAGGGAAAGAGATAGAAACATCAATGATGAGAGAGAATCATTGATTGGCTCCTCCTGCACGCCCCCTACTGAGGATCGAGCCCACAACTCAGGCATGCGCCCTGACCAGGAATCCAACCGTGACCTCCTGGTTCATAGGTCAATGCTCAACCACTGGGCCACACCGGCCCAGCAAGAGCATCTTTTGTTAAAATGTTTGGTCTCTGACCCCTGTCCCTGACACAGGGCTCCTAAAACCCTTGTGAATTCCTAAGCACTAAGAGTTCTGGTAGCATCTTTTGTTCTAATGCGGTGACTCTAGGTGCGCTCCTTGATGGCAGCTGGTTACTGGAAAGACCAAGCTATGATGTGAACATTGGCATTGTCAGCCCGCCTCCCATTCTCCAGAGAGGGGAGAGGGGCTAGAAAGGGAGTTGTTCATTGGTCATGAGAAAGCCTCCACAAAACTCCAATAGTACAGGGTTCGGGGAGCTCCCAGGTTGGTGAACACATCCACACAGGGAAGGTGACACACCTCAACACCGTGTGTCAACACCATGGAACAGAAGTTCCTGCGCTGGGAACCCTACCATACCTCGCCCTGTGTATCTTCATCATATCCTTTATCATGTCCTTTAATAAGCTGGTAGCATAAGTGTTTCTCTGAGTCCTGTGAGCACTCTAAAAAAATTAATCCAACCCAACGAAGGGGCTGTGGGAACCTCAGATTTATAGCCAATGGCTCAGAAGCACAGGTGACAAGCTGAACTTGTGACTGGCCTCTACGAGGGGAGAGGGGGGGTGGTGTGGTCTTGTGGGACTGAGCCCTCCAGGGATTTGACACTCCCCAGGTAGACTGTGTCAGAATTGAGTTGTAGGACACCCAGCTGGTGTGGCGGAGAAATCCTTGGTGGGGGAAAAGGACTCACATCTGGTATGAGAAGTGTGAGTGTGGTGGTGGTGGGGGAGGAAAGGAAACACACAGGGGAAGAACAGAGTTTTCCCAATACACTTGGCATTCCACAACTCATTCCATCCCTGGGATCCTGAACCACTGATTCATCCACACAACAGTGATTTATTGAGCACCTTCTATTGCCAAGCATCATTCCAAACTCTGGGGATGTAGCAGTGAATAAAACAAAACTCTCTGGATCTCACATTCTAGTGGCAGCAAATACACCCATACACCACCACTTTAACTACATCCCACTACCCCACTGCCCACCCACCTCAGCTCTATACCTCTCCATTAACAGGTTCTATTTTCTTGTTCACAGTGCACTTAGCACCTTATTGTATTTCTTTTCAGTCTCTCCTTTAGAACATAAGCCCCCTGTAGACAGGGATGCTCCCTATGTCTTCTGTATTCCACAAGCTTAGACAACTCCCACAGAGACAATCAAATATCTGCCTTCCCTCTATGGCTCCCCCTCCCAACAGAGCTGCTCATATGTCCCCCATCTGTGAAGCAAAACATAATGCTTCCAACCCAGACCCTCCCCCAGTCCTCCACTCCCTTCGAGAAGCCGCAGAAATGCTGGAGTGTGCACTTCTCCTGCCTCTCTCTACCTCATCCTGCCCTCGCTTCTTCAGATGCACCGAGCTCCTCTCCACTGAAAAGCCTTCCCACAAGCCTCCTCTGCCCAGAACACTTTTCCCACTGATGACTGATCTCATCAAGCTCACGCCTCATCCCTCGTGTCATAAAAATGTCACTTCCTAAGAGAAACGTTCTTCCAGAAAGTATTCCCACTGCTTCTGTCCATGTCACCTGCATCCAATCAAGGGCTGAGAGATGCATCTGCAGCTGCACTGGGAGAGGCCACTAGTCTAGGATACAGGCCTTTGGGACTCTACTCGGAGCTGAAGAAGCTTCCTGCGGTCCCTCCTCCCCGACCTATACCAGTTGTCCTGTACCCTCCAGTCCCTCGAGTCCACCAAAACCTCTGTTCAGCTTCCCAGCTTCTCATTTGCCTGCCTCTCCTTGAATCAGCAGATCTGCAAATCTGCTCTCACTTCTATGAGCTTCCCTGTTCTTGGCCCCACAATGCTTCACTGTTTTGCTAGCTCTCAATTACCTGCACAAAAACTTTGTTTTAAATTTTGTCCAGCTTTTCTACTTGCAAGAAAGAGGGCCCAACCGCTTAGTCTACAAAAGTTTTCCCCACTCCAATATTTTCTATTTTTATAGGTTTATACCTTTTGATTCCTTTTGTTATTTTATAAAAATGTTGGTAGAGAAAATTACATCTTCAGTGAATAACTGCTTACCCAGTTACTCATCATTGCTTAACCAGAGATCTCCAGTTACTCATTTTTATTGATAGACCTTCTATATATTAAGGATATTAAACCTTTGTCTGTCAAACATGTGGCAAATACTTCTCCCAATATGTCATTTACATTTTATGGTATTTTTATCACATAGGAATGGTAAACTTATGTACAGTTCAATTTACCAGCCTTTTCCTTTCTAATTTTGGTGTCATGATAAAAACACTGAGCACCATGCAAATATGGACTCGTATTCCTTATAGTATTATATTTCTTTTTACACTTAATGTCTAGATTTTTTATATATAAAGTATGAGATAGCGACCTAAGCTTATTTTTTTAATTGGTAAGACAATTGTCCCAAATCCCTTTAAGTAAATAACCCTCCATTTCCTCCTAGTACCTTAATCACACAGAAATTGAAACTGTTTTCTTAATATTTATTTAATTTCATTTGCGACCTAGCACTGCGGATCCCTACGCCCATTCTCCTTTTCACGCGGCCCTCCCTAGGTTTCTGTAACCCACTGCCCAGTTCTCTTTCTCGCCAACTACTCCCTCTGAGTCTCCTTCCTGCTCGATTCCCTTCGATTCTCATCCTCTCTCATTTTCCAAACAGTTTACTTCTAGACACTCTCCTGTTTCTCATCCTCCCTACTCTCCTTGGGAAATTTCACCTGCACTGCAGCCTCTTCGAGGTCTCTGGAGCTCCCAAATCTGCATCCAACTGCCTCTGGGATCTCTATCTAGATGTTCCACTGGTGCTCCAAGCTCAACTATACAAACAGGAATTCAATGTCGCCTGAAACCGCTCTTCTTTCTGTATGTTATTATCTATAGTATCACTATCATTCGAGCCGGAATTGCTAACTTCTCCTCTCCTTCGCCAGCACATCTCAGAGGCCACGATAAATCCTACTGATTTTAGATCTCTGCTCAGCTTCTTCTCTACCAGCAGTGCCTAAAAACGGGTTTTTATCATCTCTGGTTTGAATTCCACCAGATTTCCAGCTTCCCTCCAAACCATTCCCTGAACTGCCCACAGAGTGACTGTGTACAATGAAAATCTGATCATTTCGCTTTTCTGATTAAAATATTTCAATTGATCCTCATGGCTTAGGAGGTAAAAATGTAACCCAGCATAGCCTGCACGGCTCTCTGTGCTCTGGCTGCTGTCTCTCTCTCCAACATTACCTCCTCCATCTCTGCCCTGGAGCCCTGAGTCGGCCACACCTAAGTACCTGGGCGAGTCAAATTCCTGCCTTCTAGCCTTCGGCACAGCAGTCCCTTCAGCCGGAAAGTTTTCTTGCTGACTCTCTCTGCCTAGCGAACGCCCAGGCATCTTCAAAATACAGCTTTAGTGTCATGTTTTAGAACACATCCACCAACATGCCTCAGGTTTCTCTCGTACATACACACTTCACTGTATCCCTTACAGAACCACACTGCAATTATGCTTTGTCTGTCTTCCCTGTGTGACTGCGGCCCCCTTCAATTTACTTCCAATGGCCAGGCCTACCTCAGGGCTTGGGGCACACAGTAGGCATTCAAAACGGTTACTGAACAAAGAGATTAGCAGACACAATGCTTAGTTAACAACTGGTTTATAAAAATTATCAAAAAATGTATTTCTTAATGGAAAACTATAAAGAGTGACATTTGACTCAATCATAAAACCCTCAGAACCTTATTCTGTAACAAATATATCTCTGAAGTTTTGTAGATCAGAGGCACTGTAAGTTAATACTGATGAGGCTTTATATTATAAATCTAACCCATGTGGAAATAAGGATTTGGGGGCTCCTGTTAGTTAAGTACAGTAATCACCTCACTCAAAAAAACATGCTATTTATGTTCTACACCTAAAAAAGCTAACAGTCTACACAACTACGTACAGTAAAAATACTTTCAGTCTTTGCAGACATCTGGTACGAGATGCTCTGCTTTTCACTTTTGTAAAAACCTTCACATCCTTTTCCTAACCATGGTACAGCCACAGCCCCGGGCAGGAGAGCTGCAGCGCTTTATTTGGACAATTGTGTCCTCATTACCAAGAGAAGAAGAAGAGCCATAAGAAACGCTCACATGAAAAGTGGCTCCGTGTCAATGAAAGCAGATGCAGGCGTCTTCTAGTAAGCTTTCTATGACGAGAATGTTTTGATTTCTCAGATTATCAAAACAGATTTGATATGAACACTTTAATGCATCTGTAAAATCCACTTTTAAATACAAAGAAATCTTAGTTCAAATTCTGAAATCAAATATATACAGTAAAGCCCCAGCCAGGTGGCTCAGTGGTTGGAGTGTCATCCCATTATACCAAAAGGGTTGCAGGTTCAAAGCCCAGTTAGGACGCATACAGGAGGCAACTGATCAAGGTTCCTCTCTCACAAGGCTATTTCCCTTTCCCTCTCCCCCTCCCCACCCC